>NC_050445.1:79753948-80076436 GCF_903995425.1 Onychomys torridus | reverse complement strand
GTAGAAGTGAAGCTCTCTGTTTTGGACACCGACCCTAACAAACCTTTATCAATTTTGATGGTATCTACAGCTTATCTTCTCCTGCCAAAACAAAAGCAAAACCTCATCCCCAGCGTAACACATATCCAGGTTTCCACTCTGAGGTCAGCAAATCTTGAAGTATATAGGCTGATTTAATTCTGTAGTTTTTTTCTATTATCCAATGTCTCTCTGCAGCTGTTGTTCCTTTCTCATTAGTACTGAGAAAATTCAAAAGTTAATAGAGCATTATGTAATCTATTTCTGGGGTTTTTTGTTACCCCTTTCTGTTTATTTATCATGTCCTTTAGAGTTCTGTTGGATCTTTCTATAACTGCTTGGCCTGTAGGATTGTATGTTTCGGTAGTGCCCGTGCTACCACCACCCGTTCACCATGTCTGAGCGAGGGGCTGTGGATCGAAAAACAGAGACAAAAGACAGTGGGTCATTTGTGTCAGCAGAATGCTGAATGCCTTTTATTGAAGGAGGGAGGAAACCTTAAATACAGGCTTACAGCACAATGGAGGAACCCCGGAGGGCAGAAGTTCGCTACTGAATGTTCTACATTCTTGCATCTAAGCTGTTTACACCAAATGCAGGAAACACAAACAAGGAACTTCCCTTAAGCATTCAGGAGGGTGGAGACCAGGAGGGAATAAGCATAGGGAGGACATCTGGTCAAGGTCGGCAAGAGGGAACAGTTACCCAAACTGACTCTATAGGTACCCCCTTTTTACTAAAGAATGAGCTTCTAACTGTAGTGGGTAGCCATTCCAGCCTTGGCCTGGAAGTTCCAACCCCCATTGATGCTTCGGTAATGGTCACGCCTACAAGGTTGAGAGAGGAAGCTGAAGACCCAGGATCAAAAGGAGCAGCCTCTCTTGGTTCCAGGACTCTGGACACTGGAGGTAGACCGAACAGAGTTCTCCAGAGAACACCGCCAGACTGCGCCATACCTTTGCCAGACCCTGCAGCCTATTTGTAAGCTACCCCACAAAATAAACCTCCCTTTTAACTACATGGAGTGGCCTTAATAATTTCACCAATATCTGACTTAGGTTGCTTGGGATGTCAGCAGGTCACCTTACCCGTCATGGAGACAACTATCCAGGCCACACAGGCACTCTGCCTTAGGTTGGTGATTGCCTGCATTACCCATCTCTGAATACTCATTATCATACAGGCTCAACCACGTGAGCTGTAGGGTTAACTGCTGCCACAGATCTCAAAGTGGCGCTGGGCTTGCAATCTGTACAACACAGAAAAGACCAACAGAATTCCTAACCCACCCATAGCCAGTAGGCTAAAGGCAATTGAGCCATTCCCTTCCTTAACAAGCCTTACTGCAAATTGGAGTCCTTGTAAGATGGTATCCCAAAAGCAAATGGAACTTTAGTTTATAAATTTATAACATTCAAAGCCAATTGAAATGTATATAACTATTGAATTAAATTTATCATGCCCAATAGAATGAAAGAGTAATTAACTGTGGTAGCTACTTTTGCTGCCAGGGTCTCCACTGTGCTAGCTGTAGTAATCAATTATGAAATCGCAATCCCAGAAATAGTAGCAGCAGTGGCTGCCACTGCTATAACAGCAACAACGGCAACAATGGTGTCAAATTTTCTTCTGGAGCATGTGAGCACCATCTTTGTCTAACTGCCACAGGCCACTGGCATGGACACAGCTCCAGGAACATGAACCATGAAGGCCCATTTTTCTTGATCCCAGCACAACTTAAGCTGGCAGCTCTGTAAAAGAACAACTAAGAACCATAAAGAAAAAAACAGACAACTCACAAGGAGCAGAACTAATGGTCTCATAATGGCTACATTCAGGCTCACAAATTTTAAGGTATCTTCAAAAGAGCCTAGATGAATTTTAGGAGGCCAATAAATGTTGCACAGAGCCACTCCTGAAAAGTAGGTACTACACCAGCTTGAAGAGGATTGTGAAAATAAAAATGCTTAGCTGGCATGCTACATGTTACAGTGACCTTCAGGGTTATCCTTAATCTCCAAGGTGTCTGGGTGACATGTTCTCAAACATACTTGAAAGAACAGTTACCATACATTACCTTCTGAAGAATCCAACTGCATGGCTACAGTTCCTAGGCTTCTGTTAATGCTTGCCAAGGCTGGCCATATTGGGCTCTCAATCCCCATTGGCATCAGAAGAGGATTTTTTTTTTTTTTACAAAGGCCCAATAGGTCTCTGCCATGTTGGGATTTGGCATCATCCACAGGGCACACACAGCACTCAGGAACCCAAAAAGGAACCTCATTGTCAGCTTTCATTTACAACCCAAAGGGGAATGAGTAATCGAAGTTCTCTGGTAAGGTCAACTAAGGGCTAAAATCAATTAGGGAATCTAAACAGGAATGTATGTGCTCAGCCTATATTCTTAGAAGTGGCTAGGTAAAAGGTTAGGAGTCTATATGTTAGTATAAGTCACAAATAAGGTAAAACTGTGTTTTCTTCCTTCAGATCTGCTTCTGGCTCAGCTATCTCGACAGAGCCATTTTCTAGCAGGGCAGGGAAGTGTCCTTGGTCACTATGCAACCTTCATAACAACATGTAACATTTGGTTGATAAAAGTACTTTTGCTCTGAATCAGTTGCTAAAGGGAACTTTTAGATCTAAGGATAACACCTGGGCTGTGAGACAAAAGAAGAGGATTTAAGCTTAATTTGCACAAGCAACAAAGCTTGGCACCTATTATCCATGGGCCTTGGTGGCTGTCTCATTGGGTCAGTGGGAATGTTTACCTATCTCAGGAACTAGCAGATGGCTGAGTACCATCCTGGTAATTACAAGTGTAAATCTCTTAAATTAGGGTCTTGTGTTAATTAACCAGGGTGAAAGTAAGGAGTTCAGGATTTAAGGTTAGTGAGGTTAGCTTCTCTTGTCTGTGGGCAAGGTGAACTCAGGGAACACTAGTGCTCATCTATCTACAGTCTGTCCCTGAATGTCTGAAAGGTGTCTCAAATGAAATAACTTTTGCCCAGAAATGGCACTGGAATAAGAGGAACAAAGGCCCGATTGTGGGAAAACAGTCTTTGTTTGTGTGACTGTTTTCACACATAGTCAAAGGGATGTCATCCATATGCCCCAAACTTATTGGGTAAACTGTGCCCAATAAATAATCAGTCACACTGTTAGAAGTTGTTGGGAAAAGAATCAAATGGGAAGGCTACAATGGCACACGGGAAATTCACTGCAGGAAACAGCTAATACATTCCAAAGCCACTATCACCAAGACTCCTTGAATTTTGGCTTCCCACCACCAGAGCCCTTGGCTCTGTTAGGTTTTAGCCTTGTCAGTGCCAGCTGAATTCTTACTTCCTATTTCTGCATTCACAGCAAAGGACACCAGAAAATTTGCAGGCAAATGGATAGAACTAGAAAAAAATCATCCTGAGTGAGGTAACCCAGACTGAAAAAGACAAACATGGTATGTACTCAGTCATAAGTGGATATTAGCTCTAAACGAAGGATAACCATGCTACAATCCACAGACCTAGAGAGACTAGGTAACAAGGATGATTCATAGGGGCATGCCCAGATCACCAGGAAGGAGAAATAGGAGAAATCTCATGAGTAGACTGAGGGCAGGTGGTGATGGGAACATGAGTGATCAGGTTGGGGGGTGTGGAGGGGGAGAGTACTGAAAGAGATGACTGGAAAGGGGGGCATTTCAAGGTCAGGTAAAACCTGGTGCAATGGAATCTTCCAGGAATCTACAAGGATGACCCCTGCTTAGAGCCTAGTAATGGCAGATATGTAGCCTAAACTGGCCATCTCCTGTGACCACACTGGTGCCTAGTCCAATTGTCATCAGGGAGACTTCATCCAGCAACTGATGGAAACAGATGCAGACCCACAGCCAAGCATTAGGCCAAGCTCAGGAAATCCTGCAGAAGAGGGGGAGAAAGATTGTAGGAGCCAGAGGGGTCAAGGACACCACAAGAAAACCACAGAATCAACTAACCTGGGCTCATAGGGGCTCACAGAAACTGAACCAACAACCAGGGAGCCTGTATGAGACTGACCTAGGCCCTCTGCATATATGTATGTGACAATTGTGTTGCTTGGTGCTCTTGTAGGACTCTTAACAGTGAGAACAGGGACTGTATCTGATTCATTTACTGGCTTTTGGGACCCTACTCCCTATACTGGGTCACTTTGTCCAGCCTTAATATGGGCAGGTGCTTAGTCTTACTGTAACTTGATATGCCATGTTTTGTTGATACTCATGGGAGGCCTGTCCTTTTTTGAATAGACATGAAGGAGGAGAGGATTGGGGGTGGGGTGAGAATAGAGAGGATGGGTAGGGAGGAGGAACTGGGGGGAAAGGAGGGAGGGGAAACTGCAGCCAGAATGTAAAATAAACAAATTGAGAGAGAGAGAGTAAAAAGTGTGTTTCTGGCTGACATAGTTCAGGGAAAGTCACCCAGCCTCCATCCTGTGTGTCTGCCAGCCGGCTTCCATTTGGTGTGGCTGAGACAACAGGTGGCCTTTACTTCCACTCCATTGTCCCTGGTGCAAATGCAGGGGAAGCTGTGAAAGGCAGTCTTCCTGTGCATTCAGGAAGGGGAAGGGATATGACAGACTCAGATGTGTTTGTCACAGAGGCTAAAGGCAGATGCTGAACTTGGCTGAATGACCATGCGCTGACTATGAGGTAGCAACATAGACAAGCATGCCCACTGTTGTCATAATTTCATATACAGTTTTCAATAATTTGGGGAAGAAACAATATTGGAAAGAATTATTCTCAAATACCCCCAGATAACATTTCTTTAAGCTTGGTTCCTGGTCTAAACTTGTCTTTCACCTGAAACACTTCCTTCCTTACTTGAGTGTCCGTGTTCCAAGGATCTTTGTTGTCCTCTTTATTTTTAGCTACAGATGTCTAAATCAGCAACTGCAACTCTACCACTACCAGCAACGGGCCGAAAGGGCTGTAACCAGAGGGAATTCTGTTCCGTCAGGCTCTGACTCTTGCAAAGCTTAGAAGGGAATTTAACTAAACCTCTGTCCCTCTAAAGAACTCAGATTCAAAGGTTAAGGTGGAATTCTGTTCTTCAGAGGCTGAATATCAAGTAGCTCACCTCCTCTCCTTGCTCATGTCCTCCAAAAAGCCTTCATGCTTCTCTTTGCCCCTAGTTAAAAACCCTTCTCCACCTGGCTCCTCCTTACCACTTCCTGTCAGCTAGTTGTTGACTCAGCCTCCTGACCGCAGGTGAATTTTATTTAATCAAACACATCTTTCCACCATTAAACAGATGTTCTAGAGCATAAACAAAAATAACTCACCTTAAAATAATATTCTCCAACTAATCTCTGCTAAGTTTCTTCTACTCCAGGGTTCTATGACTGTTTCTGTGGTGCTCTGAGGAATGCAAATGTCATGTAAAATTTGGGAGCTATTGGAAGGACCCTTCTTCTCACTTGCAGACTCTTCCCTTCATGATTTCCATGGACAATTTCCAATTCAGGTGTAAATAAAGTGAAGCAATGGGTCATTATAAGGGCAGCTGCATTTCTTCATGTATATCTTTATCCTCATTTAGTATATAAATTATGTATTTCAAATCATGAAAATAGGAATTAAACCAACTTCAGTCATCCAATGTGTTCCTGTTACTATTATTGAGTGCCAACTATCTGCCAGCAATGGTAGTACCACGTAAACAGAGCAGTCTCTGTCCTTGTGGAGCTAATGCACAACAGAACACCAGGCAGCAAGCAACGCTCTACAGAAAAGTAAACAAGACTGGTGGGAAATGCTGGCACTGTGTCAGTAGGATGGCCAGAGTCCCTGAAGCTGGAACAGGTTTGGCAAGAAAGCCACATTGGCCAGAGCCAAGTGTGGCAAGCAGTGAGACTGGAGAGGCTGATGACACAGTTTCAGGTTGGTCCAGGTTTGATGGGATCTTGTTGAGCAGAAAAGTCATAGGATCTCCTATATGTTGCTAAAAATCACTGCACTGAAAGCAGAGGGTTGACTATTGGGGGCAAAGATGGAGGCAGGCAAGGCAGATCCTTTGGGAAGACCCGGTAGTAATTTAGGGAGGTAACATAAAGAGGAAAAGGCTCTGTGCTTGCCTGGAAGGAGTCTCAGTCCTCAGGGAGGTCTGTGCCCTAGTACAGTTACAATTAACATGCTCAGAGAGCTGCTGTATTAGGTATGTGCACACGATGCTGCTGGGGCGCTGGAGAGGAGGAAGTGCCGAAGTGGGTAGTGGGAGTCAGAGCCAACGTCAAGAGAGCCTGGGAATGCAGCTGAAAGAGAAAACAGGCGGGCCCTGGTGCAGAAGGCACTTGCTCTTTTGTGCTTTTTGTCAAACATAATATTTTCTTTTGGCAGCTTAACGGAAGAAAAGAGTCTCATACTAAAGGAATTTGAAAAGATACCTAAGCCAGGGGTACGTATCAGAGTTTATTAAATGCAGCTGGATTCAGACATCCCTTTGAAAATATCACCACACCCTGAAACATTTGAAACACCAAAAATCCACATTCATTGCAGATGCAGAGAGGAAGATCTGCATCCTCGTGAGTGATTTCGAGTGAGGCAGTTGACAAGCTTTCTGTGTTGAGGACCACATCAGGCTGCGTAGTCAGACAGTCCCTGCTTCGTTTATAGAAGAAAATAGGTTACATCTCCTCTGTAGTTACTACACCCAAGCTTTCTGAGCATCTCAGAGTTTGGTCATATGATGTCATACCACATGATCAAACAATGCATACAAGAAAGCATTTAATTTAGAGCTCACAGTTACACAGGATAGTACGGTCTCTGCCAATCAAGCATGGTGGCAGGCAGGCAGGTGTGGTGCTGGAGCAGTAACTGAGAGCTTACACAGATCCAGAAATGCAGAATGTGTGTGTGTGTGTGTGTGTGTGTGTGTGTGTGTGTGTGTGTGAGAGAGAGAGAGAGAGAGAGAGAGAGAGAGAGAGAGAGAGAGAGAGGGGGGGGGGAGAAATTAGCAGAATGGTGTGAGCTTTTGAAACCTCAAAGCCCACCAGTGACACACCTCTTCCAACAGGTTTCCTAATCCTTCTCAAACAATTTCACCAACTAGGCATCCAGCATTCAAATATATGAGCCTATAGGGCCAATCTCATTCAAACCCCACAATCACTTACCTATTCCTGCATAACAAGCCATCTCAATAAGCATTTCTACTATAGTTCTGCATTCTTTTGGTCTGAGCTGACTTAGTTGGGGCAAGGTCAGCTACAGTGGCAGGTTAGTTTTCTAAGGTCCCACATCACTTGTTGATCACATGATAATGGAAGGGTTTCCAGCCTGAAGACATGCAAATCACAATATGCAAGAACTTTTGAAGTTTCTATTTGAGTAATTTCTGGTCATATTCTGTTAGTCAAAACAGTGGCTAGGGTCATGTCCACAGAAGATGGACTTGCCCTCTCCATGGAAAGAATAACAAAGACACATTTGGGGGCACACATTCAGCATTTTTTGGGGGATCATCTAGATTAGGTTAGTCTCTGGGCACGACTGTGAGGAATATTGGCTAATGGAGGTGGGAAGAACTACCTCAACTGGCGTGGCATCATTGCATGGACTGGGGTCCTCCACTGAAAAAGAAGAATGCCTGCTGACCACTAGCATTCATTGTTGTGTGCCTCTTGACTGGGGTGAGCAGCCAGTTCAAGCCATGCTTCCAGGACTTCCCCACTACACCTTCACCAAAGCAAAGCCTCCCTTCCCGCATTGTTCTTGTAGGGGTATTTAATCACCGCAACAAGATAACATCTAACCACCATTTACAACACATCACACACGCCACAGACACTCACACACATACTCTCACACATAGCCACACACCACACACAAGAGAGAAAGAGAAGGAAAGGGTGGTTTAGGTGACTTATTTTACTTTCTTCTGGCAGTAGAAGGGAATAAAGAAGCTTGGCCCAGGCTAATAAATCTATCTACGTGGCCATTCTTAGCAGATAGCCTTTCTGAGTACAGTAATAAGGAGCATAACCTCCCATGAGCCTGATGGAGGACGCCGAGGAAGAGAATGTACAGAGGTAATATTAATGAATGTGGGTCTATGTGTGGAAATGTGAGCCTCCTCATGGCCAGTTGCCATGTATGACTCAGTTAACCACAGACAGACATTCAAAGATTGTTTGCACCTGATTTTGTAAAATCCCAAAACTATAAGAAAACAGATTGGGCATTTTCACAGTGCTTTTTAGTATGAAATATAAATTAACATATACAAGAAAGCATTTAAAACATGAACCACTCAGCTAAAAAGTACTTTAAAACTGTTACATCCTTAGTTGATGTGGTATAATGAGCATGCTGTGACTGAAGGTGCCAGGCATAAGTTACCCCCTTTCTGGGAATCACTTGTGAGTCTTCAAACATGTACAAACAGTATGGTGAGTGGACTTACGTTCAGTTTATTTTTAAGTAGGGAAGCACTCTCCTGGGCTTTCTAACTGGTTGTGTCCACGACTTTGACAGGAAATGGAGAAGAAGATGAAAATCCTGAGGGAAAGCACCGAGGAGCTGCGCAAGGAAGTGATTCAGAAGAGACTGGAGATCAAAATCCTGCGGGAAGATGTGCTGTCCAAGCAGAAGCAGCTTCTGAAGGAGCAGAAGGAGCTGGATGAGCTGAACGAATGCCAGGTTGGGCTGAAGGTATGCTGTGGACAATCCATGATGGTTTGATCACTGTGCCTGTGTGGGCACTGAAACACACAGGGTGAGGCTAGCTTCTTGCTTGTGACCAAAAGAGCTGTCACCTAACTGAACGGTTGTGCGTCATGAAGGACCCTGCCAAAGACAACCTACATTCTAGGAATTTACAAATGGTGTGAGGGTGTTTGATAGGAAAAGACATGAGAAATCCTGATGACACTGTTGTAGTGTGAAGGCCTGCCCCTGGAGAACTGGCCGCCAGCATCTAAAGTGAGCGCCACAGACACACAGGATTCCTTGCAAGAAACCGAATGTTCAGTCCTCCTGTGTCTGTCTATGTTGCCTTATCCTTGTATGCTCAATCTACTCTTTCTTATACTGGAAGGTGTCCCTGAAGTAACTCAAGATCCTTTAACTTATCTTTATAATAATTCTCAAGACAAGTTGAAGGACCTTGAGTTACTTAAGGGACAGCTCCCAAAATTCATTGGCTTAGAAAATACTTGAGATTTACTCTGGCCATTTCCCTAAGCTCTCACTGCACACCCATCTTCTTTGGGAAGTAGGCTCTAAGAAGAGGGTCCTTTGACACCAAGAACCCAGCTTCAGCTTCAGGCCCATCGCCTGCATGAACCTCTTCCAAGGGTTTGGATCTAAGTTAGCAATTGTAACATTTTTGCTTGAAGAGGGACTTCTGGATTGCTAAGCTTCAGCCTTATAAACCTGGGTCTGCTCCAGGACTGAACAAGATCCTGCAGAGAAGCACTGCACCCTGTCAGCACAGTGATGTGTTTAATTTTGTGCTCACATGTGGTTCCAGAGTTCAAAGTCTGGCGAACACCCTGGATACAAAGGGTCCCTTTTATCACCACTGATGCAATGCCTGAACTGAACCATCCATGAATTCACACAGCTGGCAGAACCTAAGTATCTACAGGTTTAGCTTCTGACCTTAGCCCTGCATGTATGCTCATATATGTGCTCACATGTGTGACTACAGGCAGTGTTTTGCGTGTCTCCTGTCAGTCTTAGGCAGGGCTCCCCAGAGGCAGCATTTAAGGCAGTTAATGCAGGAGAAGCCTATATGGCTCAGAAGGAAGCAGGATAGAGCTGTAGAACTCTAGTCTCAGCCTGGCCTCAGAGAGAACCCTGGATCTTGAATTGAATCAGAGACTGTTCTCCTGAGCCAAGGAGCATGGGGTATTATCTCATTGCATGAGCTAGCCCTGGCTACAGCCTCCTCCATATGTCTTCCCAGATCTCCCACCCCAGGGAAAAGGGGATTCTTAGCAGGGCACCAACAACAGTTGCCTCACTCTGTCTTCTTTTTGAGATAGTGACAAATATAATGACCTTAGAAGGCCAGTGTGAATATTGGGGGAAATAAAGTATACAGGGTAGACAGTAAAAGTTTTACAAAATTTAATTTTCCTCTCATTTGGTTTGCTTACTTAACTGACTACATAACATGATTGTATTTCTCTACTAGGATGACGTGGTCCACCATCAAAGCATTCCTGTGCAAATTACAAAGGAGATAGAAAAAATGACACGCAAAAAAATGTATGATTTAATACTTTTATTCCAAATCCCTCCTAGGCTACCCTCTCCCAAATAATGTGTGTGCATGTTGTAAGTTTTAGAAATTATAATCTTGGAACTATCTGGGCTTTGTGTATTTGGTGTTTAAAAGGAAGTAATACAGCAAATCATAACAATTAGTTCTGCTTCAACTTGTAAATCATATTTCTATGAAGACCTTCAGCAACTTCTTCAGGGCTGGAGGTTAACCATTCTAACTTAGAATGTCATAGTCCTGAAGGATGCTCAGGCAGCCAGCGACCCAAATGACAGCAATTTCTCACTGTGCACCTGTTCACCCTCAGACATTCAGAGTAGATTTGGATGTGAAGATAAATGAGAAATTCTCAAGATTCCAATGATCAAAAAGAAAATAAAAGGTTAGTGTAGCAAGCTGTGTTGTCAGCTGCCTGCTCACAGATAGTGACACAGAGACTTCTAATTAACTATGAAAGCTCAACCCTAGCTTAGGCTTGTCCCACGAGCTCTTATAATTTAAGTTAACCCATTCATATTAATATATGTTCTGACATGTGGCTTTTCCCTTTCTTTCATTCTGTATGTCTGACTTGCTTCATGTCACATTGGCATCTGACATGTTCCTGGATTCATCTCCTACTTCTTTTCTCTCTGCCTGAAAGTCCTGCCTATACCTCCTGCATAGCTATTGGCCATTCAGCTCTTCATTAAACCGATAAAGTAATATATCTTCACACAGTGTACAAATATGTCGCAACATTTAACATAGATTAATACAAAAAGGTTAATTTAAGTTATAAGAGCTAGTTGAGACAAGCCCAAGGTAAAGGCCGAGTTTCACAATTAATATAAGTCTCTGTGTTATTATTTGGGAGCTGACTGGTGGGACAGAGAAGTACTCGTTACAGGTTAGTGCATATAAAAATATTCTAGAGAAATAATATGATTACTCTAGTAACCAGTCTTAAAAGAATACCAGAAAATGGAGCAGTATGATTCTAAAATCCAAGATCACCAGAAGTAAAGTTAAGAAAGTCAGGACTGGTCCCAGAAGCTAGTCAGGATGAGGATAGAAAGTGCAGATGACAGAGGTTGGGATGAGGAGAAAAGAGAATGGGCACATGCCTGTTCTCTGGGGAATCTGGGAAGTTACCCCCTGAACTACTTCCATTTTTTATGTGATAAAATACCCTGACAGACAACAACAAAGGGAAGAAAGCAATTTATTTCAGCTGACAATTCCAGGCTATCGCCTCTCATCCTGTGGAAGTCAAGACAGGAATTCCCAGCAGCTAATCACAACACATCCAGAGTCAAGAGCAGAGAAAAATGTATGCTCACTAGCTTGCTTGTACTCAGCTCTATTTCTTCCTCTTATACAGTTTGGGACCTCCCTGCCTAAGGAATGGTGCCACTCACAAGGGACTGTGTCTTCCCACATCCATTTACTTAATTAAGGCAATCTCCCACAGACAGGCCTGTGGGTTATGACCTGCTTGGGGGTCACATATCAGATATTTACGTTATGATGAATAATAGCAAAGTGACAGTTATGAACTATCAATGAAATAAACTTATAGTTGGGAGTCACCACAACATGAGGAACTGTAGTAAAGGGTCACAGCTTTAGGAAGGTTGAGAACCACTGCCATAGGCCAATCCAACATAGACAGTTCCCCATTGAGACTCTCTTCCCAAGCAATTCAAATTGATGATGAAAGTTAACCACCACACCTCCAAAGTACCTCTCACCTCTGACCTTCACAAACTTCTAAGCTCAATGAACTGATGACAAGTGTATTTTTGCCTGATAATAGGCAGAGACAGCATGATCTCAAAATAAGCCCTCTTACTTCTGTCTGTGTTCCTACAGAGAAATGGAAAAGAAAAATATGGTCTTGGAACAAGAAGTCAAAGAGCTGAATGAGTCTCTAAAGAAGCTTGAAAACAAAGTCAATGCTCTCGTGGAAGAGAGGGATGACGTCATGAAGGAAGTTGAGGGCAAGCGAGCCTTACTGGAAGTCAAGGAACGAGAATATAACCAACTGCTTAAGCTACTGGAGTTAACCAAAGAGAATGAAGCTTCCTCGCTAGCAGAAAGGTCACTTCTATTTCCATCATCTTCATTTTAATTGTGTCCTGTCATCTGAATTTTAATCAGTGCACTCTCAAAGCTTCAAAACATTATCAATTGATTGTATGTGATTCAATAGCAAGTTGTAGAATTTTAAACCATTTTTTACCATTAATTAAATGTACCATCAAAACATTTTGAAGCATGTTTTTCTATTCTTCAATCACAATTTTCCTCACTACTATGGTTCCAAATTTAAGAATAAAATCCGTTGTTTGCTTTGAGTTTGTGGGAAATTGTGTCACTGGAATGTGCTGTGGAATCCAGAGGTGTGCCAACCAATGAGTGGCATTTCTGACTTAATCCCAACCTTTTCTGGATGAGGGAGGTGTCATGGTGCGATCCCACACTGGAGCATTTTACTTCTGAGTTTGTGTACATGTGGGAGTGGGGTGTGCACACACAATGTTTTCACTAGAGTATAGGGTCCAGAGGTCACAACCTCTATTGTCTACCTTGTCTTTTGAGACAGTCTCTCACTGGGACCTTGGACTGCCTGACTAGGCTATACCAGCTGGCTAGTGAGCTCCAGAGAACTGGCTGTCTTCACTTCCCCACACTGGGATTACAAGTGGGTTCTATCACTCACAGGTCGTTACGTGGATACGGGGTGGGGGTGGGGGACTCAATCCCTATGTGTGTGAGGCAAGCACTTTACCAATGGCAGAATCTCCCAAGCCTCTGACTTTTCTTAAGTGCCAGAGTTTTTACCCAGGGCTTCACTCCTGATGTGCAAGCACTCTACCACTGCACTTTACTCTCAGCCCTACTTCTTACATCTCAGTAAAAATTCAAGGAAACTTGAGACCTGTGTCTCCCTGGCCTATCATTATATTTAGGGTGTTTATAGGATTATATTTCTAAATGATAGCAATACACAAAACTGGCTGGCTTGGGCATTGTTTATAATTTATGGTTGTAATATAAGGAAAGTTCTGTGTATATCCTTGAGAGTGCTGTCTTTGATAAGCTTAGAAAACTGTGAAAGACAGTGGGTGACATCACTTTCATCTTTGCCCTTGACCTGGACAGAGGGATCTTGGATCTCAACCTACGAAACTGCCTCATTGACAAGCAGAACTACCATGATGAACTTTCTCGTAAGCAAAGGGAAAAAGAACGAGACTTTCGGAACCTGAAGAAGACAGAGCTGCTCCTGAAGGTGTCCTTGGATGCACTCACTCAGACACAAGCCCTGAATCAAAGACTTCTACTTGAGGTGGGTATGAAAAACACCATCCAGGCTTTTAAGCTTAGGGCTCTCTTTCAAACGGCATTAGGATTTTGCTATCAATAGAAAAAGAAGGAAAGGGTGACAGTGGGATAGCAATTCAAGGATGCAGCGTTCTGTGAGACTCCTAGTGTAATCTTTTCCACCTCTTTTTCTAGTCCAAGACTAGCAGAATGTTTTGTTTGGATTGGGCAGGGAAGTAATTGGATCAGCCAGTCTGGGAAGGGCCTAGACGCTAGGACTTTCAGTATTTGGTATACAGCACAAAGGTAACCCAGAACCCAAGGTTGGGCTGCTAGCCAAAGGTAGCCCAGAACCCAAGGTTGGGCTGCTAGCCAAAGGTAGCCCAGAACCCAAGGTTGGGCTGCTAGCCAAAGGTAGCCCAGAACCCAAGGTTGGGCTGCTAGCCAAAGGTAGCCCAGTACCCAAGGTTGGGCTGCTAGCCATAGGTAGCCCAGAACCCAAGGTTGGGCTGCTAGCCAAAGGTAGCCCAGTACCCAAGGTTAGGCTGCTAGCCAAAGGTAGCCCAGTACCCAAGGTTGGGCTGCTAGCCAAAGGTAGCCCAGTACCCAAGGTTAGGCTGCTAGCCAAAGGTAGCCCAGTACCCAAGGTTGGGCTGCTAGCCATAGGTAGCCCAGTACCCAAGGTTAGGCTGCTAGCCATAGGTAGCCCAGTACCCAAGGTTGGGCTGCTAGCCAAAGGTAGCCCAGAACCTAAGGTTAGGCTGCTAGCCATAGGTAGCCCAGTACCCAAGGTTAGGCTGCTAGCCATAGGTAGCCCAGTACCCAAGGTTGGGCTGCTAGCCAAAGGTAGCCCAGTACCCAAGGTTGGAATGCCTGGATTGCGCACCATGAGAAGTGGTCTCTAGTCAGAGGATGCTTGAAATATCAGGGTATTATCTGACTGTCTTTACTCTGAGGGTTTGACCTGCTACCCCAGAGTCTCATTTCTTTCAGACAGCATCTGCTGTACTGAATGACTCCATGCTCATGGAAAAGCAGAGGGTCCTTGAGAGACTACCTCCTTATGCTGAAGGCTGTGTTGGTGCATTCTTTGTTGAAAATGGGATCAGGTCTCTGACATGAGACAGATGAGACAGGAGATTTTCATAGAACCCATTCTTTTCTGGACTGTCATGTTCCAGGACCTTGTGGATGTTCATGACCTCAGAAATAAACAACCATTTCCAATTCTTCTAGACATGTCTGAAGCTAACCTGTGCCTGGTTTTCTTCTCTTGGGTTCATGGAAAGTTTACATTGCTCATATCCTTTGCATTTAAGAAATCACAAAATGGGCTGGAGATATGGCTCAGAGGTTAAGAGCACTGGCTACTTTTCAGAGGTGCTGAGTTCAATTCCCAGAAACCACATGGTGGCTCACAACCATGTATAATGTGATCTGGTGCCCTCTTCTGGAAAGCAAGCATATATGCAGACAGAGCACTGTATACATAATAAATAAATGAATCTTTTTAAAAAAATCACATAACTAGTTCAGGTCAGTGGATTGTGGGGAAAAGTGATATACCATTTTTAACTTAGGGCATTTCTTTGCCAGTGTGAGATCTTCTGGCTCTTTATTTCTCTCCTGTGGTAACTGTGGGAGGATGTAACAAAATGGAGGTGCTGTAAGGTGGGAGCAACTAGACATACTGAGCCATAGAAGTCTCATCCTTGGGCTCCAGTGATGATGCTTCAGTGATGATGAGTTAAAAGCAATGGCTGCTCCTCTAGAGGACAAGGGGGCAAGGGATTGATTCTAAGTACCTACATGATGCTTTACAGCTGTCCATAGCTCTGGTTCTAGGAGTCCATTTCCTTTCAGTCTCTCTGTGTCCTTATTTATGTGTGTCTCATATGTAGCACATACCTTTAAACTCTTGCCAGAGAAGATAAAACCTTTGCACTCTTGTGTTTAGCTCAAATATTAATAATTAATGTAGTTGTGGGTGGACTTGGACAATGGCCATGCAGTAACTGTTTCTTGTCCCATTTACCTGTGTTCTACCTTCTCTCCTTTATCTTTTCTTTTGGACTCACCAGTGTTCACATTCCGTTTTTCACATTTTGGATACTCACTAGTTGGGTTTGCACTGGCCTTGCCTTTTCAATGCTTATCATGATGAGTAGACTAGTCATCCTGGCCCAATGTGGAGGAACACTTTTACCATTCCCAGATGGTGCTACAACCCTTGAAGACCTTGACTGTTTACATTTGTAAGTCTAATTCCTCCAAACACACTTTTAATGTCACTTTGCAAGTTATTCTTATGAAAGGCTGACTAATTACAAGATACTCCTTTGCCTCGGCGCAGCCCACCAGAATTTCAAGCTGGATCTCTGTACACACAGACTCAGAAAAAAAGAAGGCCCCTGTCCCCAATCACATCCTCCTCTAAATCCAATGCTATTGCTTCAGCTGAACCTTTTGAAATCTCTTCATACACTATGCAACATTCTTATAGTCCAACTAACTGCCTGTTTGAGGGAAGAGCACCTGTTAGTAGGGCCCTGAGAAATGAGACTGGAAAATAACCTGTGTGTCAGAAAATATTATTTTCTCCTCATGAAAAGCATAGATAAATAATGTTTAATTAGATGTAGAATCAATTTTGACAACTGATCTTGTAATTTTTACTGTAAAGGTAAAGGATTTGGTTCTCTTTTAGATCCTTGTCCACACCACACAATTTTTTGCTCCTTTATACACCAAATATTCTCTTGTAATTGTAGATACTTCAGAATTTGGTAGTTACACTGCTATGAACAGGTTAGGCCCCCACATGCCTGAATCAGACAGTAAGTGCATAGTTGGCAGTTCTTCGAATCATATGTTTCTGGGACTTTATGACTGTCTAAGTTAGGGCTTCTGATGCTGCAACCAAACACCATGACCAAAGAGCAAGTTGGGGAGGAAAGGGTTTATTAGGCTGACAGTAAAGGAAGTCAGGACAGGAACTCAAAATAGGACAGGATTCTAGATGCAGGAGCTGATGCAGCACCCATGGAGGGGTGCTACTTACTGGCTTGCTTCCTCTGGCTTGCTCAGCCCACCTTCTTATCGAACCCAGGACCAGCAGACCAGGGATGGCACCATTCACTGTGGGCTGGGCGCTCCCCCATCTATCACTAAGTGAGAAAATGTCTTACAGCTGATCTCAAGGAGGCATTTCCTCAACTGAGGCTCCTTCTTCTGATGACTCTAGCTTGTGTCAAGTTAACACACAAAACCACCCAGTATGATGAACATCCTGATTCTCATTTTCATATTTTATATGTGTTCACTAATTAACTCCAAACTCTCCTCCAACTGCACACACATTTCCTCAGCAATTAAAGCACATTTGAAAATCTATTCATTTAATGTTCTTGAAGAAAAGAACCAAAGGAGCACACCAGCAGCTGCATAAGTTGAGTTTCTTTTACATTTCAGCAAAGGAGAAGGAACTATGGAAGTCTCAGTAGAGAACACTGGACTTACAGCATTTGGGCTTGTGGTATATGTTGGCGAGGCAGTTTATGGAAAGGGGACTCTGTCATGAGATTGCATGTTGCCAGAAAATGAGAGTAATTTAATGACTGTATTAAATCATAGTAATCAAAAGAGGAAAGACTAGATAGAGGAAAGCTGTAATTGGTAGAGAATACTTAAGTGGAGAATGTGTAGCATTTTTGTAGCTTGGGCAATGTTCATATTTTTGTTTGTATTCAAACAATTATGGGGTGGCCTTGTTTTCATCTGGTTCCATCAAAATCACAGAGTGGCTTTGTCTGGCACTGATGTTCTGTGAAATTGTTGATGTTGAACAGAACACCAAGAATTAGTTGTGAGTAGCAGGCCAGCTATGGTGTACCAGATGGCTACCTCTGTGTCACAGCCTCTGGCCTGTTACGGACTAGTCTCCTGTGTTTACTTCCTACCCCACTCTCAACCCTTACTGTGTCATCTCCCTCCATGATGCTCTTATCCTCTCCTCCCTTGGATCTCTTACTCCATGCATTTTCTCTGTTGGATTACTTCCTACCTGTGGGGAAAGCATGTTTCCTAGTAGCTTCCTGGGAGAAGGAGGGTGGAAAATAACTTTGTGTGCTAGAAAATGCATAATAGAAAATACTTTCCTTTCTCTAGCAGTGTACATAATTAATATTTAACTGGATGTGGAATCTTAGATTAGAAATAATTGCCTTCATACCAAAGCATCAATCAGTTGTCTTCCAGCTTGTTGAGTCACTGTTAAAGAGAGTCCGATGTCATTATGATTCTTGGTCCTTTGTTGTAAAACTTTTATGTAGCAGGCTTTCTTTTGGACAACCAACCAGCTCCCAAATCATGACACAAACACTTAATGTTAGCCATATATGCTCGCCCTTATCTTATGCTTGTCCCACTAGCTCTTATAACTTAAATTAACCTGTTTCTCTTCATCTGTTTTGCCTTTGGGCGTTCTACCTTTCTTTCATTCTATATGTCCTGCTTTCACTGCTTCCTCTATGTCTGTCTGTCTGGTGGCTGTCTGGCTGGATGGCCCTGGGCATCTCTCTCTCCCTCCTCCTCCTCCTCATTCTCTTTGCCTGGTAGCCCCACCAATCACTCTACTGCCTAGCTATCAGTGGTTCAGCTTTTTATTAGACCAATCAGGTGCCTTAGTCAGGCAATGTAAAACAGCAACATATCTTTACATAATTAAACAAATGCAGCATAAATAAATGTAACACATCTTTATATCATTAAACAAATACAGCACAAACAAATATAACATACCTTTACATAGTTAAAGTAATATTTCACAACATAAACAAATGTAGCACATCTTTACATAGTTACAGTAATATTCTGCAACACTTTTCTTTCCCATGCTGGAATTTTACAGTCTCTTTTCCTTACCTACAGAATTTTTAAAATTTTCAATGATATTTTCACAAGTAGATCTTTTATCTTTACTAAGGTTGAAGACTCAGTAGATTCTAATGTCATTCAGTTCATTGATTTTATCCACTCCATTTTCTCTGTTCTGTCATTCCTGAGCTCTATTATGTAAATGTTGGGCCTTTTGAAAGAGCTCTCTAATTTCCTTCTATTTCACTGGGGACTTCGGTATTTGTCACTTTGATTTGCTGCATGGTCAGTTGCTTCAACTTTCCCCCTCAGGCTCTTGTCTTTTATCCTGACATCACAGCAAATCTTCCTGGAAACTGTCCTTGGGTAGACTCTTCATGGTTGCTGCTGTTTTCAGTACCTGGGGTTGAACTTAGGGCTTGCACATGCTAGACCATATGCTTTGCATGCAAACTATAGCTCCAGCCCTGAAGGTTTCTTTTCCAAAGTTTTTTTTTTTTTTTAGACAGAGGTTCATTATTTAGTCAGACCTGTCCTAAACTAGTGATCTTCCTGCATTAGCCTCCAGAGTGTGCTGGGATTACAGGCAAGAGCCACCAACCCAGCTCCAGCTCTTTTTCTGTAGTGTTACAATGTGCATTTCCTGTCTTTTATCTCACCAAAGACATAATCATACTTCCTTCTTCCTAAATAGTTAATTTTTTTCAAATTCCGTTTTCCTGGATTTTATTGCTTGTGTTTTGTTTCATTTTGTTTGTTTTGTCTCTTTCTCATTAGAAACTGCCCTCTGATATATGGTGATCTGCTTGTATCTCAGAGCAGAGCACTGTAAAGCTAACTGGGAACGGTCTTCCTTTGGTGAGGCTTTTCATGGCATTGAACTAGTAATACACAGAACATGAGGAAAGGCTCTGGGCTAAGCGAATTTGCAGTGGAATACTCAAATTGTTGCATTTTTAAAAATTGAAAGCTATTTCTATAATGATACAGCTACCTGTCAAATTCAAAATATAGCACCCATAGGATATAAAACTCAAAGAAATTTCAGTGCATTTGAATCTTGTCTCACTGATTTCAAGCTCTGTTACCACAATGTGAGTAACACTTAGGTTCATCTGTGACCTGATGACCACTGCCCACAGCTGGGGAATAGGGAGGAGCATCTGGCTGGCCACTCCCAACTGGACATGTCATACTTACATTCAATTCAGAATGGAGAGTAAAGGGTGCAGAAAGTGACCAGGAAGCTCCAGCTAGTCTTTAGACTTTGTTTCCCCAATTATCCGAGTCCCCTGTGGTATCTTTTTTTTAAATTAATTAATTAATTAATTGATTTTTTTGGACAGGTTTTCTCTGTAACAGCCCAGGCTGTTTTCACAGGGACTTCAGCATGGCTCTAGCATATTTTCGTAGGGACTTCAGCATGGTTCTAGCATGTTTTCACTGGGAACTTCAGCACAGCTCTATCATGTTTTCACTGGGGACTTCAGCATGGTTCTAGCATGTTTTCACAGGGACTTCAGCATGGCTCTAGCATGTTTTCACTGGGGACTTCAGCACAGCTCTATCATGTTTTCACTGGGGACTTCAGCATGGCTGTAGTATGTTTTCACAGGGACTTCAGCATGGTTCTATCATGTTTTCATAGGGACTTCAGCATGGCTCTAGCATGTTTTCACAGGGACTTCAGCACAGCTCTATCATGTTTTCACTGGGGACTTCAGCACGGCTCTAGCATGTTTTCACAGGGACTTCAGCACGGCTCTATCATGTTTTCACAGGGACTTCAGCACGGCTCTATCATGTTTTCACAGGGACTTCAGCATGGCTCTATCATGTTTTCACAGGGACTTCAGCATGGCTCTAGCATGTTTTCACAGGGACTTCAGCATGGCTCTAGCATGTTTTCACAGGGACTTCAGCACGGCTCTAGCATGTTTTCATAGGGACTTCAGCATGGCTCTAGCATGTTTTCACAGGGACTTCAGCATGGCTCTAGCATGTTTTCACAGGGACTTCAGCATGGCTCTAGCATGTTTTCACAGGGACTTCAGCATGGCTCTAGCATGTTTTCACTGGGGACTTCAGCATGGTTTTAGCATGTTTTCACTGGGACTTCAGCATATTTTGGAGATGACTATCAGAAGATTTCCTTTCAAAAGACACATCAGATAGATTTGTAGCCTGGTTTCAGTGAGTACCAGAAGATTAGTGTAGCTTGACTAAACAAGGGAACATTTTATTCACATAATAAAAGGCCCAGACATGGGTACATCAAGTAATTTCACATCACAAAAACCCAGAATTCTGTAGATGTATGGGCTGGGGCTGGCACTCCTCACTCAGCTGTTCTCTGCACTCTGACCAGCTGACACTTTCCGTGATGGTCTCTGTCTGCTGTGAGAAGGGCTTCTTGATCAGGTGAGAGCTGTACTTCTCTGTGGGCAAGTATGTAGTGTGCAGTTAGAAATTATACTGGATTAGGAAGGTGGTGGCAGTAGGTTCTCGTCTAGGTTCCATGACCTCATCAGTCATGAGTAGCCATGTGTTTTAACACCAGGCATGAATCCCCTCCTACTGAGGGGTTAAGTCCAATCTGGTGGCTATGACTACACCCCTGGGATATAAATGCCACTATTGCACCATTCACAATATCCTGACGTTCTGGTCATTGTCTGGTTTATAGGCATTACAGCAGGATAAGACTATTGATTGCTTTTCTCCATTGGCAGCTTTTATAGCTCCTTTTGTTACTGTGAGAACTGGTCCTCAGAGAGGAGGCTTCCAGGTCAGTTCCAGCTTGATTCCTTCAAGTCCTGTGTCTGAAGTGTGTGGGGTATTCAACAATCGGATGTTGTTGGTTGTTTTTGTTCTTTTGGGGTCCCACCATCCAGCTATCAAATAAATCACACAGAGGCCTATTCTTAAGCATAAACAATTGGTCCTAGCTTGGCTTGTTTCTAGCCAGCTTTTCTCATCTACCTTTTTCTTCTGGGCTTTCCCCCTTCTGTTGTAATCTCACTTTCACTCTTGCTCTGTGGCTGGCCCCTTCTTTTCTCATTCCTCCTTCCTCGCTCCGTTCTTTCTATTTGTTCTCTCTGCCTGCCTGCCCTGCCTATCCTTTCTCCTGCCTCTCTATTAGCCATTCAGCTCTTTATTAGACAATCAGGTTTTTTAGACAGGCACAGTAAAACAACTTCACAGGGTTAAACAAATACAACATAAAAGAATACAACACATCTTTGCATCATTAAAGCAAATGTTCCAGAGCATAAACAAATGTGACACACCTTAAAATAATATTCTACAACAATAGGGTCTTACCCTTTTTTTCTGAAAGGCAGCCAAGGTAACAACAATGACCTATACTGTTTTGTGGGAATCTCTTGGACTTCTCTGACCAGCAACTCAAAAGCTTTCCCATGTCTGACACTGGGGTTTTTACTAGATAATCTATGGTTTGGGAGGGAGCATTGTCACCCCAAGTGCTACAACTTGAACTAAACACACACACACACACACACACACACACACACACACACACACACACACAATACGTAGCTTTATAAAATAATATGATTATCTAAGGCTTTTTCAAATACCAGCAGTGTCTTCCCTCCCTCTTCCTTCCCTTTCTCTCTGTGTTGCCTACACCCCATCCTCAGGTGAGTCTCCTCCAGTTTTTCCCATTTTCCCTTCCATAGTGACTGTGCCCTCTCCAGAGCTTCTGTTACCCACAACTACCCCAGCCTCTCTCAGTGGCCTGTTTTTTACTTTCCTGATATCTGCAGAACATGTGGTATTGCCTTTCTGGGTCTCAGTTATGTCACTTAGTCTTTTAACAGGAAAATAGTTACTTTCCCAGCAGCCCTATCCAGGAGTCCCCCATTTCACTAGTTCTCTCTGGCTTGTATAGTCACCCCTGTAGCAAAGAAGTCTGAGGACTCCTAGATATTTGCAACTTGGAGCAACAATGAAGGCCAGCTAATAAGGTCAAAGTTGACATCAACTGGACTCTGCTAGATAAGGCTCTGCTGTGCATCTTATACAAACATGTTGTATGTATTTCTGCAGAAACTAGAGGCTGGATTTTATAGACAATTTAACCAGAATACAACATACCTGTATGAAGAAAATAAGCACACACACGCATACATACAGTGTTGGAAAAGCACAAACCAAAAACCAAAATTTGAGTACAATTCATAATAATGTTGTTTATACTTCAAAACAGTGGAAAGAATCAAAATGTCTGAGACCATAAACCAGAAAAATCATCTGGGAGCTTTTAGTAGAAAAATAAGTGAACTCTTGTGATTTTCTGTCATTTTTACAAGATTTCCTATTCCCAGGTGGCACTGAGGACCAGACTCCCAGCCCTTGGGTGTAGAGCATGGAGAACAGCCCATATTAGGCCCATCTGCAGCAGAGGATGCTTGTTTCAGTGATGCGGGGCTCCAGCCCAGAGGAGAGGTGGAGCTCAACCTGCCCATGAAGCCTTCCCAATTATTCAAGGCTACATGAGCTTTCCCTTTTCTTTGATCTGCTGTAGCATCATCTGTTCATTAAAAACATTAGAGTCTTTATATCATTATATGAATTTCACACACCATGTCACATTTTCTGAAGTCCAGTCTGTGCTACTTGACAGTTAGCTGTCCATGGTAGGCCATGAGAATTGGGAAGCATTGGACAACACCCAGGGCTGTCCATGGTAGGTGAAGCTGTGAGAATTGGGAAGCACTGGGCACCCAAGGGTACAGATGGTGGTACTGGAGAAGCACTGGCTTACAGAGACAGATGGGGCACCCAGAAATACACGTGAGCTACTTTATAAGAGCATCTTGAGCCTCAGAAAGATTCTGTCTGGTGACCTTTAACCCACTGAGCAACATGGCCTTCCCTTCTTGCTGTGTGTTATGGCTGCTGTGCACGTCTGGTTGTTAGTTATTTAGGCGGCGCTCTTACCCTGCGAGGAACACATCCCGAACACGACAAATCCACAGAAGAGCTGTTTATTAATATAGGATAGAGGACAGAGGTGACAGGCCTGTGTGAAGCACACACGTGAGTGAGGAGAGGAGAGAGACCTGTGCAAAATGGCGCCGGCTTTTTAAAGAGTGGGCCACACATACGTACAGGACCACATGTGGCTACTCCACGCATGCACATAGATTACATGGCCGCGTGCGCACTTTACGCAACCATGTAAAGCCACAGAGTCCTAGTCACGCGAGATGTTCTGACCTGGAAATGGCTATTTTGAACCAGAAATAATTAGGCAGTCCGCCGGGCAAGCCCAACCGTGTGGACATGTGATTTTCTATCACTAGTGATTCAAGTCTATTGTCACTGGAGGAAGGAACTACATCAGGCTGGACTTGTTTACTTCCCATACTGTCAAGTAGGGTATCACGACCCTTCCACAGCCTCGGATGCCCCTTCCCTCATTAGCTACAATGTGATTCCTTATCACATACTTTCCCCAAAGTATTTTAACTCAGGACAAAAGTACAAACTAATACAGCAAAAGCATAATGACAAAAATGTAGGTTTCAATAAAAAGATTTAAGAAACTTTTTCTTTTAAGTAAGAATTTTCCATTTACTCATCAAACTATCACATTTAAGTAGCAAGTGTAGTGGTAACGCCTGTGCTACCACCACCAGTTCATTATGTCCTAGTGAGGGGCTGTGGATCAAAAAACAGAGACAAGAGACAGCAGGTCATTCGCCTCAGCAGAATGCTGAATACCATTTACTGAAGGAGGGAGGAAACCGTAAATACGGGCTTACAGCACAATGGAGAACCCGGGGTGGGGGTGGGGGGCAGAAGTTCTCTACTGACATTCTACATTCTTGCATCTAAGCTGTTTACACCAAATGCAGGATACACAAACAAGGAACCTCCTGTGAGCTTCAGAAGGAAGGAAATCAGCATCGGGAGGACATCTGGTCAATGTCAGCAAGCAAGGCAACAGCTACCCAAAACAGGGGCCAGGGCTCTACAAGTCCCCCTGTAGCACAACTCTGAAGGAGTCTTATTAATAGGATCAAACCCAGAGCCAGGTACTGGGTGAACGCTGGAAGATCAGAGAAGCAGAACAAGCCACAGCTTCCTCACCTCGCCAGTTCCTCAGCTAGTCTTGTTTCTTCAGACTGCAAGCTTCTGAGTCCTCATCCCAATGGCTCTCAGCTGAACTGCTGCTCCAAAGCCTGAATGCTTAACCAGCCAAATGCTTCTAGTTTCTTTATATATCTTTCTACTTTCTGCCATCACTCCCTGGGATTAAAGGCTCACTAATTGGGATTAAATCATGCCTGGCTGTTTCCAATGTGGCCTTGAACTCACAGAGATCCAGAGGAATTTCTGTCTCTGGAATGCTAGGATTAAAGGTGTTAAGTGTCACTGCCTGACCTCTATGTTTAATATTGTGGCTTTTCTGTTCTCTGACCCTACATAAGTTTATTAGGGTGCACAATATTTTGGGGAACACAATACCACCACATTTCCCCTTTTTGTCTAAAATTTTTAAAAAGCTTATAACTAATACAAGAAAAACTATCCAATAAGTATATACAATATATATAGTCAAAAATTACATGTCTAATAACAATGTCTAATCCACTAACATTTGACAGATTCAGATAAAAATCTCCATTATATATATATTTTGACAATGTCCAGTCCAGTAATATTTGATAAACTCAGACAAAAATTTCATTACTTATCCAATTTAAAACAAGTAGTTTCTTTTTAAAGGTATTTTTTCTTTTCATAATAGATTCAGTAATCTACCTTTTGTCATTTTTATATCTTCCCCCTTTTTCTTTTTAGAGTAGATTCAATTATCTACCCATTTATCTTATTTCTTTATCTGTTTTCTCAGGGTAGATTTAGTGATCTACCTCATATCTATACCCCTCTTTTTACTAAATAATGAGTTTCTGACTTAGGTTGTGTGGGACATCAGCAGGTTGCCTTACCTGTCATGGAGACACCTGCCCAGGCTACACAGGCGCTCGGCCTTAGGTTGGTGAGTGCCCCCCAGGAATTACCTGTCGCTGAATATTCATTATCATACAGGCTCAACCTCATGAACTGTAGGGTTAACTGCTGCCAAAGATCTCTAAGTGGCACTGGGCTTGCAATCTATGTGACACAGAAAAGACCAACAGAAGTCCTAACCCACCCATAGCCGGTAGGCTAGAGGTAATTGAGCCATTCCCTTCCTTAACGAGCCTTACTGTAAATTGGAGTCCTTGTAAGATGGTATCCCAAAAGCAAGTGGAACTTGAGTTTGTAAATTTATAACATTCAAGCCAATCAAAATGTATATAACTGCTGAATTAAATTTGTCATGCCCAATAGAATGAAAGAGTAATTAACTGTGGTAGCTACTTTTCCTGCCAGGGTCTCCACTGTTCTAGCTGTAGTAACCAACTATGAAATGGCAATCCCAGAAACAGTAGCAGTGGTGGCTGCCACTGCTATAACAGCAACAATGGCAGCAGCGATGTCAAATTTTCTTCTGGAGCATGTAAGCACCATCTGTGTCTACTGCCATGGTCCACTGGCATGGACACAACTCCTGGAACACAACCATGAAGGCCCATTTTTCTTGATCCCAGCACAACTTAAGCTGGCAGCTCTGCAAAAGAACAACTAAGAACCATAAAGAAAAAACAGACAACTCACAAGGAGCAGAACTAATGGTCTCATAATGGCTACATTCAGGCTCACAAATTTTAAGGTATCTTCAAAAGAGCCTAGATGAATTTCAGGAGGCCAATAAATGTTGCACAGAGCCACTCCTGAAAAGATAGGTACTACACCAGCTTGAAGAGAATATCAAAAATGAAAATGCTTAGCTGGCATGCTACTGTTATCAAATGGAGGTCAGTGACCTTCAGGGTTATCTTTAGTCTCCAAGGTGCCTGGGTGACATGTTCTCAAACAAACTTGAAAGAGCAGTTACCATACATTACCTTCTGAAGAATCCAACTGCATGGCTACAGTTCCTAGGCTTCTGTTAATGCTTGCCAAGGCTGGCCATATTGGGCTCTCAATCCCCATTGGCATCAGAAGAGGATTTTTTTTTTTTTACAAAGGCCCAATAGGTCTCTGCCATGTTGGGATTTGCCATCAGCCACAGGGCACACACAGCACTCAGGAACCCAAAAAGGAACTTCATTGTCTTGCAGAAAGACACAAATAGAACCCCGGACCCACATCAACACCAGATCTGGTCCCTTCCGAGTGCCAGTAGAAAGATCCTTTCATCACACCAGAGGATAATTTGCAACAGGAGCCCTCCAGTGCTTATCTGCAGCAGATACTCCAGCAAAATCCACCGATAAAAAATTTAAAATATATAAAACAAGGGAAAGAATAGAATGTGGAAAGATTAGCCTCTAGCTCCCCCCTTTTTACTTTAGCAAAATATGTTTTTAAGGTACAATGGCAGCATTCTACTATAGCCTGTCCTTGAGGATTATAAGGAATACGAGTCTTATTAACAACAGAAAATCTTGGCAGAATTTTGAAAATCCCGTACTGCTGTAGGTGGGACCATTATCAGTCTTTATGCATTTTGGCACTCCCATATAAGCAAAAGCATGAAGACAATGATTCTTTACATCCTTAACCTTTTCCCCTAAATGGGCAGAGGCAAAAATTAGAGAGGAATATGTATCAATAGACAATGGACATACTGTAATTTTTCAAAGGAAGGCACGTGTGTGACTTCCATCTGCCAAACATGATTAGATAAAAGTCCTCGGGGAACAGGTCAAAGTTCAGCACAAAGAGGACATGATTTAACTATCTGGATGGCTTGTTCCTGGGTTATGCCCATGTGATAACAAAGAGATCCAGCATTAAGATGATAATGTTGATGCAACTGAGTAGCCTTTTCAAAGGCAGAACAAATTAATGTGACAGCCATACAATGGCATCAGCCCTCTGATTTCCTTCACTTAGAGGTCCAGGCAATTGAGTATGAGCTCTAATATGGCCCACATAAAGGTTATGTGAGTGGGACCGTATGAGTCCTTGCACCTGCAACAAATATTCATGAATGGGAGAGATGGATGGTATGTAGGCTGTTGTCTCCAAAGGCATAATGGCATGTGGCACATATTGGCTATCAGTATAAATGTTTACAAGCTCATCAGAAAACATCTGTAAAGCAAGCAACACTGCCTGTACCTCCACTATCAGGGCAGAAGTGTCCTGGACTTTCATTCTCTTCACTGTTTCCAGAAACTATCACAGCAAAATCATGAAGTGCCATCAGTAAATACCACATGGGTCTGAGGAATAGGAATCATCTGTGCTATCTTGGGAAATATAACAGGATGAAATTTAAAAAATTGACACACATCGTTGGAGGGGTAGTGAGTATCAAACTGACCCTGCATGGAGCATGTCAATATGGTCCAATCATTATCATTAGCTTTCAACCATGCTATTTGAGACTGGGTGTATGGGGGTTACCACAATATCTGGCTCCTTACCAAAAGTTTGAACACTGATCTTGATTCCCTTAAATATAATCTGAGCAATAGTCTGAGGATAAGGAGTAATGGTTTTCCCTGGAGAAGCTGGGTAATGTACCCATAGAATAGGACCTGTTTGCCAAAACACTCTAGTAGGTGAATGAGAAAAACAAAATATCAAATACAATAAGGGAGAAGAAAGATCTATATATATTGCACATGAGCCTGCTCCAGGGCCTCTTGTACACGTTGTAGGGCTGTACACCCTTCAGCTGTTAATTCACAGGGAGATAAAGGGTCAGGGTTGTCCTTTAAGACATCATACAAAGGACGAAGTTGACCTGTTGGAATCTTTAAAGTGGACCGAAGCCATTGAATATATCCCACAAAGGTTTGGAAATTTAAGTGTGCATAGCTGATCTGTATACAGAGTAATCTTAAGTGTGTAACTATTCATGACCTAAATAGTGATAAGGAAAGGATACCTGTACCTTTTCTGGGGCTATTTGTAAATTAGCCAGGCTAAGAACCTCTTGTAATTTAGAAAAGGCATCAAAAACAAGTTTTTTATCTTTAGCAGCCAATAAAATATCATCCATATAGTGAATTATATAAACATCTGGAAAAGCTTTTTGAACTGGAGCTATAGCCAAAGACACATAAATTTAACATATAGTAGGGCTATTGGCCATTCCTTGGGTCAAGACCACCCACTGATATCTCTGATAAGGTTCTTTGAGATTTTCTGATGGAACACTAAAAGCAAATCGAGGACTGTCCTCGGGATGCAAAGGAATGGGGAAGAAACAATCCCTCAAGTCGACCACAATGAAATGCCAATGTCTAGGAATTTCCACAGGGGCAGGCAAGCCAGGCTGTGCTGCTCCCATGAGAAGCATGGTTTTATTTACAGCTCTAAGATCCTGTAACAGCCTCTATTTTAATAACAAATATTGGTGTGTTCCAAGGTGAAGTGGGAGGAATGATAGTCCAGCATCTAACTGTTCCTAGACTAATGCATTCACAGCCACCAATTTTTCTATAGTAAGGCTCCACTGTTCCCATAGAGGGACATCACTTTTCCAAGTGATTTTTATTGGTTGTATTATCGGAGGCTCCTGTGCAGTGACCCCTATGGGAAAGACCCTAATCCTCTAGTATCCCCAGAACATCTAGTAACACAGCCTTTGTCTGCCACTGGTAGTGGATCTCCTTGTAACATTTTCCCTAAGCCTCTGCCTGGGCAGGAGCCCTGGCTCTTCAGCATCTGATGTACAGGCTGTGTAGTAAGCCCTGATCCCATCCCCACAAATTCACTGGAATGTCAGGAGCCCTGGCTCTTCAGCATCTGTTGTACAGGCTGTGTAGTAAGCACTGTTCCCATACCATCTAACACATCCCGTGCCCACAAGTTCACTGGAACGTCAGTAGCCCTGGCTCTTCAGCATCTGTTGTACAGGCTGTGTACACTGTTCCCACACCATCTAACACATCCCGTCCCCACAAGTTCACTGGAATGCCAGGAAGCACAAAGGGTTGAAAAGTTCCGGCATGATCTTCCTCATCCTTCCAATTTAAGAGCAGCCTGCACTGTAATGGCGTCTGAGCTGTGCCGATACCTTGTAGGTTAGAGGTGGGAATTTTTAAGGGGCCAACTTTTGAGTCAATGTTTTATAGAGATAACTGAAGTGTTGGCACCAGTATCTAAAAGACCCTGAAAATCATGATCATTAATTTTTAAATTTATCATGGGTCTTTGTTCTAAGGTGGAAACTCAGCAGGCTAGAGGGCCTATAGAGCCAAATCCACCTTCACCTCTATGTGGTTTAAGAAAAGGATTATTTGGAAGCGAGGCATCAAAAGCAATTATGCTATGCAAGCACCCTGGGGAATAACTGTCATCCCCTTACCAGCCTCAACCATGATCTTAATTTCACCTTCAGAGTCTTCATCTATCACTCCTGGAATTACTCTAATACCATGCGTAAGAGCACTGCTCCTGCCCAGAATCAGGCCTAAAGGCCCTGCAGGTAGTGGACCCTTGACTCCAGTACTGAGAGCCTGGGGGCCCATCTGAGGTGTTAATACTGCTCTGGCAGATGCGCAGAGAGCAAGTTATTCTCATTGTTAACTAATAACTGCTTTTCTTTGGCCTATAGGATTTCATAAATGAGCATAGACCTGATAATTATAATCACTCTCCTGTGAATAGTCAAACATCTGTAGGTTTCTCAGTTCCCGAATCATGAATTTATTGAATACCCAGGGGTCCTGGGGATTTCACTATGTCCAGTGTGGGACATCTGAGGGAAAAAAAAAAATCTATGTACACTGTGCTCTTATGTCTGTTAAATTTATTCCTCTAGGACAAAATTCTATCATTACAGCTACAGCTCCACCAGGCATTCAGGAGAATAACTCTAGACACACCAAGCTCTATATCCATCTAATCTATTTCTCTGGGTGAAATCCTGTCTATGTAGCTTTTGGTTCTGTCCAGTTTCCCCTCATAGCCGCTTCCAGCCTCATCTTCGTCCTCTGTATCCTCTTTCCCCATCTCTACTACTCTCTACTCCTGGCACTCAGAAAACTCTACCTGAGATCTGCTTACCCTCTATGGAACCTCTCTATCTTCCTCTCTTTTTTCTTGCCATGCCATTTCTCCAGAAAACACCACCACCACCACCACCACCACCACCACCACCACCACCACCACCACCACCACCACCATGTGGTTCTCTGCCTCCTCAGGAATATTCCTCCACCCTACCTTCCACCTTGATATGTAGAAACCTCTTTTGTTCTCAGTCAATTGCTCTGGACAGTCACTAGGCCTCAAGGTGAGGAGATGGTCTGAGCTTCATTTGCATAAGAAACAAAGCTATGCATCTCCCACCAGCTTGTCTTTGCCTATGTGACCTTATCTAAGTACTGACTCCAGCAGGGAAGTTAGTTTCCTAGAAGTTCAGCAAGTCTAAAAATATTTGGCCACACAAAAATTTCATAGTAGAAGACAGCTGAAATATTAAAGGCTGGATAGTACCAAATATTCATAATAAATGGCTTGCCTTTTGACAGACCCTTGGCTGGTCAAAGTATAGCTTTAATACACAGCTGAATCTCTATAATATACTCTTGTGGCCACAAGATGAATTAATGAGGCAGCAGAGGTTGTGGTGGATGGAGAGTGTGGTGGTCAGAGGGTGTGGTGGTCAGACAGTGTGGTGCCTACCACACCACTGAGGCAAGTCCATATGTCTTTCTCTTTCAAACAATCAGATGCCTCATGGTGTTTGTGAGGAATAAGTAAGATCATGCACCTAAGCCCCACACCCTTCAACATGTTTAAGTGCTGCTCAATATTAAGATTTATTTATAAAGGATAAAATATTTGTAGCTAATAAATTGTGTATTTTTGGTAGATCTTCACATTTTACTTCATGTTGGTTTTATAAAAAATAATCAGAGAAGGAAATTCCTGTAAGATCAGGAATTATAATTTGCCTGCCAGTTTCAAAAAGTATACAATGGGGTTGAATATATGGTATTGAACGCTGTTTTCATTACAGCACCTGTTTTAAATTCTGACTTCTAGATCGAAGCTATCCCTAAAGATGATCTTCTGTTGCCTGAGAGAAGGAGAGACCTCCACAAGGAAGTGGAATTAGCGAAGAGGAATCTGATCCAGCAGGTTAATTTCACACTCATTTACACTTCTCTTGCAGAGTGGAGTATGAAGTTATGTTTTTAAAATGTTCTACAAAAGCCATCAAAGAGGGACAGTGGGTGATGGGAAGGGGGTGGGCAGCTGGGAAGGCAGATACTATCAAATTGTGATAATGTGTGTATGTAAATGCCACAGTGAAACCCATTCTTGTGAATAATATTTTGTACAAATAATAGACATTAATTTTTAAACTAAAAGTATGTTGCTAGAGCACCATCTTGCTTACAATGGGCCTATTTCTTCTTTATGAGGGAGTTTACTGAGGATTGAGTGCAGTGCCCACATGCTAGCCAAGTGTTCTATCTCTGCTAAGCACACACACACACACACACACACACACACACACACACACACACACACACATTCCTCATCTAGCCAAGTGGTCTATTCCTACTGAGTACACACACACATGTACCATCCTCACCTTAAAATTCAATCCCCACTAGTTTTTTTCTGAGAAAAAAAAATTGTGCTTGAAATGATGATCTTTTTTATAGGCTATTAAGATTTCTCAAATAAAAGGGCTATTGCTTGCATTAAAAGTCAACCTGTTTCATCAATGTCTATTTTCAAATTTCAAACTTTTGTCATTCAAACTGCAGTTGAATATTTAACTATTTTAAGACAAGTTTTTAAACCTTTTCTAATCACTTAAAAACCCACTAAGGTAAACGTCAATCATGCTGACCCACTCACTAGTTCGCATCCTTCATGACTTTGCTCTCTCTTGCTAAGCATGAAAGGAAGACAGTGCTATGTGCTAGCCTCACTCTGGTGCTTCTTCAGAAAATGAGTTATAATCCTGTGCTTTTCAAAAGAAAACCCTATCTGAAGCTGAGGCAAGGCTGGTAGAACAGCAGATTGCAGAGGAGAACAAGCTCTTGAAGGAGCAAGAGAGTATGCGAGACCTGGTATTCAACCTGGGGCGAATGACTCAGCTCAAGATTGATGAACGAGAACAAAAGTCTAAGGATTTCCTGAAAGCCCAGGTAACTGCTTTATTACAACCACTCATCAATTACCACAAAGGTTCAAGGGAGCCTCATTTCAATGCATCATTAATTATAAAGCAATTATTCAAAATTTCCTTCAAATTCAGTGACTATAAATTTTTCCTAAAGGATACTGAATCATACACTGAAAACAACAACTCAGGATTCAGCTTTCAATAGTCAGTCTAGAGGTTAAAAAAAAATCAAGTGGCCAGAGGGTCTGAACACATGACAATTTCAACAAGAATGAAGTAAGCATCTCTACGGGCCAGGGCTGCCAGGTGCATAGGCCACAGAGAGAATGTGCAAGTCACAGAGCCAGAGACTCCACTGTGACTTGCCTTGGGACAACTTAAGAGCAGAGTTTGCTAAGTCATCAGATAAGCATGCTACAGACCAGTTCAGGAGACTCTTAGCTACTACTGCCTTATCCCATGATTTCCCCAGACTCCCACAAGGGCCACAAACAACATCATAAAACAGTAGCTAGCATTTTAACATTGGAATCAGTTAGACCACAGAAGGACTGTGTCCAGAAGTTCTTTGTTAAAAGTAAATAAAGGCTGGGGAAATAGTATAAGTTTTGAGTGCCTGCTTGTGTGAGCTTTGATCTCTTGCCAAATGAACAATAAAAGTGTGCATTGTGACATGCAATCAAGAGGTAGTAGACACAGAGGGACAGCAGGTTAAAGTTTAGCCTGAATGACATAATGATACTGTGTTTCCATAACTAATAATAAAAATTTTAAATATGATATGAACTATTAATGAGGTAGAACTTATGCATTTGTTATGTGACCTGGGCATTGGCTGTTTATACGTGTAATTTTTTTCTCATTCTGAGAGGTTATATGAGGGTGGGATTTTTTTCTCATTCCCCAGAAGGAATTCACACTTATGTAGCATTGATGGGCACTAATATGAAATAGATTCTGTAGTGAAGATGGAAGGAGAAAGTTATAACCACACAGACCAACAGCAATTAACCAACTCCTCAGACACCTCTTTCACTGTTTAATTAGACACATTCACACCTGAGAAGTGAGAAGTTCACCATGACTGGCAGAGGCAGAAGAGAAGAGATGTCAAGTGAAGCAGATAGCAGGCAAGGGCAGATGGTGAGGTCACTCAACCCATCTTGAAGTGTCTGATTTCTATTGCAAAAACCCAGTGGAGCCCAAGGGACCATTGGGCTCATAGAAAACACATGGCAAAGAGCATGGCCTCTAAGGAATTGGAAAGAGACTGAGCAGAAGAGCCAAGGATGACCACGGGGTTTCAGGTCATCACCACCAAAGTCGGGGGCTGGGGTGGGGTTAGCCAGAACGGTGTTTTCAGAAGCACCTGCTGTGGTTGGAATTGTCTGCCTCTGTGAGACTTCCTGCTCAGAAATTTACCTTTCTTTTCAGAAATTTTGTATATACTAGAGGTATACTTTGTTATTCCAAGATCTGGTCTGTTTTAAAAAGTAGACTAATTCTGATCGATCCCAATATCTGATCCTTCTGTTATCTATATCTATCCTTATGTTATAAATGCAATGATCTACATAAGCTAAATTTCACTACTAAATGAACTTATTCATAATAAAGCACAAGACAGTTCTTTTTGAGATAATAGAAATCATGAGGGAGAATATTGTTTGTCCCTAGAGTGTTTCAGCATTGTGAATTACCCTTTGAAACATTGGTTGTAGTTAATTGTATTTCCACAAGAAAGTATTCAATCTTATTAATTTGCATAATATCTACATCTCTTTTTAAAAACTAAGGAGCCTGGGGTGGGGACTCATGTTGACATTGTTGTCTCCCACAAGACAGCATAGCTTGTGCTACGTCTCACACCTGCTTTATTCTTTTCATGTACTTGAAGCTTAGCTTGTCGAATCCCATTTCCATGAAAGTTATATGAAATAAAATCATTGTGTATCCAATACTGTCTAGGCATATCAGGCCAAATGATGTTGCTCTGTCTGCCCTGATGGAGGATGACTGAAGCTGTCCCCCCGCCCCCACCCAGTGCTGCTCACAGAGACTATCTCCAAATTCATGGCATCCCAGAGAAAGGACCCACCAGGCATTTTCTATCTAAAGGTCATCACTAATACATTCAGCACTTGGTGTGTGTGTGTGTATATATATGTGTGTGTGTATATATGATTTTATAGGTATAATTGCTTTCTTTTTAATATATTTAGATACAGCTTTACAGCTGGCTTCAACACGGTGCCTGATATAAAGGAAATGCACCCAGGAGCACATAAGGGACACAACTGCACTTTAAACCATTGCTTCGGCTTCACAAAATGCCATCGAGGGTTCAGGTCTTGACATTTGTCAAAACTCCCTCTTCACTGACCTCTGAGCAGTACAGGCTACAGTCCCTCTTCTCTGTTGGTACCCCAGCTCCCCCACCCTGTCCTTGTAGGCTCCCTTACCCTCTCTGCTTCTTCCTAGATCTTAAGCAATTCTGGGAATCACTTCAGCAGGCCAGGCAGCTCTCAGCTTTCTCCTGTTCTCCCTGTCTGTCCAACCCAGCAGGCTAGGAAAGATTAACAGAGGTGAATGGAGCAGGGTTCAGCAGAGGACTTTTTTCTTTTCATTTTTCTTTATTAAGAAATTTTCTACTCACTCTACATACCACCCACACATCACCCCTCCTCCCTCCTCCCACCTTCCAGTCCTCCCTACCAAGCCACCCCACATCCCCACATCCCCCAAATCAAGGTCTTCCATGGGGAGTCAGCAGAGCCCAGCACACTGAGCCTAGGCAGGTCCAAGCCCCTCCCCACTGCACCAAGGCTGCACAAGGCGTCACACCACAGTTACTGGGCTCCAAAAAGCCTTTCCATGCACCAGGAACAGATCCCCATCCCCCTGCCTGGGTGCCCCCAAACATTTCCATCCAAACAACCGTCTTCCATATCCAGAGGACCTAGTCCAGTCCCATGAGGGTTCCATGGCCACCAGTCCACGGTTCATGGGCCTTCACTAGTGTGGCCGGTCATCTCCAGCAGGATACTCTTACGCTGTATTTGTGCTGTTGATTTTGGATTTTCACGACAGGGTCTTAGCACGCACTCTCAGCTGACCCTGAATTTATTGCGATCCTGGTGCCTCAGTTTCCCAAGTGCTGGAACTACAGACTTGAGCCACCACACTGAGCTTTCTGACTGTTTTTCTTTATTTCACACATGATCTTTTACATTTCAGCAAAAACATTCCAATGTCGTTAAGGAAATCAAAGCAAAGGACCTTGAAATCAGACTATACAAGAAGAAAAAATATGAAATTCATCGGAGGTAAAAGAATTTTGTTATGATTAAGGGATTATGTTATTTGATTAAGGGAAAGATATTGTTTATTTTTCAATTTTGAAAAACCACTTCATGTTTTCACAGACTCAAAGAATTTGCCAAGCTGTACGACACAATTAGAAATGAGAGGAATAAGTTTGTTAACCTCCTTCACAAAGCTCATCAGAAAGTGAATGAAATCAAAGAGAGACACAAAATGTCGTTAAATGAACTGGAAATTTTAAGAAACAGTGCTGTCTCTCTAGAAAGGTAAGAGTCCTGGCAGCCAGAGTCCTGCCAAAGCCCTGTCTTCAGTGTCTTTGGGACTCTAGATATCCTGTTGGTCATAGCCGAGGCCGAGGCCTCCAGAGATGGGAGAGCCTGCTCACACACCTAGCTCCTCAGGTGACAGCACAGGCCCTGGGCATGCTTCCTGTTTTCTTAGTGTCACAGTTTTAATGGATGGAAAACTCTAACATAGAACTATGATGATCTGATGATGTTCATTTGCTCAATTAAGAAAAAAACTATGAATCTCATAATCTGCATTTGAAGTTAGAAGCCAAATGACTTCGTAGGCAGCAGCCCAGGTTGTAATGCCTGTGGGGAGCTGTGGCAGCTTCTAAGAGCAACATTTTCTTGATGAAACTTGCAGCTCTGACAGTTACTGTCTGTGGGACCTCGGGCAGGCCACTGTACTTCTCTGAATTCTCCTTATACATAAGCCTCGGCATTATTGTGTAGGACCTTCTGTTGCTAAGTGAGTCCATCTATGTAATAATTCCAGGAATAATGTTCACCACAGGCCTAGATCTACTCTTTCACCTTGTTAGTCCCTGGTCGCCTGAGACTACCTAACTGGGTTTTCCTCTTGGCCATTATTGCCTAGTTGACTTTGATAAAGATTTGAAAAGCATGTTTGAAGAGAAATTTCCTGCTCAGATTCTTACTCGAAAGGAAATTAAAATACCACATACAGGCTGTGATTTCATGCGGCGTGTCCCCTGCTCCTAGTCTGAGTGCTCAGGTCTGGTAGACACTGTCAATAGGACACCTCAGAACAGTCTCCCAAGCTGATAGCAGCAAAGGCCCCTTTCACAAAAGGGTGACACGGTGGTAGACATAATGACAGTATCCTCACCTGGCTGGAGAGGGATCCCACGACAGAGCAGTTCACATCAAGTCCCAAATGCACTGTGTAGTGATGTCATTTCAGAAGACACACTTTTTAGAATTGTTTTTCAGACACCTTCAGTATTTTTGAAGAAAATAATGATCTTCTGCACTGTGCCATTATTTTAAAAGAAAGCTACAAAACGCCATGCTGAAACATTCCAACAATGTGACCATCAGGGAGAGCATGCAGAATGATGTGTGCAAAATCAACACTAAACTTCAGGAAATGAAGGAGAAGAAGGAGGCACAGCTGAACAGCATGGACAGGCTGGCCAGCATGATCACCATGATTGAAGAGGAGATGGTGCAGCTGCGCAAAAAGTATGAGAAGGCCGTGCAGCGTCGAAATGAAAGGTATGGATCACCAATGGTTTGGGGTGAGCGCCCAGGGAGCCTACTGAGGTGGAGCCATTTTCTTTACTCTTGGGAGGGAGCTGTGTATTCTGCACGAAAACAAGACAGGTTGTCTGTGGAAGGGAAGTAAAAAGGAGGGTTTGGGGCATTTGAAGATCAGAGTCTCTGAGACCTAGGACAACAGTTCTCAACCTTCCTGATACTGTGACCCTTAGTGCAGTTCTGCATGCTGCGCTGGTCCCAACCATAAAATCATTTTGTTGCTGCTTCATAACTGTAATTTTGCTACTGTTATGAATCATAATGTAAACATCTGCTATTTTATATTCAGGATATCTGAATTGTGACCCCCAGAGGGTCATGGCATGGTTGAGAACCACTGCTCTACCATAACAATGAATTCTTTCTGCATCAGCTGAGTCAGTCTTAGTGACAACTATCCATTTGGGCAGCATTTAGCCTCTTCATAAGTAACTAAGGCTTAGGAGAGCGGCCTATTTTTTTCCAGCCTACAAGCATGTCATTAACAGTGTTACTTTCTCAACAGTCCCATCCCACCACAGTTACTTGTGTTATGAGAAATTGATAGGTGGGAAGACCGAGTCCAGAAATAATTCAGATTTCATGAGATCTATGTGTTATTTATTGTAAAGCAGTGGGGTGCTAGCCCCTGAGGAGACAGAGTGGCAAAGCCTTGCTGCTGGCTTTTGTCATCAAGGGAATTTGATAAGAAGCAGTTTTGACAGAAAAACCAATCAGGCAGAATGGAGTGCTAAGGACAGCTAGGTTCAACCACAGGCACACTATTGGAGGGAAGGGAAGATTTAGGAAAATTAAAGGTAGTAATGGATATACAGGCAGTGTGGGAAGATTGTTAGGGTCCCTGACAAACAGAACTTTTTCAAAGGGCTAATAAATGTTATCTGGGTTAAAACAAACACACACACACACACACACACACACACACACACACACACACACACACAAATCCTATTTGGCTCCTGGCATAAACCACAGCTTATGGATAAATAGAGTGTTCCCAGGCCCTGTTCAGGCAGCTGGGAGGAAAAAATTCTCACTTTGTTTCTGTCCAGTGGCTTGCTCTCAAGGAGGGGTATTCCCATTGCACCTGTCAGCATGGCCACAAAGGGCAGGTTACTTACTGGGAACCAACACCAGGAACACTCACTTTTCAAACAGCCTCTGGGCCTGGCAGCTCACTCCAGAATCATGTTCCTGGGACCATTGCCTGGGGCTTCTAGCTAAGCCTTGCTTGGCAAGTCTGGCCCCCTAAAAACGACGTGCAGAAAATCGAGCTTGAGTTTTGCTTTGTTCACATGTTCGGAGTGACCTCCCCTACCTTGGGAAACCTTCAGAGCTCACCAAGCCACTGCAGCCATCCTGCTGCACAATAGGCTGTGAGTGGAGATGCCAACACTCTTATCCCCGGGAAAATCCAGTGTGCAGAGCTTAACTAGCAGTCCACTGGGATATGAAACTATGTTCTGAAATTCTGTTGTGTTGATGTATGTTGTGAGCCCAAACCCAGAGGGAACCACAGTAACTAGGAAACAGAGGCCTCAGCACTCACTTAAACCCCTGCTCTGAATTTGACCATAGTGGTGTTCAGCTGATAGAGCGTGAGGAAGAAGTATGCATTTTTTATGAAAAAATAAATATCCAAGAGAAGATGAAGCTTCATGGGGATGTTGAAATCCACATCTTGGATGAAAAAATCCGATTCCTGAGACTGAAGATTGCTGAGAAGCAAAGACAGATTTGTGTGACACAGAAATTACTTCCCACCAAGAGGGCCCTTGATGCTGACCTGGCCGTGCTCCAGATCCAGGTGGGTGAGGGTCAGGGGCATGGCCCCCAGGCTGTTGGCTTGCCTTTTCCCTCTTGTTAGTTTGTAGATGATATGGGTTCTTGCATGGAAGCCAAGCTATACCACTCCTGGTAACTACAAGTTCGATGATGTTTGAACAAGCTTTGAATGCTTCTCTAGGATGGGGTTTTGGGAGTCTGAGCTATACAGCTTTTTTTTCTCATGAAGCATTGTCTATGTTTCTTGGAATCCGGGCCATCCCAGGATTTAGCCCTAGTTCATCATTTCTATAGCTTTGTCCAGAGAAATCTAGGCTCTTGATACCTGCAGCCTACTTTGGGCATTGATGTTGCTGAGACCACCAGGGTATAACGTTTAGTCTTTCTGGCTTGTGGAGGCAGGCTCTTGTACCTTTGTTGTCTGATACTCCTGTATATCTCAGGCTAGTTTCAGACTCATTGCAACCTCCCTGCCTCAGCCTGCTGAATACAGAGATGACAGGAAATGCCACTGCCATGAGCCTGATGCTCTGTGGAGGAATGACACCCTAGAACTACCACTTGTCAGTCTTCAGTCACACACAGCAGGTTCTTCACTAACCTCTGTGGTTCCCAACAACAAAGACGAACATGTGGACAGAAGCCTACTTTCTTCACATGGAATGATAATTTTATGAAATATAAAAAGTTGGATCAACATATTTTTGACCTACACTTTTCTTCTCTGTCTCAAGGTTGCAGGAACAAATTCTACCCTGTATTTTAAAGTACCACCCTTGCTTTTGGATTTTTTCTGGTTATTAAATTAAGGTATGTTCAGTGCATTAAAGTAGAAAAGGAATAAGATGTTAAAGATCTTTCCCCAAGAATAATTAATAAAATAGTCAGAAATCTGAGAGCAAGCCTCCTCTTTCAGCATACATTTAACTTCAGTTTTTCACTTAACTTCATACAAAGGATTTGTGGAACTGTATATAGGGTCTGCTTCCATACTTGAATGCATTGGGATAGTTAAACCTTATACAGATGACAGATAGCATCTTTCAGCTTGTGCAATTTCATCAGGGCCATTTATAGCAATGCTAGCCATAATTTTTAGCCATAATTGCTCCCATTTAGATCAATTGACTAGATCGCTCCCACCAAGGCTCAGGAACAATCTCCCCATTATTCCCTGGCTCTGACTCCAGCTTCCAAAAATGGTCAGCCTGTACATAGTACCTGCTCCATTTCTGTGCTCTGTCGAGTTAGACTATAGATTCTCCTCAGTCTACACAACATCATGTGTGCAAAGCCCCTGACAGATTTTACTGAATAATTTTGAGAGCAGTGTGTGAGGCTACATTCCAGAAATGCAAAGAACTCCATGTTAGACCTCAGAAAACCATACTCCTCTGGGGCCATCCCATCATTGTGCAGGGCTCTCCAGGTGCTCTGTGTCTCATGGCTCATCTTCCCAGCTTTCCCATTCCACTTGCTTCGGAGTCTCACTGTCCTGCAGTGTAACTCAGTGACTGTACTTAGCATGCTCTGTTCTACAGAATAATTTGGCCTTCTCTAGCTCTTTCCCAATATACAGCTTCAGGTTTGTCTTTGCCCATGAGGAACTCCAGGATGTCTAAAAGGGACTTTAATAATAAGCTGTCAAACAGACCAGATTCTCCATTATATAAGCATATTTTTCAGGTTAGCTGCAAATCAGGACTAACATCTAATGGATAAAACTAATCATTCTTCTTACCGTTTATCGTACATACTTGGTTGATATGTCTACTAAAGTACTTCCTCTTTTTCATTTCTTATATATCTATTGAAGAAACTTGATCCAACATATACATTGTAGGCATTAGTATATGCTCTATTTATGCATCAGTGGAGAAATTAGAAACTCAGTGGACTTATATAAAAGAGACGGGAACATTTTATATGAGAAATGATACTATGGTTAAATTTTATTTTAATTTCTTATGTTTTAAATTGAGTGTGATGGTGCATACTTGTAATCCCACCTGAGAGGGTGAAGCAGGAGAATTCCTAGGACTTTGTGGTCAGCTGAGGCTACACAATAAGACCCTGTATCAGAAAGAAAAAAAAGGAAGCCAGTTTCCTCAGAGCCATGCAGATGAAACCTGGATGATGTGCGGGATTGACGCTAACGTAGTCCCGCAGTGCGTGGAGGAAGTGGCAGAGGGGATGAAACAAGAAAGCTGTGCTGGGAATTGCTGGAGCTGAGAGACAGGCGTGTGAAAGGTCACCACATCATCCTCTCTTTCCTGAGTTTTACATACTTCAGAAGCTTTAATTGTAAGAAATTGCTCATTCCTGGAAATAATCCCCAACCACTGTGAACTAAGAATTCAATTTTAACAAGAGGGAACAATTACGTATTGATGCCGTGTAATGGCATGCCTTGATCATCTTGGCTGCATGTAGACCTGTGGACCACATGCAGGCTTGGGAGCTGGCATGTCCAGAGCCACCTGGCACCGGAAGACGGTGTGAAAGGCCGAGCTCAGGCTGGCCACACTTGCACTCTGTCTCCAGGCCAGGTTCTGGCCACATCCTGGCCTCAGCTTTCGCTGCTCATTTGTCTTGTTTTCCCATTTTACATCGTTTTCAGATCACTTTTTTCTTTTTGTTATTTTGAAACAGCTTTTAACTGTCCAACAGACGGATCCCAAGGGTTATCATGAATCATGTTCTCCTGGACCTTGTAGGATCAGCCCCATTTTAGGAGTCCTGGAAATCTCATGAGCTATTGTAAGACACAAGAACATGGTTTTTATAAGGAAAGTGAAAATATTCCCTTAAATTCCCAGTGGGAAATGTAAGTGGAGGCATTAGTTGGCTTTTGTTTTAGATCTGTTTTGTTTAATAGGTCTAAGCATGTTAGCTGCATGTATGTAAGTGTACACAACATGCACACCTGGTGCCCAAGAGATCAGAGGAAGGCATCAGATCCCCTGGAACTAGAGTTACAGATGGTTGTGAGCTGCCACATGAGTGCTGGGAACCAAACCCAGGTTCTCTACAGGTGCACCCAGTGCTCTTACCTGCTGAGGCATCTGTCCAGCCCTCTAGAGGCACTGGTTTTGATAAGAAAGTATCATATTTATTTTTTAGTTTCCTAATTTAAAAAACTAAGGAAACATTAAGAGGTGTCACTAATAATTTCTGTCACTATTTTTAAATGTCACCTGTTACAATTCTCATTATAGAGAAGAATACTATCGGTTAAAATCCTGTAGTTCTACCCGTGTCTCTCCTGGGGTGGTCTATAGCACCAAAGCAGTGCTTCTCAACCTCCTAACACTGCGACCCTTAATACAGCTCCTCATTTGTGCTGACCCCCACCATAAAATATTTTCATTGCTACATCAGAACTGGAATTTTGCTACTGAGTAGTGTCTCAGTTCCTAAGCGTGTTTTCCAGTGGCTGTGACCCAGAGGTTGAGAACCACGGTACTAATGTCTATTGTTTCACCTCATGGGATCAAGCCTCATCTTTGCCATCTGCCAACTGAGAAACCAAAAGTTTCTGAGAAGCAGCCACATAATGGTGAGGAAGCTGGAGGCAAGGCCTTTGGATTATCACTGTGCTCACATCTCCCCTTTGAAAACTAAGTGTGACTATTGTTCTTATTATCTCTATTCACCTCCATGTCTCAGTGATTTGACATCTAGAATCTGTCCAAAGGCATTTTACCAAACATACACAGGGCTGAGACTGCTGCTTGCAGAGTACATGTTGGGTTGTCCCTACAGTTGACTTCCTTCTTTGGGATGCCACTGAGGCCACTGGCAACAAAAGAATCCAACTTGAAGCAGCACGGTTACTTCCGGCCCTTGACCACACAGCACCTCATGAAGGGCACACACAATTGGAAGCAACAAGAGGACTTGTAGGAATTCAGCCTTCTCTCTAGTGAGGCAGACAGACAGACAGACACTGACTTCCTGTGCAAGGTCTATTCCACACACCATCTGTATAGTTCTACAAATGAGCTAAAGATCCTGCCTACATCATTTGAAGGTTTACTAAGCTAGAGAGTTAATTTGCAGCTAATGTATGTTTCTTGTTCAATAGTTTTCACAGTGTGCAGATAGAATAAAAGACCTAGAGAAACGGTTTATAAATCCTGACAGTGAGGGCAGGATCCGATTCATTCCGGGGAAAGACCCAACTGAAAAAGAAATGATGAAGAAATTAGACATGGTAAGTGCTCTTCTTTAAATGCGCATGTGTTTGCTCACAGATACTGCAGCGCTGTCTCCCCCTTCATCGTTCTAGCCACAGCTGCTCCCTAGTTTTAATGTAGTTCTAAATCCTAACTTTGATTCAGATTTTTACCCAAAGAAGTAAAGACTCAATAGTTTGATCATTCAAAGGCACCCTTCTCTCCTAGCCCAATTTTGACTTCTTGAATGAATAAGTTAATTTTCCATGTGGGAACATCTGGAAAGAATAGCATTGTGGGTACCATAAAGAGCCAGAGGGCCATAGTCCACCCAGGGCAGAAGAGCTGCCAGAGTGTCTCTTGATATGGCCCAGCTCCAGGGACTTCTCAGAGGTATTCTCACAAGAGCAGTGTGTCTCTATTGCGGGGTGGAGGACAGACTGAGAATGGAGGCTGTGAATTCATAGTCATTTTTTTAACTCCTACTGAAATTGTTTCCAACTGTAGCTGGAACTTCAGCTGGCCAAGAAGGAGGAGAAGTTACTGGAGAAGGATTTCATCTATGAGCAGGTGTCCCAGCTCACAAACAGGCTCAGAGGCAAAACACAGACTTGCAAGGAGGACACGCTGCTATTAGCTAAGAAGGTCTGTCCGCCTGAAAGAGTCCTCATCCCCACCCACCCTCTCTCCTGCCCCCAACTTCTGCCATCTCCTCTCATTTTTCTCTCTTAATTTGTTGAGAAACACTAGAGAGATGAAGTTTTATTAGTCTAGAAATATAGCAAAATGTAAATATTAGTCTAAAACGAGCTTCGGTCTAGTCCCTGAGTAAATTCACTTCACCAGAAGGAAGCCTAAGTTTCTGAAGGACAGTACTTAAGTTCTATTTAGCAGAACTTCTCAATTAGATCAGTTGTTATCTTTGTAGTTTGTGCACCAACCCTTTCTATTTCTTTCTGAGCAGAAAACCTCCCTTTTCCAGTGCTCTGAGCAGGAATTGCTCCAATGCAGAATTCAGGCAGAACCCCCAGTTGGAACGGGACGACTGAAGAACAGCAGCCACACAGTTCCAGGCTGACTGGAGACCTGAAGCTGCTTGGGCAACAGCTAGCAGGAGGCAGGCTGGTGACTACAGGGATAGGTTGTCCCATGCACGTAGAGGGTAGTGCACTGGCCTGGCTTCCGAGGGACCCTCGAGCACTCTCCAGAAGAGGGCTTTAACACTCAGCAGGACTTGCTATGTGCTGCCCTGCCATTCCTGAGGCAGACACGGAGAGAGAAGGGGCACACTATCTTAGTGGCAGGAGAAAGGGGAACAGGTGGAGGTGACTGGGTCTACGTCCACACCACCCTGAGTGCACCTGTCCTGTCTGATAAGGGTGAAGGGTGGCTACACCCCAGACCAGGTTCCAGACAGTAGGGACACTCCCCTCCTCTTTTAGTTTCTCAGTGTCTGGCACATAGTAGACGCTAGAAAAATGATCCTGAGTAAACAAGTAGACATTCAGTCCTGTTCTAGAGACAGTTTTGCCAAGTTATATTGGAAACTACTGTGAAAATTCACCTCAAAAAAAGGGTGAAAGCACCATTTTCATGTGGCCTTTGCATTTTTGCACCAGTGAGCCCAGTGGCAGTAGTGTATACAATCTGGCCTCATAAACAAAGAAGTAAGATTTATCTAAGCCAGTGAGCTCTGTCTGAGCGAACACTCTCTCCTATGCCTTCCTTTCCTTTGCACAAGGAATGCCCCTCTCTTGAGAAGGAGTCACTTTTTCATTGAGAGACAATTTTTCAAAGCTGATAGCAGAGGCTCTGGAAATTACTTGTAATACTAGAGAAACAGAGTAGCCAGAAGAACCCCCAAACAGCTGCAAAGGCTCAAACTGATAAGCCTGTATTATCGTTTGAGCCAGAGCTTACAAGTAGGCCAGAACTCAGGCATCAAGAACACCCCTCTCTCCTCCTTATAAACAGACACTAAGCCAGCCCCTCAGTACTCTCCAACCTGGAAGCTAGGAAGAGATAAACCTTTCTTTCCACTTCTTTCCTTGCTTTTTCTTTTTCATAGCAGACATGTTGGGTTCTGTCCTGGTTGGTTCTGTCAGTGTGACGTCACCTGTAGTCACTTGGGAAGAAGGAGCGTCCACTGCCCAGATCAGATGGGCCTTGGCCATATCAACGAAAGAATGTCTTGACTGAGGTTGATGTTAGGGGCCTAGCTCTCTGTGGGCAGTGCCATCCTTAGACAGTTAGGTGTGGGCTGTGTAAGAAAGCTAGCTGAGCATGACCCAATAAATGAGTCAGAGAATAAGCCAACAGGCAGTATCACTCTATGGCTTCTGCTTGAATACTTGCCCCGACTCCCCCAATAACAGAAGCATGTGCCAAAGCCCTTCCCTCCACAGTCTCTTTTGGTCCTTGTTTTACCATAGCAACAGGAAGTGAGTTGAGCAGGTTTGAGTCCTGCATTTTCTATGAATTCCAGTCGATCCCTATTCCTCCAGGAAAGACTGCTTGTACTAGGTAGCCAATAAGTCGGCTATTTTCTCCACATCCTCATGGAATATCTATACCTACTAAACCTTTGGCTCTTCAATTCTAGATGAATGGCTACCAAAAAAGGATCAAAGATGCCACTGAGAAAATGATGGCTCTTGTTGCTGAATTATCCATGAAACAAGCTCTGACCATTGAGCTCCAAAAGGAGGTGAGAGAGAAAGAAGAATTCATCTTCTCCTGCAGTTCCAGGATTGAAAAGGGCCTGCCACTCAACAGAGAAATCGAGAAGGACTGGCTAAAGGTGCTTCGAGATGAAGAAATGTATGCCTTTGCCACCGCTGAGAAGTCTCGGGTAAGTGTTGCCCCATGCTGCACAGTGAGTACGCCAGGAGAGGCTGCCTTCATAGTCTGTCCTCTCGTGATATGGTGCTTGGTCATAAAGATGTTTTGAACTTTCTATGATTTTCATGAGATATTTAGGGCCCACATCTAAATCCCAGATTCGTTTCACTTAAACTTCATACACATGGGCTGATTTTTATACAATATTTTAGTATATTTGTATTTTGACTGCAATCATAGTATGACATCAGGTATGGAATTATCTACTTGTGACATCATATCAATCCTCAAAAAGTTTGAAACATTTTGGATCTCAGGGTTTTATATTAGGCAAGCTCAACCCATATATGAAATTTTCCCATTCTAACACACATAGTCTGAATGATTAGTAGAAAAGAGTTTGGTGTGTGGATAAGACTTTGTACTAGTAGTCCAGAGCACTGCTTTCTCTCTGAAGAACCCCAACAAGCATCAAGTCCCATCCTAGTCATACCCTGGACTGTCATGAACTGAACACTGTGGCCTCCTTCAGCATGGCTATAACCATTCTAACACTGGCTTTACCTATAACACGTTTTTGTCTGTCCTCACACTTGCTCACACCAGACCAGACCATGTCCATCACACCACACCTATATCCATATATTGTGGCCTCCACAGCCATATTATGGTTTACTACAGCCTTCTACGAACTACACCTGGTCTGTATCATAGACCTCCATGCTACCTCTTTCTCCTCCACAGCAACCAAGGTCTTGGTCAGTTGTGGAAGCCACCAGCAAGTTCAGTTTCCTCTTCATGCATCTAATTCCATGATCTCTCAATAGTTTAAAGGTTAGAATGAGGCATCTCTTCCATAGACGACCACATCATGGAGATACAGTTTGCTTTAGACTGTCACATGAGTGGTTCTGCAAAGATGATGTTTCACTTTCTAATCTAAGACTTTAAAATGTACATACACATAGTAGGAATACCTGAGCATGGGGTCTGACTTGTAACTTCTGTACTCTCTGGGACCATCCTTCCTAGGGCACTCAGGGCTCCCCTGCCATGTCCCTCTGCCTTTCTCTACCGCACAGTTCACTTTAGTGCTGTAGAGAGCTGTTTTCCACAAACACTGGCAGAACTTTGAGGACCCTGAGGTCAAACCATGCTGCTTGCCCATTCCTTCTGGTGTCAGTTCTCATCATTTCTGTATTAATATTTGCTCCCCAGTGACAGAGGAAAAGTATTACTCCTTTTGTCAAAAATGTGGGCATAATAAAGAGCTCAATGACAGACAGTACATTAGAGGACAGTGCATGTGGAACCCACCAAGCAGTTTCTGACCCACACTAAGCCCCAGAATCAGCATGATGCTTGAGCTATGCCCACACCCATTCAGATGACAGGCAACAGAGGTTGGGCTGGTTTCACACTCCTGTACTCATTTCCTCTGGTGGGTGTTGTGGAATATTACTTGAAGATGTCTTACATTCTTTTACACTGTGGAACATTTGTTTAATGATGCAAAGATGTGTTGCATTTGTGTAACTCTGTGAAGCTGTGTTTCTTTGCCTGTCTAAAACACCTGATTGGTCTAATAAAGAGCAGAACGTCCAATAGCAAGGCAGGAGAGAGAAACAGGCAGGACTGGCAGGCAGAGGAAACAAATAAGAGAAGAAGAAAGAGGAGGAGTGAGAAAAGGAGAAAGGAGAGGAGTATGCCAGGGACCAGCCACACAGCCACACAGCCACACAGCCACACAGCCACACAGCCAGCCATAGAGTAGGAAGGAAAACAAGATATTTAGAATAAAGAGAGGTAAAAAGCCCAGAGGCAAAAGGTAGATGGGATAATTTAAGTTAAGAAAAGCTGGCTAGAAATAAGCCAAGCTAAGGCTGGGCATTCATAAGTAATAATAAGCCTCCATGTATTTATTTAGGAGCTGGGTGGCGGGCCCCCAAGGAGTAAAAATAAAAACCGACTGACTACAAGTGAGTATCAGCCAGCAGAGCCTAAAACTCCTCTTTTAGGACCCAAGGAGAAGTAAGTTCAGTGCTCTCAGAAAACTGAAATGAAAACATCTCCCTTTGCAGGAGTACATGGAAACAGATTATCGGCAGCTGCCCAATGGTGTTTACACAACAGCAGAGCAGCGTCCAAATGCCTACATGCCTGAAGCAGAAACCACGCTTCCTCTGCCCAAACCATATGGTGCGCTGGCTCCATTTAAGCCCTCTGAAACTGGAGCCAACAGGAGGCACATAAGGAAACCTGCTGTAAAGCCCATTGAAATCTAAACATGTGAACCAATCCAGGCTTCTCAAGAGAAGGCTTCAGCCAGGCTTCATACCTACAGTCAAGAATGAGCATCATAGTACTAATTCTGCCATCAGTTAGGTACAGTCAGCAACAGAGTGGGCCATGATTTCCACTTACGTCACCAACTACTTCCTGCTATCTGACGTTAAATGGCGCAGACTACAGTTATGTCAAAGTGTATTTTCATTGCTCACGTGTTCCTTTTTCGCTGTTTATATTGACTATGCTTCAGGAATGTACAGTACACAAGATGCTGAAAAAGTACAAAATAAATGACTTCTCAGAGAAGTTCAGAAACTAGAGTGAAAATAGGTCCTCATTTATGTGTCCACATGTGACTTCTGGAGCGGGACTAGCCCACGTGACATGGCACAGCCCTCTTTGCAGCAGCACTTAAGTCCATATAAAGGGCAACGGTGAAGCTTGCCATTCAAGGAACGCTACTGCACTTCAATTTTGTAGGGGTTCTTTTGCTGTAAAAATATTTAGGCCCTAATTTATTTCTGAAAAATATATTTTTTCACGTCTGCAGACAAATTCATGATCATTTTATGTTCTGATATTTGATTTTTCAAAATCTCTGCCAAAATTCTGTACTAACAGCTTCCATAAAAATAGTTCTACTTATTTGCTCATTTACATTTCACCCGTGTAGTTTTCTGATCCCAGCAGTTTTATTAGACCTGGTGATTCACTAGTATGTGAGACCTGTACTTTTACATTCACTAATATGCTTAAGCTATTTCTTTTGTGCTAGTTGCAGTTATGAATTTAGTTCGTGTCCAGTTCTGGGAGACTGAGAAATACCATACTTGCATTTTGCTAAATCCAACAACCTGTTCCAAGCCATATTCTGCCATATTGGATGGGAATTTAAATTTACTCTCATTTTGTGAGTCATAAATTTGGCCTCATTGTCTTGCAAGAGCAAACAGCTTGTGAGAGCTTTCAGTTATACAAACCATTTAGCTAGTAAAAGAAATACTACACACTTAAACAGTTCCTGTGTCATAGGAATTAGTAACCTCTTTAGAGATTCAGAAACACACACAGAGGAAGTTTAAATGCCTAAGAGTGGAAAAGGATGGATTCTTAAACACTGCAATGTGTGTTGCTGGCTGAGAAAAGGCAGATGCCACCATGTACTAAAATGTCTTGGATACAGTCAAGTGTGTGTGTGTGTATGCATGTGTGTGCTTATCTAGCCCTAGAGCATGATGTTATTATTTATTTGTGAGGTAGAGAGGGATTATAAGTAAAGGAAATAACCTGATCCAACCTTAGAAATAAAAAGGCCAAACTCATGTTCTAAGGCCTAATGAATTGGCTTGGCTGTAGAAGAATGTTCATGTTTTACAGGGTCAAAACTTCAGAGGTAAACGCCAGGGAGTTTGTATGTTACCATTCAATGAATAGCAAGTTATTGAATAATTAATTATAAGCTCAATGTCAAGTCAAACTGATGTTTACCTTAAATATGTGTCCAATAAATTCAACTAGGAAACCACAGGAACTATGCAGGTGTGAACAGAAATAATGAAAGCAACGAATGGAAGAAAATCCATTTACTCTAAAGACCTAGGGAAATGAACTCAGAATAGCAAAAAGTAGATGAACTACTGAAAGCACAATTAAATGTTCTGTAAGAATTTTACATGCAAAGAGGATTTTTTATTTAATTTGAACTAAATAAAATCTGCTGTCTCCTGTACAGAGGACTTTGTAACACAGGTAATGTAAATATACAGCATTTCCACATTGCTGATATGATGCCAAGATTCTGAGCCTGGCTGACCATGTGAAGCCAAAAGGGAACTTATATAGGTTAGGACAGCTTTGAGAGCACAACAAAGCTTGCAGAAAATAAGGTGAATTAGCATATGTGTCGCAACATTTAGAGTCATTCAAATTTCAACATAAGAAAGGGAAGATCGGAAGGAGAAAAGCAGAACTGAACGGGGAAGCTGAGCTGTGGGTCAGGGTGACGCTGTGGGAGACAGAGGAGAAAGGACAGGACACCTAGTCAGTGTCACGGGCTCCTGCAGGAACATACTGATGGGCTCAAAATGCCCTGTGCAAGTAAAAAGGCTGCTCAAGAATTAGGGAAGAGCCAGATCAAAGCTTTCAGCATTTGAGGTCACGTTTTTGTTTGGTTGTTTGGTTGGTTGGTTGGTTGGTTGGTTTTGGGTTTTTGAGACAAGGTTTTTTATGTGTAGCTTTTGGATCCTGTCCTGGAACTCGCTTTGTAGGCCAGGCTGGCCTCTGCCTCCTGAGTGCTGGGATTAAATTCATGTGCCACCACCACCACCCAGCTTGAGGTGATGTTTAATGAAAAAGATATTACTAACTCAAACTTCCATAAATATAAAAATTAAATACAGATCCATCTGAACCACCACAAAGGCAGAGGCTGCTTTCAGTCCTCTGTGTACAAATCATGATTGGTCACAATTACTCCATACTGCAGATGGCAGATCTTGTTTAGTCCAAATCCAGGTTCTTCTCAAATCCTCTTTACAGCATTTACGTTTCCTGCTCATTTTATGTTTTTCCAGTGATCTGTCTAGCTCTTCCTGTCCTAAGCATTGTCCCCTATGGTTCTTATTTGATTCTGGAGTGCCACAGAACTAGTTCCTGTCACAGTACATAGAAACTGTTTGTCATTTCTCTTGACTGTTCACTGGCTGCTCACACTGGAAAGGCATGTAGCAGCTGGCTCTGTTTGAACATGTGAAGCCCAAATACTCTGAAGCATATTCCAGCTTGTTATTGATTTTAAAGACTGCTGAAGAATTCCCAGGAAAAGGAGGTGGAAACAGTATTAAAGTGCTGAAAGCAGTCCATGTGCACATGGGCTTTCATAAGCCCAAAAGCACCGTGGTGTGTTTCAGAGCAGCTTCCTCTATGAATTCCGCATCCACATTGTCATGGCCTTCAAAATCACACAGAGCTGGGGGAGGGAGAGAGAGCTTGTGTTACTATCGACCCATGTTATTTACAACTTTGTTCCCACTGGGAACATAGTTTTATATGTTAGTGAAATGTGTTATTCTGAGGATATGTTGTTAGTTTCATTAAACAGTGGCACTAAAGAGCGTTCCATCATCCAGAACAGATCCTAAACATCCTGAGCCCCTTTCAGTCTTCAAAGGTAAATACTCCTTGGGTAATTTAGGAGGTACAGTATTCTCTGTAATGAAAATCCATGTTAGTAAGGATGTAACTTTAAGGGGGCATTTAGGGAAAGAAACAATATAGGCTGTCACTAGAGAATGACTGACATGTGTCAAGGGAAAGTCCTAGGAGCAGAGCTACCTTGATGGGAAGACTCCAGGCTGGCCAGAGTTTCAATGAAGTAGTTCAGAGGCAGAAATTCTACTGGGAATGATGACTTGCCAATCATAGAGTGTCGAGGCTGAAAGAGAAAACACTCCCTATATATTAATTGGTTCTCCAAGACACATCCAACTTTAAATAAAATGATTTAAAAAAAAAACCAGAACTGTGTTTATCGGAGTATGTAGAAACAGCAGGTGGGATCTGCAGCACACTCACTGTCTGGGTTTCACATAGGCTCACCTCTTTCTGGTAGTTCTTCAGCAGCTGTGCCACATGCTTCCGTGAAATGATGTTGGAACTCATGGGATGGTCCCAGAGCCGGCAGACCTTCTGGCCAATAAGCTGCAGAACAGTTGGAAATCACAGAGGAGAGTGTAGGTCACAGTGCGCTGAACAGACCACATACCTACTTTTAACTTCCAACTGATATTCCCAAAGGGCTAGCTACTCTAAAATGCAGAACTTTGTGATTCGTGACTGTTGGAGAGAGGCCAAACGAGACATGCCTCTGAAGTTTTCATAAATACTCCTTCAACTTTCCTCAACCTGAGGAGCATGACTTTTACATCAACGCTGCCAAATTCCTTTTTTTCTGGAATGATGTTGAATCTGAGATCTTTCAAAGTTGGAGATGAGCATAGCAGCCCTGATGGGAAACTAAAGGTGCTGTGGACTTATGTCGGTCTCTCTTCCGTTATCTGCCCTAGAAACTTGAAACACCCTAATTAATATGGGTCAAAAAAAAGTCAAATTTGGAGACCAAATGAAATATTACTACTGTTCCTCAGGGAGACAGAGCCATGGAAAGGGGTACTTTGTTCTCAGGAGGCCTGTGGCAGCCACAAGGCAAGACTGTCAGGTCCAGAGAGCCAAGGGGCAGAGAATGGCCGGTGCCAACGGGCCCTGTGCTCTTGGTGTACAAACAGCACACTGGCCAGGTTCTTTGGGTCAGGAAGTTTGAAAGTCAGAGGGCTGAAAGACCTTGCTGTGGAATTTCATGATGTTCCTGACTCTGAGAGCTAAGAACCCCCACAAAAGAGCAAGGGGTGCCTTCCCGACATTTTCCTCTCGTCTTTCATCCTTTTGACCTTGAAATGTCTGCCTGTGCCCAGAATGTAACAGGAGGGGTGCAGTTCTGGAGCCTGCTTGACCTCACCTGGATTTAAATGTCTTATCAGTTTAATGTCAAAAGCACATGCCCCCCCCCACTCAGACTCTGATGTAAATCTCAGTGTGGCTACTTAAGAGGAGAAACGGGTAAATTGTCTACATACACTGTGCCAACACAGCACAACGCCCCAGAAGCACACGCTGCGTAAATAGATGGATGGGATTTCATAGAAAGGGCTGAAAAATGAAACAATTTAATGACTTCAGCCTACAAGGAAACTATCTTCTTACAAAAGACAAATCGAAGGAGGGTGGATGAGGCTGGAGAGAAAATTAATTTCAGGATTACCGGAGGAAGCCGCACAATGATGCTGAATTTTAGCTTTTCATTTTTCTCTGAATTGTCCAGATCTACAAGAAAGTTAGAGATTAACAAGTAAGATAGAGATATCCATTTTAATACCTCAGAAAGTTTTAAATCCTGAGTGTTTCCTCCTGAGACCCTGCATTCACAGCTAGTGGTGTTTTGAAAGCTTTAGTTGTGACTCAGACGTGAGGGGCTTTTATTTTGTACCAGGCTGCCAGCCACTGAGGATTTCAGCCACTAACTTGAAACATAAGGCACTCTGAAGAATGCAGGCGCTTTGACAATATTAACAGCGCATGCATGAATGACTTACATGAGAGAGATTGCAAAATAGACTGTAATGGCCAGGTTCTCACAAGCACTGTATCTCTCATTAGTTTTTCTCACATTTCAAGTCTAATTTTGAGAATCACAAAATTAATTAGCCGAAAGTAAGACGTTCGTAATACTTTCTTGAAAAACAATTTTATAGTCTCCCAGCCTCTTTTAACTCTCAGATACAGAACACAAGCCTAATGGCAGTGTATGGACTCAAGTTCTTTGGGGCCTCTGGAAGAGCTGAAGCACTTCCAGCTGGCCTGAGGGGATGGTTCCAGGAAGTGGGCTGTACTAAGAAATTGTAGGGCCCAGTAAAAGGAGAAAATAAAGTGATACATGTTCAAATAATAAGAACTTAAGGCAGTGATGGTGTATGGCTTTAACCCCAGCACTTGGGAGACAGAGGCAGGCAGATCTCTGTGAGTTCGAGGCCAGCCTGGTCTACAGAGTGAGTTCCAGGACAGCCAAGGCCACACAGGGAAACCTTGTTTCAGAAAAAAGAACATCAATATATACTGCAGAACATCAAGCTGTGGATGGGATGTTTCTGAGTGTAGCTGGACCTGCCTATGTCACATACACAAAAGGCAATCCTGAGGTTTCCTGCCTGAAATCCACCCCCCCCCCCCCCCCCGGGAACTCAGCGGTGCTTACCTTTCATAAGTCTTCTGACTGCTGTGTCGGTGAGCAACAGCACCCCATTATCAATGTAGTGCAGCAGATTGTACAAAGGGAGACAATGCACGCCAAGAATCATGTGCAGAGAGTGAAAACCTGGGGGGAATGGAGCAAATGCAGACATGAGCAGCCATCAGTTCCAGGCTCCAGAGGAAATGAATCAATCATGTGAATGAGACTCTGAGCTCTGTGCTTATGGTCTGGATCAGCTGACCGCTTAAGACAAAGTCCAAGTCCCCTTCCTGTGTGACCACATCTGAGTATCGTAGTGGTTATAGATAACGTCCTGGTCAGTATTATTTTACCATCTTTCATAAAAGATGTTGAAACTCTATAGACCCAAGCTAAAAGGTTGTTGGGATGAGGACCATTTTGCTGAAGGGTGAACAAAACCCTAGGGCCAGATGGCAACATTTGTATGCCCACTCTCTGGTCATCTCATAGAGAAAGACTTCTGGCGTCTACTTGGACTAAATTATAGAAAAGAAGAAATGTGGATGGCATAACCAGATCAGACCTGTAGGAACTCAGTAGAAATGAAGGCTTGCTCTCTCTCTCTCAAACCCAAGCCTTATGAGTAGGGCTACAACCCCAGAGCTCTGGTCACCCTACTAGTGACAATGAGCAAAAGCAAGATACATGGAAGAAGGTTCCAGACCAGTGAGAATAAGAAAGGCCCTCTTTGGAATGTCAGCATCTTGGGGATCTTTGAAGAGATCTACATTTAGCGTGTTGAAAATGCCAGAGGCAGCAGGGCAGACCTAGGCTAGGATCCTGCTATTATTTAAGTTACCAGCTCTAAGTAACTGGCCTTTCTGAATTTCCTCCCCTCATCCCTAAAATGGAACCACTGGCTTTTCTTCTGGGCTATTAAAAGGAATAGAGCGGGTGTGTAGAGCCGAGCACATGGTACAACATGGTTAGCATTGGACACACACTAAGTGAGCATTGGCTCACCTGCTCCACACCCAACACTATCAGATGCAATCAATAGATGGAGAAACTGAGATTCACAGGAGCTGGGAAACTTCCCTGTATCCTATAAATAGTAAGAAACAGGTTGAAATAGCCTGAAATGGACTGTGGGATTGTGGTTCTTAGCCAGAGGATCATGCTACCTCAGTAACTAATAGCTGAGTTAACAGAACAATATGAACAGACCTAAGGGGTGAGAGTATGGGAACATTCAGAAACATGAGCTGATCATTTGAGTTGAAATCTGATGATAGAAAGCAATGATTAATGGGTAGGTTTGGACAAAGTGAATTGATTCAGCACCCTCTCATATACTAAGCAGGGATGAGTAGTAGTGACATCACCACTCTTGTTCACTTTGCAGTATGGTAGAAGTGGCAACTAATCCATCATAAGAATAAGGACATATTTACATGTTACCAGTTCCATGCCATATGCACATACAACATGGACCCAATGCTGAATGCTGTCAAGGAATTTATCAATCCAGGAAACCTGGAGGAAGCACTGAACGTTTTTGAGTATGATAAAAGAAGAATTTTACTTTTGGAATGTTACTATTAGACCCATGAGAACACTGTGGCCTGGACATGTTTGAGAGGGACTGGGACACTAGGGGAAATAAAGAGAAAGCCAAGTGTCCTAGTTAGGGTTTCTAATGCTGCGATGAAACACCATAAACAAAGCAACTTGGGGAGGAAAGAGTTTATTTCCCTTCCACATCACAGTTCATCATCAAAGGTTACAGGGACAGGAACTCAAACAGGGCAGGAACCTGGAGGCAGGAGCTGATGCAGAGACCATGGAGGAATACTCCTTACTGATTTGTTCCTCATTTCTTGTTCAGCCTGCTTTCTTATAAAACCCAGGACTACCAGTGTAGGGATGGTACCACCCACCATGGGTTGGACCTTCCTCATCAATCACTAATTAAGAAAATGCCCTATAGACTTGCCTACACCCCAATCTTATGGAGGCATTTTTCAGCTGAGGGTCCCTCCTCTCAGATGACTCTAGCTTGTGTCAAGTTGACATAAAACTGGCCAGCACAGGAAGAGTTCCATGGCAATATGTATATGGTTATCAACAGAGAACCACTGCCTGCTCCCAGGGCTATATATGGAAGAAGAAATGATGCTCAGTGAGCAGGGTTTGCATTCTGAGAAATCATGACATTTTCTCTCTGAGCATATGAGTCATGAGCAGCAGGACAGTCCTAATTCCTGGCAACATCAAGGGTCAGATGATGTGCAGATGTTGTCCTCAAGTAGATGTGAATGGGCTAAAATAGACTGAGTTCACTAGGTCCCCAATTCAAAACAAATTATAGTATTACTAACCAACACTAATGTTTTCATGTGGACTTGGAAATTCTTTCCCAAACTAATAAAATAAAAAATTATTCCTGAAAAAGCATTTATACTAGATCATGAAATCCTATTCCGGGATTCAAAATTCCTCCTCCAATCCTGTGTACATGCTGAACATCACAGTGCCCTTCATCTGCTCCATTGTTACGGTCCCCGGTGCACTGGCCTACCCATGGCCTCATCTCTGTATGTCATCTCTCAGCAGAGCACATAGACTGTAACCAGCCATCAGTTCCATTCCACTAATCCTCATCCTCCAGGGCTGCTGTAGCCAGGGAGAGAAATGTCAGAACAACAAACAGAACCCAAAAAAAACCTCTATTTGCCACTTCCCTCCTTTCTTATTTAAGTGTTTGACTCTTGAAACTCAACAATTCTCACTAGTCCTATAAACCTGAAAAGCAAGCACCCTTATATACCTGCACATATTAATCCCTTGTACACACACACACACTGCCACTTCACCCTCTCTTACCTTATCATATGAAAAAGTAGCATTTAATAGAAAAGGAGAGGCCATGTATGGCATGGTGAATCATACCTGTAATCCTAGCACTTGGAGTAGTGGTAAGAGGATCAGGAGTTCACTGCCAGTGTTGAAGCCATCCTGAACTACCTGAGCCTGCAGTGGAGCGGGGGGTGGTGGGGGGGGGGGTGGTGGTGGTGAAGGCAATGAGGTTGAGGGCCTCAGGGTAAAGGAAAGCAAAATGCTGTGAAATAATCCTTCTGTATGCTGTGAATATGTATTACTCTCATTGGTCAACAATAAAGCTGTTTGGCCAATAGCAAGGCAGGATAAAGTCAGGAGGGACAATCAAACTGAGGACTGGGATGAAGAAGAGCAGAGGGAGAGAGACACAAGCCACCTGCCCAAACAGCAAGATGCCAGAGAACCAGTGAAGCCATGGAACATGTGGCAATATGTAAATTAATAGAAACAGGTTAATTTAAATGTAAGAGCTAGTTAATAATAAGCCTTAGCTAACAGTCAAGAATTCTGTAATTAATATAAGCTTTTGTGTGTTTATTTGGGATCTGGTGATAGGGACATTTACAAATGGTGCTCCAGCATGGCTCACATACATCTACATAAAGCCTGAGGAGGCTTTAAAAAAGGGGGTTTAGACACAGAAAACAGAACCAGGAGCAGCTTCCTAGTTTATGTCTCTCATATAGGCTCTGGTACAGAGACACATCCCCTGGCTGTGATGTGCATGCTTGAGCTGCAGCATGGAGGATTCCCACAGTCTCACATGGGCTACAGTACAGAGAGGTGGCTCCCGGCAGCATGTGCACGGTGGGTTTAAGGTTTTTGCTCAGACAAAAAGGGTTAAAGATACAGAGTAAGAACAAATTCAGACAAAAAGGCCTCCAAACAGGTCACAGTGTGTTTAAAAATATGCACAGGCTTGGGAGAGAGAAGAAAAAGGGAAAAAACGGTCATAGATTTTAAAAATGATTTAAAAGTAATAGTAAAGTTTTTACAGAATACATATGCTATGAATATATATATATATATATCACTCTCATTCTGTTAGATATACTAGGCCTGTAAGGATAGATTACAGAGGAACTCTTGGGGACTGTCCATGCAGCCTGATGTCCCTGTCATTAGGTAACATTATATCCTTCTGTAGTCTGATGGAGTTGAAGACTAGATAGTTATAATTTTCCTTAGTTATGATAAAAGATAAATTATATACAAAACTTTAGACTCACAAATGTAGCATGAATCTTAAAAGGTCTTATTAATAAGAACAAACCCAGAACCAGGTATTGGGGTGAATGCTGGAAGATCAGAGAAGCAGAATAAACCATAGCTTCCTCACCTTGCCAATTCCTCAGCTGATCCTGTTTTCTCAGACTGGAAGCCTTTAAGTCCTCATCCAAATGTATCTTTTTGCTCAAAAGTCTAAAAGTTTAACCAGCTCTAGTTCCTGGTCCTCATGCCTTAAATACCTTTCTGCTTTCTGCCACTACTTCCTGGGATTAAAAGCTGTGTTGCCATGCCTGGCTGTTTCCAGTGTGGCTTTGAACTCACAGAGATCCAGATGGATCTCTGCCTCTGGAATGCTAGGATTAAAGGCATGTGTGCCACTATTTTCTGGCCTCTATATGTAGTGGCTGTTCTGTTCTCTGACCCAAGATAAGTTTATTAGGGTGCACAATATTTTGGGGAACACAATACCACCACACACAAAGATAAGATAGGTGTTTGATTTAATTTTGCCAAATACAAATAGACTGGATATTGTAACTGTAATTTTTGCTTGATAACTCTTTTGCTGTATGTAATTTTACTACATTAAAGTTAAAACCTTCTTTTTTGATTAGACAGAAAGGGGGAAATGCTATGAGATTATCCTTCTGTATCCTGTGAATATGTATTACTCTCATTGGTTAATAATAAAGCTGTTTGGCCAATAGCAAGGCAGGATAAAGTTAGGTGGGACAATCAAACTGAGGACTGGGATGAAGAAGAGCTGAGAGAGATGCAAGCCAGCTGCCCAAGAAGCAAGATGCCAGGGAATTGGTAAAGCTACAGCCACATGGATTAATAATAATGGGTTATTTTAATGTAAGAACTAGTTAATAATTAGCCTGAGCTAATCACTGTGCATTCTTTTGTATATTTATTTGGGACCGGGCAATAGGGCAAAAACCTCTGCCTCCATTTACAGGTAATAGAATGAAAAGGTGGTTACAAAATGAGGGAGAAAACATCTGTAAACCAGAAACCTGATAAGGGGCTAATGTCCAAAACATAAAATAAACAAGTTGATAGCAGGACAACTGATTTTATTAAGCACATAGAAGACCTAAACAGAGTTTGTTGTTGTTGTTGTTGTTTTCCTAAAGAAGCCATACAACTAGCCAAGAGTTACATGGAGAGACATTCAATATCACTAATCAGTGAAATATAAATAAAAACCACAGTGAATATTACCTCCTACTCTCAGCATCTAAACCAGGGGTAAATACTGGAAAGACTGGAAAAATGCAGACCCTTGTACACTGTTGGTGGGAATATATAATGCAGCCACTATGAAAGACTGCATGAATCTCCTCAAAGAAGCTAAAAATGAAATCAGCATATGATCCTATAATCTTTCTGAGTACCCAAAAGAATTAAAGTCAAGATATTTAAAGAGATTTATACACTAATGTTCGTTAAACTACTCACACTAGCCAAAATACATAAAAGCTCACTAATAAACAGGTAAATAATATGTAAAATACACAAATGTGTAATGTTACTCAGCTTTAAAAAGAAAGAAATCTTGTCATCCATGACAAATGAATGGGTCTGGAGGGCAGGATGAAGGTTGAAATAAGCCAGTCACAGGAGAGACAAATACTGCAGAGTCTATTCATAAGAATGGTCTAAAGTAGAGTCATAGAAACAACAGAAAGGTAGTGGCCCAGGCTGGAGACAGGAAGGGAAAAGAAGTTGTTTATGAGATGGTGATGTTCTAGAGAGGTACAATACAACACTGCGCCGATGCTGTGCTGCACATGTTAAATATTAAAAGAGTTGAACTCCTGTTAGATATTCTTCCTATAGGAAAGAAAACAGTAAGCACAGGGCAGACGTTTATGGCAAACAGGAGTTTATGTATTTCTTTCAGCAGTGATTTATGCAAACCTCACCCTATTCCACTCCCATTTGTTACTGCTTTTGTTTCTCATATGTTACCTGACATGAAATAGTTACTCCACACATTCACGGACTGATCTAATGACCACTTATATGAATAACTGTACACACATATTCTAAGAGTATTTTGGAGACTGATTAGGTCTTTTCTCAAAATCCTGAGAAAAACTTCCAGCCCCTAAGCACTCAAGGGCCAACCTAACACTTGACACCAAGCCAGACACCCCTCCTCTGTGTTTACCTTCAGGTCTCTCCATACAGTAAAGCAGGCCTGAAGCAAAGGAGCAGATTCCCTGCAGCAGCACCATTGGTGCAAGTTCAGCTAGACGTGCACACGGGAACTGACTGGAGCAGCTTCCTAGGGGCAGTGGAGTTAGCAGTCGGGGAGTCCTCCACCAGAGCCAGGAGCTACTATCTGGAGACCATGTGAAAAACTACTCTATTACCCCAAACAAGCAAAGAGCCAAGACTCACCAGGAGGCAGAGGGCAACACAGGCTGTTAGCAGCATCCAAAATCCTGGTCATGAGATGAAAGATTTCAAAATCTGCAGCACTGCCATGGTGATTGCTGGGTACAAACAAAGAAGTAGGACGTCAACCACACACCCTGTTAGTCTCAAGCAGTGGCTCTGAGTACCATGCAGCGATCCCTATGAAATGCCTGAGACATGAGAGACTGACCTGTAGCCTAAAGCACAGAGTCTCACACCATACTCAGAGGGTTCATAAATGACAAATTACATTAATTGAAATTTCCCCTTCATGGAAGTAGTCGGCTCGTGTGTCTCTCCCTCCTCATCAACCACATACCATAGAGGATAGCTGAAGTACCCTTGAATTCTGAGTATAAAACTAAGACAGTTGGTGGTGGGGCTGGTGAGCACTGCTTTGGACTAACATTTCAAAAGGGCTTTTCCAGAATAGGCAGTTACTAGCTCTTTGCATACCACGAAAAATGAGACAGAAAAATACTTGCGTACAGGTGGAAAACCCAAGGATGCACACTGTGTTTCCTCCAACTGGTCTCCAACATGCACCAAATGAGATTCAGCTAGAAGGAGAGAGGGTTCATGAACCACAGCTTGCATCCTTTCCTTCAAGGCCCTCCCAGCTCTCCCTCTGCAGCAGCTCTGACTGCACATTCAAGACAGTTGGCATTCAGGCTGTGACCAGGCACACCATACAACTAGCCTTTCTGAAATCAGTTCTGAGGCACTGAAGTACAAAATGGAGAGACTGGAAACATGCCCCACTGTAACAGAGTCCCCTCTGTCTATGCTGGCAATGTCCCATTGCTCAGCTAACTGGCTCCACCATCTACACAGACCCTTCCTTACCCATCAGTGAAGGTCAAATGCCAATGGCTTAGTTGTCAGCCTGCCACACTGCCAGAGCTGAGAACTGAGTGAAATATGACAGAGTGGCATGGAGTCATGTATGTGAGCTGTGGGGAAAGATGACATCAGGGCCAGGTTCTGTGGAACTGTGTCTCCCTAGCACATCCTCTCCAAATCTCAGTGTCTTTTTCTTTTTTTCTTTTTATTATTATTATTAATTTTTTATTATATTTGTGTTTTAATTTTACACATCAGGCATGGGTTCCCCTGTCCTCCCCCCTCCCATCCCCACCCCCACCTTCCCTCCAGCTCCTCCCCTCCATTCCCATGTCCTCCAGGGCCAAGACTCCCCTGGGGATTCAGCTCAGCCTGGTAGATTCAGTACAGGCAGGTCCAGTCCCCTCTTCCCATGCTGAGCAAAGTGTCCCTGGATAAGCCCCAGGTTCCAAACAGCCAGCTCATGCACTAAGGACAGGTCTGGGTCCCACTGCCTTGGTGCTTCCCAAGCAGTTCAAGCTAATCAACTGTCTCACTTATCCAGAGGGCCTGATCCAGCTGGGGGCTCCATAGCTTTTGGTTCATAATTCATGTGTTTCCATTAGTTTGGCTATTTGTTCCTGTACTTTTTCCAATCTTGGTCTCAACAATTCACACTCTTACAGTCCCTCCTCTTTCTCAACAATTGGACTCCTGGAGCTCCATCTGTGGCCTGGCCAAGGATCTCTGCATCCACTTCCATCAGTTATTGGATGAGAGTTCCAGCACGACAGTTAGGGTGTTTGGCCATCTGATCACTAGACTAGGTCAGTTCAGGCTTTCTCTCGACCATTGCCAGTAGTCTACAGTGGAGGTATCTTTGTGGATTTCTGGGGACCTCTCTAGCACTTTGCTTCTTCCTATTCTCATGTGGTCATCATTTATCATGGTCTGTTATTTCTTGTTCTCCCTTTCTGTTCTTGATCCAGCTGGGATCTCCTGCTCCCCTAAGCTCTCTTTCCCTCAAACCTTGCCCTTCATTACCCCCACTCTCGTCCAGGTTGTTCATGTAGATCTCATCCATTTCTCTGTCATTGGGCAATCCCTGTGTCTATCTTAGGGTCCTATTTTCTAGGTAGCCTCCCTGGAGTTGTGAGTAGCAGTCTAGTCATCTTTGTTTTACATCTAGTATCCTCCTATGAGTGAATACACACCATGTTTGTCTTTCTGAGTCTGGGTTACCTTACTCAGGATGATTTTTTCTAGATCCATCCATTTGCCTGCAAACCTCATGATGTCATTGTTTTTCTCTGCTGAGTAGTACTCCATTGTGTATATGTACCACATTTTCTTTATCCATTCTTCATTTGAAGGGCATTTTGGGAAATGCAAATCAAAATGACTCTGAGATACCACCTTACACCTGTCAGAATGGCTAAGATCAAAAACACTGAAGACAGCTTATGCTGGAGAGGATGTAGAGCAAGGGGAACTCTCCTCCATTGCTAGTAGGAATGCAAGCTTATACAGCTACTTTGGAAATCAATATGGCGCTTCCTTAGAAAATTGGGAATCCATCTCCCCCAAGACCCAGCTATACCACTCGTGGGCATATACCCAAATAATGCTCAATCATACCACAAGGGCATTTGCTCAGCTATGTTCATATCAGCATTGTTTGTAATAGCCGGAACCTGGAAACAACCTAGATGCCCTTCAAATGAAGAATGGATAAAGAAAATTCAGTATCTTTTTCTGTGATGTGAGAGGAAGTGCTTTCATGGGGTTGTTGTAAAAATGAGTCAAATCACTCCCTGGAGCCAGTGCTCAATAACTCAGCACTATATCACCCAAACAAGATGCTTTCTTGGCCTTAGGGCCTTATCTAGAAACCTATTCTAATTTTACAAGTTTGTCAGCAGTAGGGCAGTCTCCACAAGGCCAGCATGGACCAGCATGCAGAGCAGGAAGAAGGGACTCCAAGCACAGCCTCAGTGGTACAGGATTCTCTGGCTGAAAACAAGCTACATGCAGACAATATCATCAAGCTGTACAGCAACTTCCTTGAACATAGTTCCAGAACGACTGCCTAGCCACCCTCTTTAGACAGGCATAGTAGGCATGGCTGGTTGCAACTGGGCAAGTTGGGTAAGGAGCATGGTGTTTCTAGGTCAACACAGGCACCATTTTTGGGCCTCTTGGCTCTATCAATTGGCACAAACTAGTGTCAAAACTTACATGTGATTAAGTACAGTAAGGAAGAATGCTAGAATGGAAATTCTTAGCATTTTAGATGGTGAAACTTAAAGTCAACAGATACAACACTGGGAGCTTCTTCATGCTCTGAAAGCTGTTCCCAATGACTGCAGCCATCACCATACCACAAATGAACAAATGGACTTATATAAAAAAAGGCTACAGACATCAAGATTACATGAGAAAAAAAAAGAAAAAAGAGAGGCTCAAATGAGGGGTTGGAGATCTAAAGTTAAGCTCCACCATAAACAGCCCCCTGCTAAGGAAGTACAAATGACACAGCCACCAGACACACAGAGAGGGAGACAAAGGTCTTCAAAGGGCACCTATGTCATGGAGAGGTGGGCTCCTATGTCAGCTTTGTTGGTGATGGCTTCAAAAGAAAGCCTCCTTAGTATGACAGGTTCTTTAAGCCAATACACTTAAGTTTCCAGAAGGTCCCTGTATCAGCCGGAGCTGAGAGCCATGTGTTGCCTGCCAATACCTGGTGTGAAAAAAAAAAATCCCTCATTTCCACTCTATATAATTCCATATAATCACAAAGGCATGGCTGTAGTGGTGCTCACAGCTGGCCTTGTGGCATAAGGAGGCAAGGCTATTTGGTGGAGGAGCTACCCGGGTTACGAGCAATACTAAAAATGACAGATATGTGAATGCCTTACTGGCTTGAGATGGTTTCAAGCAAGTAACTCCTGATCATTACCAAAGACCACAGACCTTGGGGAATCTTCCTTTACTGTGAAGATTCAGAACACTAGCAAGTAGCCTTGCATATTGGCACTCATCAACAGAACCACTTTAAAAAATAAGGCTGATCAAAAGAATGAAAGAGGACTTTTATTTGAAGAGAGAGACAAATGACTAAGAACATTTCTATCAATGTGGGGAGGGTCAGAACCATATTCTTAATGTGTACCTCACTGTCGTTCTATCGAGAGAGATAGAGGAGTCTGGATGCCCCAATTATAAATATCATTATATGACAATACCCAGCCTTTCCTAGTATATTAAGATTATAAACTTCACTGGGGCTGGAGAGATGGCTCAGTAGTTAAGAGCACTGACTGCTCCTCCAGAGGACCCTGGTTCAGTTTGAAGCATCAACATGGCAGCTTACAGCTGTCTGTAACTCCAGTAGGGGATCTGACACCCTCTTATGGCCTCTGTGAGCACCAGGCATGCACATGGTGCACAGACATACATACATACAAAACACCCACATGCATAATACATAAATAAGGTTTAAATTATGAAATCCAAGTCTTTCAGTAGATTTTTCAAATATGAAGTCACTAATGACTACAATAAAGGTAAAACACTTGAAAATTAATTGAGCAGATTTTCTTGATCTTAGCTAAGAAATTTAATCTTCCAAAGTCACTGCAAAAAAAAAATATATGTACATATACATACACACACACACACACACACACACACACACACACACACACACACATATATATATATATGCATACATACATACATACACATATATACTGGTTCATTTGCATACCAGTCTTACTCAAACTTGGAAAAATAATGGAGCATTCTTTCTCTTTGTAGTTGAATACTTTGATTTGTCAAGCATATTATTTCTAGATTATATAGGACCAGACTTCGGCTTCAGGGTTTTTTGAAAAAGCAAAAATGGCTAAAATCCAACCTCATCACATCACTTCTTTTTACATATGAACAGGTGTCATTAATTTGAATAATGGGATCTCAATACATAGCTGACAGGCAATGAGCAGACTTTTCATTAGTAGATGTGGTGAGAGACAGAGAGCTGAGCTGGAGGCTGGTCTAGTTTGGCTTTGGAGCTAATTAGGGATTAAAGTGCAAGCTCTCTCCTATCTGTATAAACCTGCATTACAGAAGTCAGTACTTATTGTTTAGTAAAGAGCTGGAAGCTGCCAAAATGGGATGAGCTGCTTGGCTTGGCCGCTGTCCTGCCTTATTGTCTGTGCTCCCATGAGCACAGGACAGAAAACCACTTTCAACCACAAGTTCTCTTTGTTTGCTGTTCTCTTTACCCCTTTCTCAATCTATAGCACCAAATAGGCCAGTTTGAAGATAGAAATCTCCCAATCGTAACGTGAAAAACTAAGTGTGGGCAAGAGTGCTCGGGAGATGTCTCAGTAAACTGCCTGCTATGCCAAATGAGGACCTGGGTTTGGATCCTTAACACCATGTCAAAAGTCAGGCAGAGCACCTAGCATTTGTAACCTCAGGGCTGGGAGGAGAGGGGCAGAGACAAGCAGAGTCCTGGAAGGCATTGGCCAGCCTAGCTGCACTCATGAGATTCAGGTTCAGGAAGATCCTGTCTCCACAACCAAGGCAGGAAGTGATGGAGGATGATTCTTAAAGTCAACCTGTGGCCCATGGGCACTCCCACCCCTACTGCACACATGTACACACACATACAACACACAAACATATACTCATTAAACAACAACCAACAGGATCACTGACTGACTCCTTGAGAACTAGACACAGAGCTAAGGGTAGAGCTGAAATTAGTAGAAAAGAAGTGAAACCAACCAGTTTTGAAATGTAGTTCAGAACCATCTGTTCGATTTTCTTCTTTTCTATGCCCTGTAGATGTCTCAATAGATGGTCTCTTAGTTCAGACACCATCTGAAAACAGATCAGGTACTAGATAAGTCACAACAGTCCCATTCACTCCTGCGGCGATTTTAATTAATTAGGGCCATGATTAATACTTTGTATCAACATGAAAAACTCTCGATCTGAGGAAAACCTACTCTCACAACCCCAAAGGAACATGACTCTTTAACTGCCCTCTGCTGAGGTAAGTCGATGGCTCTAACATTTCAGAAACAAATCAGAACTTCTTATGATTTAAGCAAAGCCAGGGGGCAACTGGGAGTCATTCAAGCCCGATGAGAACCCTCCAAAGAAGCCTGTAGAAGGCACCAGCTTTGAGGATCTACACCACCAAGAGCTCTGGGAGAATAGCAGGACCAACACAGAGAGACTGTGCTCCACAGCGACTGTGCTCCACAGCGACTGTGCTCCACAGAGACTGTGCTCCACAGAGACTGTGCTCCACAGAGACTGTGCTCCACAGAGACTGTGCTCCACAGAGACTGTGCTCCACAGAGACTGTGCTCCATGGAACAACTGTGCTCCACAGAGACTGTGCTCCACAGAGACTGTGCTCCACAGAGACTGTGCTCCACAGAGACTGTGCTCCACAGAGACTGTGCTCCACAGAGACTGTGCTCCATGAAGACAAAGACTCTCTCTCTCTCTCTCTCTCTCTCTCTCTCTCTCTCTCTCTCTCTCGTGTGTGTGTGTGTGTGTGTGTGTGTGTGTGTGTGTGTGTGTGTTGGGGGGTGTCAGTAGGGACTCTTGGAGGACGGACACTGAAGGAAGTACCGCAGGCACCCATCTCACAGGCGAAGGTAATGAAGATTCATTCTTGTGTCTCCAGGCTTCTGTACCTGCTCTGGGCCTCACCCTCCCATCCGAGGTTTGCATCCCTAACCCTCCATCTTCATTTCTTCCCTTTCCTTCCATCTGCTCTCCACTCCTGCTGTCCTTCTGGGCCTGAAAGCCCCACTCAGCAAGAGGGTTTTTGTTGTTGTTGTTGTTGTTGTTTTAGCTAAAGAGATCTTTGTGCAATGAACAACTGGTGAGGACTGTAAGGTGCTGTGGATATCGCTCTGTGTAAATAAAGTTCTGATTGGCCAGTGGCTAGGCAGGAAGTATAGGCGGGACAAGAGAGTAGAGAATTCTGGGAAGTAGAAGACTGGAGAGAGACTGCCAGCCGCCGCCATGAAAAGCAACATGTAAAGACACTGGTAAGCCACGAGCCATGTGGCAAAGTATAGACTAACAGAAATGGGTTAATTTAAGATAGAAGAAGTAGATAACAAGCAGCCTGCCACGGCCATACAGTTTCTAAACAATGTAAGTTTCTGTGTGCTTTCTTGGTTGGGTCTGAGCAACTGTGGGACTGGCGGGTAAGAGGGATTTGTTCTAACTGGGTCAGGCAGGAAAATTCCAACTACAAATGGCGCCTAACGTGTTGGCAAGAGTTTCCACCTAAAACCTGAGAAAAAAAGATTCTAAAACGGAGCTTAAAACAGCTTCCTAGTTGTCTCTCTCAAGTTAGCGGCTATGGATTTGTTCCAGATTAAGATACGTCAGGTTTGATCAGCCAAGACCACCTGAAAGGTCTCCGATGACACCATGGCCCAGATGATCTGACATCCAGAATGGTTTCAAGGCAACTGGCTCAGAGGTTCACCCTAATGGACTACTCTATAATCCTAAAATTTTCTTTATGTCCCCATAAGATACAGCGCCCCCCTCCAGCAGGAAGTAGTAAGAAAAACTACGCCCACATTCCCAAAATTATCAAGCTGGCTTTGGAGATGGAATTGGCTCACTCCTTCTCTAAACCCAGACATATTGCTAAAAAAAAAAGGTTCTTGTGACCCATATCAGAAGAGCCCTCTGGTGTGGGACAGAAAAAAACCAATATTTTTCTTTAAAGCAGTTTGATTATAAATGAGATCTCTTTCTAAAGAAGAAAAGGGGATATGATACAGATATAATAGGATGAAAGGGTAGATTAAGGAACTTACTTCTAAAGAGCAACAACTTGTTTAAAATGTTTTACATTGGTATAGATTTTAGTTTATTGATACAAACTTAAAGTTAATTTTGTTATACTGTGTGTATATTTCTAATCGTGTTTAAGGTATTATGTTTGTATAGCTCATTTTAAATTGAAATGGATAATTAAAAATAGATTAATAATTAGTCATCTATGATAATCATACTCATAGCCATGTTAGTTAAGTCTTCTGGGTATACATAGACATATTTCAGATAGATAGGTAATCTTCAAATACTTCAAAGACCTTCAGAATATGGCATTTAAAATATTTTTAAAATTTAGAATTTCTGGACAGTGAGACATGTCTGCTCCTGGCAACACCGATTTACTTCAGAGACAAGGATGGGCATTGAAGACACTTCATATCTTATCTTCACCTTGGCAAAAATAGCCATTTGGGCAAGAAACTGTTCTTGCCTGGACTGCTTGATTAACTGGACATGCAGGACCCATAGAAATGTGACCACTAAACTTTGCTTGACAAAATAGTCCTTCAGGTTCCTGCTTCGCAGAGGAAACTGCCAGACATTCTACAGGACACTGAGAAAAGTGACCAAGAGACTCTAGCCCTGTGGGCTGAAGGCAAATGCCCCAACTTTACAAAGGAACATTAGGTGACTGTCCAGGCTGCCAGCTGTCTCTGTCTACCCTGCAAGACTCCCGAAAAAATGCTTACATCCTTCTCCCGGTTCTCAGGTAATATTATATCCTTCTGAGGTCTTTGATGTGGTTGAAGACTAGATAGTTATAATTTCCTCAATTATGATAAATGATAAGTTAGATATAAAACCTTAGACTCACAAATATAAGATGGATAGGATATCTTCTTTAATATTATAACTGTAATTCTTGCTTGATAATTGTTTTGTTATATGTAATTGTACTATATAAAAGTTAAAACCTTCCTTAAAAAAAAAAGAAAAGGGGACGTGCTGTGGATATCGCTCTGTGTAAATAAAGTTCTGATTGGCCAGTGGACAGGCAGGAAGTATATAGGCGGGACAAGAGAGTAGAGAATTCTGGGAAGTAGAAGACTGGAGAGAGACTGCCAGCCGCCGCCATGAAAAGCAACATGTAAAGACACTGGTAAGCCACGAGCCATGTGGCAAAGTATAGACTAACAGAAATGGGTTAATTTAAGATAGAAGAAGTAGATAACAAGCAGCCTGCCACGGCCATACAGTTTCTAAACAATATAAGTTTCTATGTGCTTTCTTGGTTGGGTCTGAGCGACTGTGGGCCTGGCGGGTGAGAGAGATTTGTCCTGACTGGGTCAGGCAGGAAAACTCCAACTACAGTAAGGGGCGTCACACATGCATAAACCTTCCATCTTAGTGGATTCTGTGTGACCTCAAAATTCAGCAAGACACAATGTCACCATCTTTCAATTCAGCCTCTCACGTGAGCTGGTACACTTGGCTTTTTAGACAGTTTTCTTCTAAGAAATACTTTTGTGCTATTTAACTTTTCTGTAATGACTATAAAGGTGAAAATTAATGCTAGCCTAATACTTATATAACCCTGACATATGGAAAGATGAGGCAGGAGGGTTAGGAATTCAAAGTCAGGTACTCTTAGGTACACAGTGGTCTCAAGGCCAACAGGCTATATGAGACACATCTCATATCTCAAACAAATAGACAAAATAAAATTTGAAATTAAAATAGATATCTTATAGTTCTGCATCTGCATGAACATCATAGCCTCCCCTTACTCAGCTATGCACACCCACTAATGTTTCTTTCTATGTGATGGTTTCCTAGTGTCATTAAACATTTTAGACTAGCTTTAATGACTAGATGTATTTAATTTTGTGAAAAGTACTAAAATTGATTTATTTCCTTTGTACATGTTCTTTCACTATTCTTAGTAACACTACACACAAGCATGCACATGTGCACACATGCACACACCTGAAAGAAAAGTTTGCATGAGAGTTTGCCACAGAAGTAACATCATCTCATTCCAAAGCTTCATTGTGAAGTGAGGAAAGGGAAGAAAAGGGTTTCGACACAGCCACAACTTTATGGTCAGATTCAGTTCCCGGAAGTGAGATTGACTGGGTCTCCTGCTTCTGCAAGACACCACCAAAACAGTTTGTTCTAGTCTTTGGTGTGTGGCATGAGGACCGCCAATTGCCTGTGTCCTGATTGTTAATATGATTTATACATTTTTGTCAACTTGATAGACAAAAAATGAAAATGGCCATGGAGAGCTCAGTGGGTAGAAGAGATTGCCATGCAAGCCTGGGGACCTGAGTTCATATCCCAAGAACCCACGTAAAAGCTAAAAGCAGGGGCATATGTCCAGAATCACAGAATGTAGGCATATATACACATGTATTCCTTATCACAGTTTATAATTACATGCTTATTCATGTGACTAATTACATGCATGCTTATTTGTATGACTAATTTGTCTCCTTTCTTAGACTGTGTATGCCAAGAGGGCAGAGATCACACATGTTCTGCTCACCACTGGACACCTGGGACTACAGTGCTGGCACTTCATGGAAAATGCCTTCAGAATGAGCAGCCATCTGTCCTTGCCCATTGTTTCTTGGGACTACTTGCTTGCCGGCACTGCTGAAGCTTACTTGCAGAGACTACTTACCAGGCCCATGAGCAGCCTCTGGTGCTTATCTTCTTCTTGTAAGAGCGGTATTAACTTGGGCTCTGAAATTGAACAGAGGAGCAGCCATCAGAAGGGCAGTGTTCAGGAAGTGGGCTAGAACCACACAGGCCAGTTCTTCACTTGAGCCTCTAACCCTCAAGAGGCCTACCTCTAGCGAAGGCAGCACGGTTCCCTTCTACCTCCTGACACCATAGTTCAGTGGCCTTCAGAGTTACTGAGCTAATGTCACAGCCAATAACTGGGGCAAACAAGGCTGATGGGCACAAACTATCAGACTGAGAAGATCAGAACAGTGAGACAGTGAAACCAAGTGTCGCTTCCCCCATGGCGGGTGGGGTGAGCAGGCGGGCAGGCAGGCCGGGTTTTTCTCTCAGGATCTCTGAGGCCCAGAGCAGGGAAGAGGGCAGAACCCACAAGCTGATGCTTTTGTCTGAAAAGGCATTAGTGCTCTATGGCCCCTTAGGATGAATGCTTTCTCTGCCCTACTTAACCCTCAGGATTATGATGAAAGTAGCCAGAATATGAGCTTCACAGCCCTCAGTTTGAAGTATTCAGCTCAGGCAGTAACAGCATTCTTCATGTGAAGCAGAACATGGGGCAGGAAGTGAAGTTTTTAAAGCACAATGGGAGACACTGTCCCAGCGAGATGATGGCAGACCTGGCACCAAGCAGAGCTCCCGAACCTCCTTAGACAGCAACAATGTTTCCCACACTACACAACTTTTAGCCACAGCAGGAAGATGACCTTTTATTTCACACATTTATGCCCTATCTGGTAGGGCACAGTACCTGGCTATAGGCAAGGATGGTTTGGTTACCGAAGTTATGGCTAGTTCCCCATGGAGATAAGCCACCTTCAAGGTTCACTGGGCTGTGTATACAGCTGTTGAGTATGCTGTTACACACTCTCCAAATTAATTTTCATTAGGGTCCCCACATATATGAAAACATCCAAGCCCATAAAACAAGAGTAGATACAAAGTTTCCTTAATGAAGGCTGGCCCTTCATGAAGCATGATCAATATCAAAAAGGCTTGACCTGAAAATATTCACCATTCTCCCACCTCAGTTATCATAGAGAAAACTCTCCTTGCCTGTCAAGACTTAATTTAGCTGACATCTGCCTTGGAAAGCCTCCCCTGCCTCTCTCTTCTCCATTAAGTCCCTTCCTGCCCACATCCCTACACTAGGCTTTGGCTTGGGATGCTCTACATGAACCAGTCCATCCTTCCTTTCCCCTCACACTAGCCTTGAGGACAATGTGTGAGGCATTTATGGTTGGCATGTGACAGCTCTGCAGTCTAAGCTGGTGTCCGTCCCACAAAACCACACTGCTCCCCTGGGACCAAGCCCAGGGCATGACCCAGCATGAACCAAGATGAAAGGCATATATAAGTCAAAGGCTGGATGTGGTCAGACAGCTGCCAAGAGTGCGGCTCATGTAAGAGAACTGCCATGTGTGCCCTGTGGGTACAGCCAGAGGCCATGCTAACCAGATCCCTGTGGGTACAGCCAGAGGCCATGCTAACCAGATCCCTGTGGGTACAGCCAGAGGCCATGCTAACCAGATCCCTGTGGGTACAGCCAGAGGCCATGCTAACCAGATCCCTGTGGGTGCAGCCAGAGGCCATGCTAACCAGATCCCTGTGGGTACAGCCAGAGGCCATGCTAACCAGATCCCTGTGGGTACAGCCAGAGGCCATGCTAACCAGATCCCTGTGGGTACAGCCAGAGGCCATGCTAATTAGATTGCTCTAAGCAGAGATGTGAGGAAAACCAGAAGGCCAATATGAGGGACTCCTTCTGCAAAGACGTACTCAGCAGCTGACCCTGAGGTCCTGGTGCTGAGACAGACAGGGGCCTGGCTGTGTGGTCACCCTCGCAGGGCGACGTTGAAAGCTGCCGCCACCCATTACAGCCCATTTTACTACTGCAAGTGACTTTCTTGCCAGCCACTTGTTAGGAAGAACAACACCACTGCAAATACGACATGGACTTCAGTGCAGGTCTTTTCTTACCCAGTGTCCTTGTTTCCATGTTAGAAATCACCCTGCAGAGAAAGTATGTGTTGTTTACAAGGGAAACATCATTTAAAACATGTAGAGCCCAACATCGTACAGAGATATCCTCTTTAAAGACTCACAAGACCACTGCAGAAGCTGTTCTCTGCCTACCAGGAAACTAAAAACTTTCATCAGTGTACCAAAAGGCACACTAATCAATTACAAATCTCAAAGCCCTTTAGTGCCAGCAACAGCAATTATTTAGAAAAATTGCAGCTCTCAGTTGTTGGAAATAATGGAGGCAGAAAATAGAACAGCTGCTGGAATGAGCCTCCACTTTCAGCACTGTGGGGTGACTCATCTACTCAGAAAACACGCTTTCAAAATAAGAGTGAGCTCCACAACAACTTAAATCAGCCTAGTATCTATTTTCATACTCAAACGTATTCCCTTTACCATTTACCCACCTTATACCATCTTATATCCATCTTACATCCTCCATTCCAGGGTGCCCATCTACAGAGGCTTGACCCAGAAGCTTGTCCCACTAGAAATTCGAGCACCCAGTGGTCTGAGGAAGCCAAGGACAGCACTTCACTGCAGTGCACCACAGAGGCAGCCCACCAGGCCAGCCACAGCTGTCCTCTGATTGTACTTACTTTATTGCATTGTCGAGGATGTTCTTCACATATGTCGTGGACCTTCTTTTCCCTGTTTTCTAGGGGAGAAAACATGTCAGGTATATGGAAGGTGAAAATTTCATGGATCGCTTTTTTTGATAGCAAGAACAAAACGCAATGTGGTTAAAGTCTTCAAAAATACTATTATTTCCAATGTAATGAGAACATCTATTGTTTTAAATTAAACTTTATTCTCAAACAATATAATCACAGGGAACCCTGGACTCTATACAATAGTAGTGCAAGGGTCCCAGGCACCCTTCATCCTACCTCTATTAATGTTTCTGTCTGATACAACTATACTACAATGTCAAAATCAGAAAATGTATATTGTATAGTATGTGTAGTCCTATGCCATTTTTTCATGTATGTAGCTTTATGTACTATTGAAATACAGAACTATTCCCCAGAGAGATCCCTGTCAGCTCCCCTTTACAGTCTGTCTCACTGATTCTTTCTCCCCTAACCTTTAGCAAATACTGAGGAACATCTACATTTTTCTAAATAAACTTTCAGATACTCAAGGAATCTAACAGCATCTGAGACACATTCCTGTGCTTCTCTTATGGATGTGCTATGTGCCTCTTCACTTGTCTTACTCCAATTTCTTCCTCAAAGAACAGACAGTAGAATCAGTCCTGGCTGCCCATTGGGTTGTCATGAGGCAACACAGCCTGATGACAGGGAAGAGCACAACCAGCAGGAGCCAGCCTTGTGACTGGCCTCGCTCAGTCTCTAAGGGCTAGCTGCATGCTCACCTCTTCAGAGACCAGGTTGTGCCATTCTCTCCTCACAACACTGTTGTGATAGTGTAAGTTAGGCTTTGTGTACTTGATATACTCGAGGTTGGAGTTCAGCTTTGCCCAGTACCCCTTCAAGCTGTAGACCTGTAGACAGAAAAGCAGGCGCTAAAGTTCATACAGCAATAGTGACCAATGTGTCTCACTTGCACATCTGTTGCGTGTCGGCATTTTTGAGCCACTACATCTTTCATGGTACAGCCACACCCCATGGGAATTTGAAAATCAGAAGACTCAGGGAGCCTAACTTCTCTTCTTCCTCTCTCCCTATTTACAACAGAGAACTACAGCTCATTTCCCAAAACTAAGGACTTTTTAGTCAGGTTGGGCTCAGCAGGAAGCCTGTAGTAAGGCATTTCCTCCCAGAGAGTAATTCTTCTGGCTTGGGTGGTGTCACCACACTGTGTCCTGTCAGAAATGTGTCTGGAACTCAGAGCAACTGGGATGGGCTTGCTTCTCTTCTAGGCTTATTCATTCCCAACCTAGTCATCAAAATGATAACATGAACTAATTTCACAATAGTTGTTGAATTCTTCCAAAGAAAATTGGTTGGTATTTAGATCTTTGAATTATTAGTTAATGAAGAATATAACCATCATAGTCAACTTTTAATAATAAAATACTATGCTAATGTATATTAATATTGAAGAATATAGTGATGTATCTGTAGATATGGGAGTCTGCTGACCACCCACTGGGCACATGGGCAGCAGCAGAAGCAGAAACAATTTACTAAGTGAATGACACATCCAAGGAAAGAAGTGAGCCTGAGCTAGGAGAGGAGTTAGAAACTCAATAACCAACACTACACAAAACACTGGGACTTATACCCCAGGCTATGAGGTCATTCACATAGCATGGACTTTCTTATGCATGCTGTATCTACCCTGGTAGTAGTGGGCAGCAAGATCTTTTGTGTGGCCTAACAGATGCTGCTTTTGTGGTGACAGACTTACTAGAATCCAAAAAAAATAAGAGAACTTATGGTCAATGGGGTCCTGTAGACCCCCTTCAAAACACAAGCTATTGCCTGCTGGTGAGACCCTATTTCTGAAGACACCATAGAGTCAAGTCACAGGACATGGATAAATCAAGCCGGCACTGGCTCCAACTGGCTGGTCAAATTATAAGCATGTACTTGCTAGCTTTCATAGTAATAGAAGGAGTTAAGAATATTACTTCAAGAAAAAAGTATTTATCTGCTATGGAATAATTCTTTTGTACACTGGATTAGTAAAATGCTGATTGGCCAGTAGCCAGGCAGGAAGTATACGTAGGATAAGCAGACAAGGAGATTTCTGGGGAGAGGAGGGCTGAGTTAGGAAACGCCAGCCCACCATCCAGGGAGCAGCATGTAATGACACACAGGTAAAGCCATGGAACATATGGTGACATATAGATTAATAGAAATGGGCTGAGCTTAAATGTAAGAGCTAGTCAGTGGTAGGCCTGAGCTAATGGCCAAGCAGTTTAATTAATATAAGTCTCTGTGTGTTTACTTGGGGGATGCGAGTGGGAAAGATTTGTCCTGACTGTGGGTCAGGCCTGGATACAAGAAAACCTCCAGCTCCACTTACCAGTGTTACTCTGCTGTGATCTCATTGAGCTACAATACATACACACACCCCTCAATACTTGGGGATCATCCAAGAAGAGCGGGGCAGAAAGGCTGTATGAGCAAAGGGAGTGGAGAATGAATGTCAAGCAATGCTTTGCAGACAGGAAATGCTTTTGAACTCACAGCGTTTGTGACTACACAGAACTGCACACACAAGACCTGTGCAAGATCAAGCCAGCCAGAATCCCAGCATGAATGGGGAAGGGTCTTACAAAAACCCATCCCTATCTGAAGAGCTATTGCCAATTGATAGCTGCTGGACAAGGGAGAGTGCCGTTTGCTTCAGGGATGCAGTCCCTCAGAGTCTGCCCACACCCCTGCTGACAGCCCAGTAGATGAACATACTGGAGTACTGGGGCTTCAATGGGTTTCAAGGACCACATGGAGATGGGAGGAGAGCAGGGGGGCTAACGAGGAGGTGGAGATGGGGGGTTTAATCGAACTACATGCTTGTATTAGCTGGTTTTGTTTTTCAAATCAACACATGCTAAAGTCATCTGAGAAGAGGGAACCTCAATTAAGAAAACACCCCATCATCAGCCTGGCCTATCAGCAAGCCTATGAGGCATTTTCTTGATGATTGATATGAAAGGTCCCAGCCCACCATGAGTCCCTGGGCAGGTAGTCTTGGGGTCTATAAGAAACCAAGCAAAGAACCAGGGGAAGCAAGCCCAAAGTAGTGTTCCTCCATGGACTCTTTCAGCTCCTGACTGCAGGTTCCTGCTTTGAGTGTTTGCCATGACCTCCCTTCTTGATGGACTGAAACTGTACATTGAAATGAACCTTTTCCTCCCAGGCTGCTTTCAGCCATAGTGTTTACTGTAAAAACTTAACTAGGATGATACACGTATGAAACTCTTTGAATAGTAAATTTAAAAAGGAAAAAATAAAAATAAATGAGAAATTAAATAAAATATACTTTAATTATACACACACAATGTTCTACTATTACATTAAAATGTGGCTATGTGCTATTATTGAAAAGACAGCATTGGTTTCACATAGATTTTGGAGTTGCAGTGAAGCCAGTTACTTTTATACATTTATTTAGAAACCAGAAAGGCCCACACAGCCAAGGCCCTTCTCCCAGAGGTAAAAAACTAAGACTTGTTTCCAGGATAGACAGGAATGCCAGGCTCAGGGCCCTCTCCTTAACTTTTCTTCAGGGAAGAATGAAAGGTGACCTTTATTATAGTAAACCTAGCTTAACTATCCCTTCTCCCTAGTTAGTAATAATAATAATTAATAATAATAAAGTCAGACAAGTCCTGCAGACTTACCTCTACTGCCTTTTTGTTCCCTACATCTGGCCATGGAACACTAGCGCCCAAACCAGAAAACTAGTTGGTGTTGTGGTGCCATCTAGTGGTCAGTTTGGCTATAGGCATGCCTGCTTTGACATAGATGTCCACAGTGGGATTTACCCCAATCTTGCCCAGGAAGAGAACTAGGGTCGCCCTATTGTGTGGCTTGTTTAGGCCAAATACTCATGCTGACAGAAGACTGCACTCCTACTGCAGCTTCTTTAAAAAAAAAATCCTTCTGTTTACTTAAAAAAAATTGGGAGGCCAGGAAGATGACCCGAGTTCTGTCCTGAGCCCACATGTGGAAGGAGAGGATCAGCTCCTACAGTCCTCCTCTACTGCACACCCACACATACAAACCATATACCCAGATAAATACATATATTTCGAAGCTTGTTTTTCTCATAGTCTTCAGTCAATCAAGAATAACAGGAAAATTGTGGGCAGTGAACAACCTTCGAAAGTGCTAGCATGCCCACGGTAAGATAGAGTGTCCTTGTGCAAGGATGTTCCCTGGAGCTGTTTATACCTTGCACTAGATTTTTAAAATAGTTCAAAGCCACTGGCTAAAAAGGTGTGTCCTGTTCTTTTCCACTGAAACACTCCCTCCTAGAGGGAGGATGGAGGCTCAAAGCCCCAGGAAGCTAACAAAACTCCTAAGACTTGAGAAACCCTTTCTGGGTTCCTGATGAAGAGGAGACTTTTCCATGGAGCAGGGAGCCCCCCTGAGGCAGCTGCCCAGGGGTCACCCACATACCTGCAGCTGCCCAGGGGTTACCCACATACCTGCAGCTGCCCAGGGTTTACCCACATACCTGCAGCTGCCTGGGGGTCACCCACATACCTGCAGCTGCCCAGGGTTTACCCACATACCTGCAGCTGCCCAGGGGTCACCCACATACCTGCAGCTGCCTGGGGGTCACCCACATACCTGCACTGCCCAGGGGCCACCCATTTACCTGCAGCTTCCCAGGGGTCACCCACATACCTGCACTATTGGGGGATACCTACATACCTACACTGCCCAGGGGCCATCCAGGGGCCATCCAGATGCCTGTAGCTGCCTGGGGTCACCCACATACCTTGCTGCCCAGGGGTCACCTACTTACCTGCAGCTGCCCAGGGGTTACCCACATACCTGTGCTGCCCAAGGGTCACCCATATACCTGTTAGCAACCCCCTTCGTCCCTGTTCTTACAGGCAATCCCTATAAACTCACTGGTTCACCAAGCTATACTTAGGTAGATATTTCTTTAGTCTGTCTGTGATATCCTATCTGAAGACAGTGGTCATTTGTCCATATCTATCCAGGAAAAGTCACACAACAGAATACAAAGATCAGTATTTTAGACAAAACAAAAATTAAAACTCATACTTAGTAAAAATACTTCTAGTCAAAGGTGCCATAAATATTCTCATATGAACTGATAGTCTTTTAGAGAGTCCGCTGCCTATTATAATCTCCAAAATCTCCATGTTGGTAAACACCATCAGCATTTGGTCAGTGGTGCGATGTTTAACCTGCTAACATTCAAAGATGACTGTACATGGAATGGCCTGTTTGGGAGACTGAGAAACACAGGCCCAGGGACACAGATTTGAGAAAACAAAGGATAAAGATGGTATGTTCAACAGCACTCTTAGTGAATAAACAGAGACGAGAATATAGATAGTGAGTTTGGATCAGGGGCAGGACATTGGAAAGCTGAGAAAAGATCAATAGCCATCCACAGTCGGTGGTGGATTTCCAGCCTCAGATACCCATTAGAAACACTACCATCTGACTGGATTTAATTGTTTTGGGGAGTGGTCTGAAGCCTTGTAAGTTTTTCAAGTTCTTGGGATGATCCTGTAGATCATCATTCTCGACTGAAACCATGGTTTGAGCATGTAAGCCCAGTCCTGCTCTTTACACAGCCCCTGGACTGGACTGCATTCCTGAAGGCTGATAAAGCAGCTGTGGAGACTTGTGGTCACTGAGAAACAGGAGATGGTTAGAGAGAATGCTATGCTCTATCTTCAAAGAATCACAGCTTCCAGCTAATGCCAACATGTTCATTGACCCAGAGAATAAATGTAGCTTTTATTTTACTTTTAAAAAATGTTAGATGTCACACCTTGAAGGAAAAGAAAATAGAACCTGCACATGCCCACCCAATGGGCCCAGCTCAGCACCTCACACAGTGCATGGGTGTGGTGCGGGTGCTCAAATGACACTTGACTAAAGGGGAATTGGGAGGGAGGGCTCCAGACATTGTCGCCATGGAGAATGACAGGTCAAAGTGAAAACCACATGTCTCAAGATACACACACCAGCTTTTGAAAAGAATTCGGTAGAGTCTCGTGTTTGTTGTGAGACAGTGTCTCACTGTGTAGCCCTGGCTGGTCTGAAGCTCCCTTTGTTGACTAGGTGGGCCTCAGACTCACAGATTTCTGCTTCCTGAGTCCTGAGATTAAAGGCATGCACCACCACGGCTAGCTCATAGTGGTCTTTAAAATACAAAAACTGAGAACCAGAACAGAGTCTCAGCAGTCCAGAGGCCCCACTGCTCTTGCAGAGGACCTGGGCTTGGTCTCTAGCATGCATATGGGATGACTCAGTACTGCCTGCGACTCCAGTTCCAGGAAGGGGCGCGGGGGGGGGGGGGGGCTCAACGGGTCTCCACAGGCACCTTCACACATGAAATACACACATAAACAAAAATAAATTAACCCTTAAAAATTAAAAAAAAATGCTTTGTGAAAAGAAGTGTCTATGAGCTTAGTTAGCCCTTGGCACCTGGTTTAAGAAGTAATCAGGTTCTCAAGGAATGGCCAAAAAGCACGTTTCCCTATACAAAAGGAGTTTAACTTTTTACTTTGGGAGAAAGAAAATTATTTCCATCTCTTCTTCAAAAATCATCTTGCCTTGTCTCTTAGGATGCCATAAAACTCTCTTAGGCTGCCATGAAACACTCATCAAATTCAGCCATCACAGCTATTAATTAAACAACGGGCCAGTTATGTGAAGGGACTGTTTCCCATTTAGGATTTGGATGGCCAGTTGATCCAAAAACAGAACAAAAGGGGCCTGTGGTACTGGCTCGTCTGCAAGTCACTGGGGAGTAAACATCTGCCTCTCATTTCTCAAAGACCCTCTGGCTTGAACCCTTCACTCTGTGTTCCAAGACTCAGTGGGCAGAGCTAGTGCAGGTCTAATTCTTAGGATCTACAGTGGATCTCATCTCAGGACTAATTTCTACTGTCCAGAGAAATCCAGCAATGCATTGCCTCTAGCGTAGATACAAGGCAATAGAAAATGTCTTTGTAGACAGAAGCTCAAAAGGCACAATACTTAAACTAAGAGCTTGGTGTAAGAGCATCCTTCCATGTAACAAAAGACTAGAATTCCTGAGACACACAGCTGTCTTATTCAAGTCTCATGAATATAAATAAGCTTCCTCCTGCTCCAGTATCTGGCAAAAAATCCACTTCCTTGACCTGACTGGGGAGTTTTATCAGCCACTCTGTGTTGTTTTTAATAGGCTGGATTTTAAAAAATGTAACTGATGATCATGGCTATCTATCTCACATTTAGCTTTCTTGGAGCATATGCCCACAGAAAAAGCCAGTACTGAGTAAGATTTTTCACTCCTTGCAATCTTAGAAAATGAACATTGTATCTCTAACCACAAGTATAGGTAAGAGAAGCCTAGCCCAGAGTGGTTGGTAAGAAGAAACAGAAATAATAGTCTTCTAGCCTGGGTCTGGCTCTCAGTGTTATAGCTAGGAGGCAGGTGATTCCATCTCTACAGAAATGGCAAGAAATAGTTCCCCAGCCTGAGGTTCTGTGAATAATAAAGGATACTGCTCTGTGGCATCATAAAATTATATTCACAATATTATTGAACTCACTGTAACTCACTCTCCCAAGAAACGTGCAATCCAAACTTTGAAAAAATCGGCATCTCCCCCAGAATCAGCCAACACTCCCAACAGTGCTTCGTTTCTGCCAAACTAACAGTTCTAAAGAGTTATATTGTGGTTATGCCGATATTTCAGGTCACCAGCAAATCTTCTTCCCCAGTGATGACAAGTGTCTGCATGGGGGCTCCAAGGAAATTAGTGTGTTTTGTGCTTCACCAAGCTGTGAATTCTTCTCTTGCTCTGTCTAGGTAAAGCAGCCTTAAAACACTTCGAATGAAGAAGCACGTAAGCAAAGTCTGGATGGAGAAGAGCCCAGGTAGCAAGCACATTTTCCCAGATACTCAGGAACCCTGTGTCCTGGGAAACTCACAGCACTCCCATCAGCGGCTGGAAGCAAGTGGTATTTCAAGTCTTTCTGGCCATCTCAGTCTTGGGGTCAGGTATTGAGTAATGGGCAAGCAAGTGACTAAATACACTAAGGACATCTGGTTTTGATCCAGGCATCTGACACATACTTGTAATCTCAGTCCATGGGAGGCTGAGGAACAAGGTGAGTATAGGTTATATAACAAGTCTGTCTAAAAAAGGAAAACAGACAACCAGAAATAGGAAGGAAGGAAAAAGGGAGGGAGGGAGGGAGGGAGGGAGGGAGGGAGGGAGGGAGGGAGGGAGGAAGGGAGGTGGGTCTGACTTTAAAAACTGGTGAAAATACCCATTTCCTCTACATGAAGCATGCTCACCCCTTACCCTTACATCTGAGCAACCTATAGTTTCCCTCTTTGGTTTCCTGTGGTTAAATAGTTTTAATGGTTTCTCTTCTCACTATAAAATCAGGTGCAATCTTAAACCTTCTACACAGTTGCTGCTTCCCCAGAGCAACACATAGTTTACCAAGGATCAAATTCATCCTTAAGAAGGCCACTTTGACAAAGGTTCTTTAAAGCATGGGCCTTGTTCCTGTGTGCTGACTTTACAGCTTTTAAGATTTTTAAAGTGCATATGATGTTTGCCTGTTTGCATATAGGCATATGAGTACCAAGTGCATGCCTGCTGCCTAGAGAGACCAGGAGATGCCAGCCCTTAGAACGGCAGTTATAGATGGTTGTGAGCCACCATATGGGTGCTAGGACTGAACCCAGGTCCTCTGCAGGAGCAGCCATGGTCTCCACACTGAGCCATCTCTCCAGCCCCTTCTCCACAACATGTTTTATATAATTTTAAAGGGTTATTTGGTAAGTCACTTGTAAAATGAAGAAGCCTTCTGTCTTTTGGGCGACAGTCTTCTTGCCCTAGCATGTCCCCAAGTCATAGTGCTTTCAACTCCTACAGTGAGATATTATCAACCGGTGGCTATAAATGACAGACATTCCTCTACATCTTGAAACTGGGACATCCACAATCAAAGTGTGAGTAAATCCAGTGTCTGTCAAGGGCCCATTTCTTAGACAGTCTTGTCTTCATTGTGACATCATGAGATAAGAAGGATTGAGTTGGGTTTCATGGATCTTTAAAAAAAAAAATGACCAATCTAAATCAAAAGGCCATAGTTGTTACCTCTTAAAACCATCACACTGGGGGGACTTCAACACACACATCTGAGGTGACCCAACTGGACTGTAGCACTAGATTAAACACTTGTACAGAGCAGAAGGTGACCATCTCGTCTCATTTTGCCCCCTTAACTACAGTAGGAGAGAGGAAGTATAATCAGAGTACACTTAATGTTATTCAATAAGAATACTGTGAGACAATACTAACTGGCTTACAATAAGCCAATGAGGAAAAAAGACAAAAAGGGCTTTCTCATTTCCTCCTTATACTTACTTTTAAAAACACCCAAAGTTGATAAGGTTGCAATAAAACCAATAAACTCCTATGTCCTTTTCCTCTTAAATTTATGGATATGTATGTGTGACTCTCCCTGTGTATGCCCCATGTATGTGGGTGCCAACAGAGACCAGAGCAGGGTGTTAGATCCCCTGGGACTGGAGTCAGAGGCCATGCTAAGCCACTTGACATGGGTCCTTTGGAGGAACAGCAAGTGCTCTCAACCTCTGAGGCATTTCTTCAGTCCCTAAATCTTTTTGATCATGTAAATCAACACAACTTTTATTGAGTATCAGTTTAGCAAGAAAAAATAAAAGCTATGAAAAGGAGGTCATAATGTTTTACAATAAGACATTCTTAACTTTTAACTTAGGGAAATAAACCAAAAGAAAAACTTCATGAATAAAAATATATAAAATATAAAATTGAAATATTATCTTTAATTGGATAAAAGGGAAAAAATGTGGTACAATGGATCAAACCCAAGGCCTCAAGTATGCTAACCACTGAGTTAGTTCCCCAGAAAATGTTTGTATCGTATCAAGATAATTAAATGGCCCAAAGCAGAAGACAGATTAAATAAATTCAGACATGCCAACTCAGGGGAATGATTACAGATCATTATTTTATGTAACAACATGAAAAGTGTTTACGAATTCATATTTGATCAAATGTTTCTAGATTACCACAACTACTAAGTCACACATACACACCTATGACAGAGACGAAGAGGGAATGGACAGTTGCTATACTGGAAACTATAGGACTGTGCCTTATGTTTCTTCTAAACATTCTCTTCTGGCTGTCATGGTGGTATCATGTACCTGGAATCCCAGCCACGCAGGAGGCTGAGAAGACAGCAAAAGAGTAGGACAGCTCTCTAGCACCGCAAGGACCCGAGTTCAACCCCAGCGCTGGTTCGTCAGCTTAGTGCATCATGGGTTTGGTAGAATGGCGAGTACAGACACTAGCCATGACGTGAAACGACAGAGCGTGCCCTGTAGCTGCCTGTGAAACATGACTTCCCTTCATCTTCCTAGTGAGGAGGCTTTCCCAGTAGCTCTACCCTTGCTTCAGGAGACAGCTGCCCAGTCTGTCTTCAAGGGCCTCTGAGGAGCAAAAGCTAGACCCACGAAGCCAGCCTCCATCTGTCATCTCTCACCACTTTCACTCTGTGCCTCCCCAGCTGTCCAGCCCCAAGGACCCAAAAGAATCAAACGGAAATAAAGGCCTTGGCACAAGGAGCAGACACTGCTGCCAGAATCTGAAATCCCCCAGGCTAGGCCGGGCTGTAATCACTAGAAACCATGCCAAAAGCGACAAAGCAGCTGCCCCCCAACCCGACGCGCCCCCGTTTTAACTATGCGCATGTTCTTTTCTCCTCACCCCACCCCACACTCCCTGTTGTACTCTGAAACCAGCGGATTGCAGGACACTAAGCCCCACAGCTTCAAGCACCAGGAGGAACTTGAGGGAGGCCATACAGCAAGCCACTGCCAATCACCTTTGAGGGATGGACAGGCTGCTTTTTGAGCTACCAGGACATAAATGTGATAATCCCAGCTCGTGTGTGTGTGTGTGTGTGTGTGTGTGTGTGTGTGCGTGTGCGTGTGCGCGTGTGTGTGTGTGTGCGTGTGCGTGTGCGTGTGCGCGTGTGTGTGTGTGTGTGCGTGTGTGTGTGTGTGTGTGTGTGTGTGCGTGTGCGTGTGCGCGTGTGTGTGTGTGTGTGCGTGAACGTGCATTTGAAGAAGCACTAAAATGAAGCAACAACAGCTTCCAGCCTCTAAAGATGCTCCAAGAGCTCCTTCAATAAATACGGGCTTGTGGCAAGTGTTGGTGAGCTCTGGGACTCTCTCGAAGCTTCAGACAGCCTCCCTCTTCAGCAGCGTCCTAAGAACTGATACACTATCTCCACTGCAGAAGGACTCTATCGGCAAACCGGAAGTGCGCTGAGCCCCGCTGGCTCTGCCAGGCTGCTATACCTTGTGGAACCACAACTCTGGGGCAGCAGAGGTCTCCTCGGGCATGAGCGCTTCACCTTCTTTGAAAGGGACTTGCTTACCTTCATAAGAGGTAATGGGAGCTCTTCTGTCACAAGCGTTATTCCAGGAATTTCCTAGGGAGGGACATACATACAACATATGAACCACCCATGCTCTTCCTATGGGGGGTGCATACACACAACATATCAACCACCCCATGCTCTTCCTATGGAGGAGGGGCATACACACAACATATGAACCACCCCATGCTCTTCCTATGGGGGGTATATACACACAACATATCAACCACCCATGCTCTTCCTATGGGGGGGGTGCATACACACAACATATCAAGCACCCTATGCCCAGGCCTCCTCAGGAAGTGTCTTCTGCACAGACAGGAGCCAAGGACAGCTAGCTTCCTGTGTGATAACCTCTACTTTAAATAACTTCCTAGTGTAAAAACAACAGGACACAGTGTGTCTCTTGCCTTTGGAAAAGGAAATGTGTTTTAAATAATAGCTGACAGGTTCGCTAAAGAGGGAGAGAAGATTGTTGTGAGAAAATACAGAATACTGTATTTTTAGACATTTCTACTTAAGAATAAATGAGGCAAATTATATTTGAACCATTAAAGTTATAATTAAATGAAACTATCACATATCTGTATACCTTTACTCTCCTTTCACTTCCTGTCTAGAGGGAACCAAAATCAGTGGGACTCTCACACACTGAGGTCCACTATGATCTCAGGACATGAGCACCCCACAAAGAGTTTCTGTACAGTCCAACAGCCAAGCTAAAACATGCTCAATTCATGCCAGGAAACCCACCACAGCATTCTGCTAACTAGTGAACACTGAATCAAGCTTAGTGGGCCAAGGGTGCTTGAACACCTAATCCCAGGCAAAGGAGATAGAGGCTGGAGGATCAGGAGTTCAAGGCCATCCTCAGCTCCATAGTAAGTTTGGGGCCAACCTTGGCTATATGAAACCCTGTAGATTAAAAGAAGTGGGTGGAGCATACTTAAAGGACAAACTTCCCAAATCGCCCTTACCTCATTGATACTATTAAAAATGTATTTGTGTGTTAACTACATAGTCTGCCTTTCTGCCAGTCAATTCTGATTTCCTTCCAAATGAAGAATGGCAGGAGAAAACAACTTAGGAGTGTTTTGTAAAAATGTCTGGTTGGAGTTTGGATGGCTGGATCTTACTGACACACCATTCTTATGGAAGGAATGTCATCTGTGGCAAAGGGTAAACTTTTAAAATGTCTGAGACATTAAGTTCCCCACAGGAACACAGAACATCTGTGTTGAGCTCCCCGCAGGACACAGAACATCTGTGTTGAGCTCCCTGCAGGACACAGAACATCTGTGTTAAGTCTGTATGTGCATCACTCTGTCAGAAACAGAGAGAGACACCTCAACACGGACCTGCGATTCTAGGTTCTGTGGTGGTTACTGTTGATTCTCTGCTTGGCAGCATTCAGGTCAGAGACAGACCCTTGGATATGTCTGTGAGGCATTATCTAATGAGGTGAACTAAGGTGGGGAAAGTAGCCCTATGTACAGGGATCATCATTCCTTGTGGGCCCCGAACCGCATAAAGGATAAATCCACAGGGCAGGAGTGTTTGTTGGTCTCTAACTCTTGGCTGTGGTGCAGCATGACCAGCTGCTGGCAGGATGCTTTCTCCATCATGAAGGACCATACCCCCAAAACTGTAGGACTGTGCCCCTAAAACTATAGGACTATATCCCCTAAAACTGAAGTACTGTATCCTGTAAAACTGGAGGCAAAACGCCTTTCATTAATGGCTTCTTGTGGCATTATTTTGTTACAAGAAAAGTAACCTATGTAAGTTCTAAATGGCATTTTAAAAGGGACAATTGTAACATTTAAAATAACTATAACACACACTTTAGAATTAGCTATGAACAAGAACATCCTAATTTCTAGTATCTTACTTACCTGTGTAGAAGTCCATTGAAATGTATAGAGATTGGGTCTGGTTAAGTTCAGTGAGTGGATTTTGCTTTTTGTTTTTTCCAAGTCCTTTTTTCCCCATAGTGTTTGTTTTTAAAATCCAATTGCTAGTAGATGTGGTGCTATACATCTGTGGTCCCAGTGAGAGGCTCATAGGCTAGCCTGAGCTACATAGTGAATTCTTTGTATCAAATTTAAAAAAAAATCCAAGTCAATCTTTCTATCCAGATGTGTGAACTTGCTAGTTCCCACTGTGGAAAGTTTTTAAGGTTGTAGCATTAGGGATGATTGTAGACTATGGAAGGAAAGGGTAAATCTTACATCCATCGTTGCTAGAGATGAATATAAATGCACAGAGCTTTGGGACTAGAGGAGGCCTTTTAAGGTAACTTATTCTAACCACAAGAAGTGTTAAAGTAACTCCAAAAACCTCAAGATAGGTTTAGTATGTAGAGGTTATAACTGTGGGTTTCTCTGCATTTTCTTGTGGAGACATTCAGATGTCACTGTGTGTATGTTTACCAACTATCCTGTGCCCCAGAGAGCCTTGAGAAATGAGCAGATGAACCACTGCCCATTGGGGCGGTAGCCTCACACGACATCCAGCTAGAACACAGCCCAGGGACCACTGGTTCTGACCCTGTCTCTCCACGCTTTAAACAAAGGAGCCATGGTTAACAATCAGAGAGCTGAGATGTACATTTCCTGACCCAGTGGTGTAACCTGCAGGCTTCCTGCCACAGAACCAGAGAATCTTCCTACACATTCATAAGTCATCTAAAAGAAAAACAAGAGCATGGGTGCCTAGAAAAGGAGCAAAGAAATCTATTAACTACAATCCAAAAGACAAGCAGAGAAGACCTTCAAGGGTAGGGGAAGCTACTCCTATAAGCATAAAAAATTTAGAAATTAATCAGATTTCACTGGGCATGGTAGTACATACACTTGGGAGGGAGAGGCAGAAAGACCGGGAATTTAAGGTTCTGAGGCAGGCCAGTCTGGGCAACATGAGCCCATGTCTCAAACCAAAAGAGAATAAAACAGAAAAAGTTAAATGAATCAAATGCACTTGGATATTTCTTTCTGTAGCAATATTTCTATTACTACATAGCCCAGGCTGACCTCCAACTCAAGATCTTCCTACCTCATGAGTAGAAATACAAGCATGTGCCACACGTCAGTCTCTTTATTGACTTTACTGACTGTATCAAGACATACAGAAAATAGAAACTGAAAAGTGTCACGGTTTACCCTAGTACATATTCCCAATGCCTGTTGCCTAAATTTATTGCTCTAAATTCCTTTTTAATACAGCTCCTGCTCCAGGACCAAGCACACTGTTCCACTATCTAACTGAAAGGAGATGAGGGAGAAGCTGCTGGCCACCCACACTGAGCTCACCACACAGCCCTGGTGCCTCACTCCCCCTGTGAAGGAAGGAGTCCAGATGGACAGGAAGAAAAGCATTTAAGACTTTGACTCATCCTGAAGCTTTTGTTACCTAAATGTCTTTATAAATCCTTATAAAAATAGGGAAAGGTATCATTAAAGCCAAAATCTACCAAGTAGTACCACAGTGGTCTAGCCACTCTTCATCCATAAAAACCTGTTAAATACTTGAGTCTGGTCAACACAGGAGTAAAAATGTCATTTTTTGTGTCCACTCCATCAAGTATGCTGTTTTATGGTCCTTCTGGCCAAGGGAAGAGATCCACTGCATTTCAGAATATGTGTGCATGTATGCATATGTATATATGTATGTATGTATGCATTCAGGATGGGATTTTACTATATGTGTATGTCCATATTTAGATATATACATATATCTTATGTGGTAAATTTTCACAGGTGGCATCATATTGACCCTCAAAATCCTCTAGATTTTGTAGCACTTAGATTTTAGATTTTCCAATTAGGGTTGTTTATGCATTCTGACAAGAAACTTCAATTCAGTTCCTTATCAGTCAAAACAGAAGTGAAGTTATAGCCCTGGTTACCATAACTGGAATGGTCTATCACTGGCCCAGTGCTGAATCCACTATGACTTTGTTAACTTACTGCATTCCAAGTCAGCACAGAGGAGTATGGTAAGAGCATGTCCACGTCACTCATCTCTGGATACACACTCCAATAGGAAGAGGCTGAGTTGATTTTTAAGAGACATGACATAAGAAGAAGAGAGACATCAACACTGTAATTTAACCAAATCAAATAAACCAACGAGTTTCATCACCTCATTCATGAACGGAGGTTAACCGTTATGATTTTATCTACAGCTTAAGATGTTCAGGTTCTCTTTTTTTTTTTTTTTACAATGAGAATAATATTTTTAAAAATCCATTTGGTACTGCTTCTACCCAGATAACATTATACCATTTATACACAGCCAACCAACATAAAACTAGACTAGGAAAGATGCATTTTGCTGAAAATTTTGTTAATTAAAGAATCAAAATCTGATCTTATATCTCACCAGTCTCTGAGAACCATAGCTTCTTGCAAAAGCCACAAGAAAGTGAAATTTAATTAGCCACTGATTGCAATGAAGTTTAAAAAAAAAAAAAAAAGCCTGCTCTTAAGCAGCACTTTGACAGAGGCATTCATTATCAATGTATTGATTTCTCTCAAGCCAAAAGGGTCAAACATACAGCTTAAAGTGCAATATCAGCAGCACTTACCAATTAGAAATTCCTGAATGAGATCAAATGAATGGCAGGCAGAGACATGCTCACAAATCCATTGAAGAATCTTTAAAAACAAAGACCATAGAACCCTGTTGGCTTTTAAATCTACACTCAGTCCCACTAAAGCAATATAAAAACACATAAAAAACAATACATTCATGAGTGAATTTTTAAAACTCTACATTTATTTTGTAGTGACCTGAAAAATACACCAACTTCCAGCTTAAAAACCAATATAGTCCTTGCTGAGCATGTCAGTATTGTAAATAAGGTGTTTTTTACATACCCTTTTAACTGGGGCCTTTGGGTAGGATCCAGATAAACCTTCTTTAATCTGATACATGTTTTTTTGTTTGTTTGTTTGTTTTGTTTTATTTTTTGTTTTTTGGGGTTTTTTTTTGGGGGGGGGGGAGAATTGATGGTTTTATACAAAGTGCCCATCAAGAGAGCTACTAGACACAGGGTTTGGAGGCAACAACCTGGGCTTAAAGTTCAGTGCAGCATTCACTGAGAACACTGTCACTCCATTTCCCCATGAGGAGCACCTCTGTGCTTCCCTTGTTACTGACACATATGATCCTGTATGTCAGCTACTCTTTCATGGTTTTTATCCCTGTGTTCAACTGCTGGAGGAAGGGTTGTTGCAGAACATTAGTTTAAGATGTGTTTGTTTATGCTGTGAAACATCTGTTTAATGATGCAAAGATGTGTGGCATTCTTTTATGTTGCATTTGCTTAACTCTGTGAAGCTGTGTTATTGTGCCTGTCTAAAACACCTGATGGTCTGCCAATAGCAAGGCAGAAAAAAGGACAGGCAGGGCTGGCAGACAGAGAAAATAAATAGAAGAAGAGATATGGGAAGAAAAGAAGAAAAAGCAAGAGAGATCAAGGAGTGAGTAAAGAAGGGCCAGCCACCCAGTCTCACAGCCAGACACAGAATAAAAAGGAAGGAAAAGAAATACAGAAATAGAGAAAAGCAAAAGCCCAGAGGCAAAAGGTAGATGAGATAATTTATGTTAAGAAAAACTTCCTAGAAACAAGCCAAGCTAAGGCCAGGCATTTATAATTAAGAATAAGCTTCTGTGTGTGATTTATTTGGAACCTGGGTGGCAGGGCCCCCAAACAGTAAAGAGTCAAAAGAGCAAAAAGTAAAAATCAATATTAACAGGATGTTCCTATTTCCTACTTGACAGGTCCAGCATGCCTAGCCATGGCTCACTCTCAAGAGGATGCTTTATTCTAAATCTATTGTTCCAGTTGTACTTATTTTTAACACAGGTAATTTAACAAAAAAATTTCTATAGACAAGTTAAATGCAGATGCAAAAAGAGTATTGTTGCATCAATAAAAGTTGTATATTGTGGGAAGACTCAAAGGCATGTTTCTCAAACATGAAAAGACTAGCTGTAGATTCTAAAACACTACATGATAGATGCAGAGGAAACAACTGTTAAGAACTAGGTAAAAGCATGCCTACACAGATTACTTGGAAAGGTCTCAAATTATTGATCTCCTTAGAAATAAATATTTAGGGGCTGTTTGAGGAGATGGCTCAGTGGGTAAAGTGACTGCCACAGAAGCATGAGGACCTGATCCCTAGAACCCACATAAAAATGAAGGTGTAGCACATGTCTGTAACCATGATGCTGGGGCAGCAGGTACAAGAGAATCCTGGATGCTCTCTGGCTGGCCAGCCTGGCAGGAAAGAAAAGCTCTGGGTTTAGAGGGACCCATCTCAAAAATGAACGTAGAGAATGACTAAAGAAGACACGCACTGTTATTTCTGGCCTTCCACACACAAGCACATAGGTGTGCATGCACACACGTGTGTATATATACACATGGAGACACATGAGCATGCATCCACATACACAGCCTTTTAGAAAGAAACAGAAAATCAGAGATAACATGTTTAGGATTCGTTTTGTGGGCGAAAATGACTGGTTTAGTTAGCTGATTCATAAAGGACAGGCCTTATTCTACACTAAAGGTAAGCAGATAAATGTATATTTTTATGTTTTTTTTAAAGTGTGCTTTTTTCAAGTAACTAGTCAACCTCTCGCCTTAGCCATCATTGGCTGACAACAAGGTTTTTCTGACCTCACAGGATAGCTTCAAAAGTAAATGACAAAGGAGATTACAGGGCTTCATATGTAGCAGTGCATGATACAAACTAAGCTATCTTATTAAAATCAATAAATATTCACCAGAAGAGCTTAGGCCTTTGGCATTTGTTTGTTCTGAGAAGGCTGTGACAGAAATTAATTCTATAGTCCAAGATAGCATCAAACTTACTATGTAGCCCAGGCTGTCCTTGAACTCACAGAAATACTCCTATCTCAGCATTTGGGATTGCAGGTGTGAGGTACTACACCTGGCTTGCTTGGCCCTTTTGGTAATGTGTTATACCAAATACAGACACAGAGAGAAAAGCAGGTAGCCTGAGAAACTTGCTGTTTTCTGTGCATCCTTGGAGGGAGCTGTGTTTACTGGTATTGAAAAGCCAGTAGAGTGCTGGGTTTGGGGGCTCACACCTGATATCCCAGCCCTTATAACTACTTCAAATGTGGCTGCTTGAGCCACAAAGTAAGTACCAGACCACCCTGAGCTACAGGGCAAAACCTCATCTCAGAAAAGCAGATAAAGGAAGAAAGGAGAATAGAGTAAGTAGTTACCCTTTATCCTTAGGAGATACACTTCAAGACCCCTGTGCATTCTGAAATTACAGATAGCACCAAACCTTAGCAACACTGACAGACATCATTTATTTACTCATTAAGTCAAGAACTTTCAAGTTCTCATATAAAAGAAACATTTTATGGTGAATCTTTGGCATATCTAAATGTCATGACCATTATTAGGTAAAATATGAGTATATGATACAGTACTATAATACTGTAATAGTGATCTGGTAACCAAGACAACTACTCCATATGAACGGGCAGGTGGCAAATACAACATGAATACACTGGACAAAATGACAGCTCATAATCCCAGGCCAGGTGGAGCAAGATGGCATAAGATTTCATCATATTACTTAGAAGAGCATACCATGTAAAACACATGAATTGCTTCTTTGGGAGATTTTCCATTTAATAGTAGTAGGCCAGAGTTGATGTACATTAACTGAAGTCATGGAAAGTGAAATGATGGGTAAAAGGAACAATTGTACTCAACAGCCAGATAGATATACCTTCACAGCCTGAGGCCTGGCAGAGAGCCACCAGACATGCAGCACCAAGTAAAGACACTGCCACCAGGCAAAAATAACTTCTGACCCTCTTGAAGCAGCAGGTGAGTATATTTGGTGTTGTCTGTTGCCAGTGTTTGAACTCACGCTGTCTTCTCACCTGATCTTCCTGGAAACCTGGGTCTCCACCACAAGAGAGTACACAGTGCAGTGCGGCCATCTTCTCACAGTCCAGGTGGGCGTTCCATAGGAGCCACATCAAGTACGACTGGTCAAGGGTTGCTCTGTAGACCTTTCCAGAAGAGCAGTCTAGTATCAGGGACCCTGGCAGAGATTGCAAAGGACTGGGAGGTAGCACAGCAGCCATTTTGTTGTTTCCTAGCAAACACAAAAAATAAAAGCAGATCATCTAATAAGAGAACCTCTCTGGCCCAGACAGTTGCTGAAGTCAGACAAGTCTAAGGAGACTGCATCCAAGAGAGACATCATACCTGTCAGAAACAGACTGTGGCAGATCAAGTCTGGGTGCTGAATGTTAAGTAAATGGAGGAAATGACCAGGGAAGTAAACAGCCACAAGGTAGCCTATAGGAAAGAGAGATTGGAGTCATCCACATGTGATAAAGTCTACGTAGGTGCAGATAAACCCCAGAACAACATGTTTTACTTTGAATATAGCAAAGCAGAATTTATTTATTTATTTATTTATTTATTTACTTACTTACTTACTTACTTACTTACTTACTTACTTACTTACTTACTTACTTACTTATTTATTACCAGTAGCAAATGTGATTGATGTGTGTCACCTGAACAGGCAGATCTGACTGGTTTTGTGTGTGGTTCACCCTCTTTGTACACTAAGCCATGGCTGTATTGCTTACGCCAATGGTTTTGTTTCTGCCAACTGTAGCAAGCAACATGAATGACTCCTCAACGTGTCATGCGGGGAATAGCTTGTAATGGGAATTTTCTTCATCTTGTTGATGGTTTGAGGAAGCTATGAAATGCAGTTTCTTGTACTGACTCACTCATCATCATTTTGTTTAGGAGACTTTAAGGTTGGAATTTATCAACGTGTGTCTCTGGGAGCCTTGGCAATCTGTGCGATAGTCATTGGTTTCCCTGTGTACCTTGCTCCTAGAGTCGGCACTTCACAGTCCCTACACTGTAGATATTTGCATAATCAGAACATATGTGCCCTGATTGAGATTCAGTATAAAAATAGGCTCCTAGGGTCTAAAAAAAACAAAAAACAAACAAAAATCCCCAGAGTACTGGTTTTATAAAAGAAACTTCTGTCTTCTGTCAGCTAGAGGAGCTCCCTCCTCTAAGAGGTGCATGCTGGTCTCTGTTGTGGAAGCGTCTGTGGAAAGGAAGGAGGGAGGACAGAAAACTCCAGCCAATTAAAGAGTCCTTCGGGCTGAAGCGACATCAAAGAGCGAAATGCAAAGAACTGCAGAGCTCTCACCGCTGGGGAAATGAAAGAGCTGTCTAGAGGCCACCAGAAAGGGTGTCCAGAGATCTGTGCTGGCCCCAACATAACGGGTGTCATGGTGGTGCTCTGTTCCAGGCAAGACGACATCTGGAAGGTACTGTGGAGTCACACAGATGTGGGGATAGGGTAGGAGATTCCTACTAACATTTGTTTAGTGGACTCTAGGGCTTTTCTATCCATCAGTGTGTGGGATGATCTGCCATAAAAAGTTAGTGTTTCGTCCAAAACATCAGTAGCTACCTGGCAGGGCCAATGATGGCTCTTGCTTGTGCACTGATCTGTAGAGCCAGTGACTGTGTCCATCTCTAACATTTTTATTACATTTATTCACTTGTTTGGGGGAGTGCATGTTGAGGACAACTTACAGGAGTCTTCCATCCTGGGACTAAACTTAGGTCAGGGTTGGGACCAAGGGCCTTTACCCATCAAGCTATCTTGCCTGCCTTAGATTCACTTTCTGAGGAAAGGAAAGTGGTGCAGATGTGACTTGAGATGAGGGGAGAATCCTGGACTATCCTGAAGGATTCAGTGTGATCAAAGTGTTACTAAGAGGAAGGGAGAGAGGAACCTGCCTGCAGAAAGTGACCACACAGGGGCAAAGCGAGCAGGATGCTGGAGGAGGCAGGAATTAAGTTCTTACTCCGACTCTGCAGGTGGAACGAGTCCTGCCCATAACGTGATCTTAGTCACTCAGCACAGCTTTCCATTTTCTAAACTCCAGCCTGGGAACAGAGTGCTTATGCTATCTAAACCCTAACTTTGTGGTCATTTGTTATACAGCAATGGAAAACAGTAGGATGCCTCTTAAAAAAGACACTGAAAGGAACCTGGGCACAAATCTAACCCTTTCTCAGCCCCAGCTTCATTGTCTGGGTGATGGGGATATCTTCCCCAGGCAGATCTGTTGTAAGGCTCAAAATTAAGTAAAATATTTAACATGCACTATTTATTAAATGGTATCTTTTATTCATAAGCCTGACTTACACGCATCCTTTTGTGTGGCTATTGCCACCACGTTAAAACATCCCTCATAGAGGGAAAAGCAGAGGCTCATCCATGTTCCTATAGGTAATCCCAGTAAACACACTGGTTTACCAAGATGGACTTGGATGGAATAATTTCTTTGGTTTGTTGTTGCTCTACCTTGGATAAATAGGGATTTCTCTGTTTCCCCAGGAAAAATAATGCTACAGCTATGTATAGGGTCCATAAGAAGAAGAAAAAATTAAGTCTCTATATTTTAATAAATGCAAGTCCTTTTCAGCAGAGTAATAATAAATGGAAATTATAAGCAATGGATAGCAGAACATACTACTCAAAAAATAGAACAGTTTAAATCTTAGATACAACTTTATGGCTATTAATAAATAATGCTTAAGAATAAAAGACAGCTGTGTGAGACAAATGACAAACTCTGGTATTTCTGCAAGACCGTGGACTGAATCATGCCATCCTTTCTAACTATTCCCAGGAGGAGGGAAGGAAGACAGCACTGGTCTGGAAGAGCATGGTTAGTGGATAGGTGCCCATTACTGTTGAGATGAACGTGGATGGGAGCCATGCCAGACTATCGATCTCTCTCCCCCATCAAGAAGCAGTAGAGCCAAGCTCTCCAAGGCCATTTCTCAGGGTCCAATATCATGTCAAAATGTGCCATGCACTGGACCACATAGCAAAAGATACTTAACCTCACCAATAGAATCACTCAAATATATATATATATAAAAGGAGCTTATTTTTAGTCCTCATTCCTCCCAATTTCCTCACACTAGTTAGTCAAACCTTTGTCATAGAAGGCAGGCAGGGAAAGGAAAATATATCAAGGAATCATGAGCTTTAAACCCAAAGCTTTCCCCCCTTTAAATGCTGTGTCCTTCCCATATGTAAGCAGGTCCCAGAGCTGTGACCAATCACTTAAGCTTTGGGCCCACCACCTTCCACATGGCCTTGGAAAGCTGCTTTCAGTATGGAGATGCAATCCTTTCTGTACTGTCTTCACTATATAGAGTCCCATAATATGCTCCCTTCTAATACTAAGTTTCACCCTATTAAGAGAAAACAATTCTCTTAAACTGGTCCTTACATCACTAATGGGGGCTTTTGCAAGTCTTTTGTGATCAATAGGAGGGAACAAACAACTGTCTAATGGCCTTTCTTCCTCTAGAATTCAGGGCCATCATGATTTATGATTTCTCACAGGCTCTTAGGGGACATCCTATTCATGGTCATTTGTATACCAACAAATGGCTTTTTAAGGGCTGCTTCCAAGAAAGCTCACAACCTGGGGTCTCTGAAAAAGGAAGATACACTTCAACCCCAAAAGCTGATGAGCTGAGTAAGAGGGGATGCGTGCCAGAGGAAACCTTCTCCCCTCAGACTTAAAAGGGTCAGTGACTGTCACCATGTCTCAGAGGTATGAGAAAATGGAGTCATGGAGAAAAGAGTGAAGCTCGGGGCAGAATGTGACCACTGAGCAGAGTGATGCTGGCAGAGCGGAGCAGGAAGAGGTCCACCTCCATAACCACTGTGCTCCTGAGTCCTTTTGCCAACAAAGGAGAGTCACCTAGGAAGAGGGAACTAAAGAATCGCCTTGATCATATTGGCCTGTGGGCAAGTCTCCTGTGGGGCATTTCCTTGATGAATAATTGATGTGGGAGGCCCAGTCCACTGTGGGAGGTACATCCCCTAGGCAAGTAGGCCTGGGAGGTATAAGAAAGCATGCTGAGCATGATCCAGAAGAGGGAGAGAACAAAAGCGAGAACAACCAGTAAGCAGGTAGCACCCCGCCGTTGTTTCGCTTCCTTCCTACTTAAGTTCCTGCCTGACTTCCCTCAGTGATGGTAGACTGTTACCTGGAAGTGGAAGCTGAAATAGTCTCCCCCCCCCCCCCGCGTCCCCCCCCCATGCCCCTCCCGCACCCCCCCTCCCCCCACCAGTTGCTTTTGGTATGTTTACCACAGCAACAGAGAAGCAAACCAGCATACCCACCAAGGTTGAGAAAAGTAATGCCCCTTGTCACGTGTGGGTTAGCACCTCCCAAAGCAGCAGTGAAGGTCTTTCTGTGTCCTGCAGATGAAGAACATGAAGCCAGAGGAAGGTAAGAAACAAGGCTAGTATTGACCTCACACTGTGTAACACAGACAGCGTAAGCGCCTGCTGGCCTCTAGAATTCATGGTGCCCTCACTCTCCAAAAGCCACTAACGTGGACCATCTGAGGGCAGTCACAGTGGAGCTGATGTGCCAGCTCAGGCAAACCTAGACTTAGAGTGTGTTGGGGGGTGTCCAATGGGGTATGCTCAATATCTAAGATGGAAGTGGTCTCAGGGCTCTTTTCTACAGTTTTTACCAACCTGCTAAGATTTCTCCAACTCATAGTCCCACGTTTAGTGAGAAAGGGGATTAAGCTGCTGCTGAAACTATGTTGGGCTTCACTCTACTCTCCTAACTTAGTCTATGTGCTGATTGGAATCATTACATTATTATTAGAAACACACAAAAAAAGTCTTGTGCAACCTTACACTGCTTAAGAATATGTCAAAAACTAGTTCTGAAGTTACTTTTAGTGTTCCATTAAAAAATTATTAAACTTTTCTGCCTTGATCTCTAACACCCTGGTAATATCAAGCACTACTGCAGAATTCCAAACTTCTATGTGGCTTGGCATAAAAGAAATTGAGTATTGGAACAGAAATTCCATCTTTAAAAAAGTTTCAGCCACACTCACACATGTACTCTACAAATACATTAAAAAAAAAATTTTTTTTTTGAGACAGGGTGTCTCTGTATAGCTCTGGCTGGCCTGGAACTGGTTGTGTAGGCCAGACTTGCCTTGTACTTGGAGAACTTGAATAGGAGCCTCTGCCTCATGAGTGCTGAAGTTAAAGGTGTGCGCCCCCATGTCTGGCACAACTGTAGATTTTGAAGAATTAAACAAATAAGCAAAAATCATCCTAGGCATGGTTCAAACTAAAACTATTGCAGGGCATGCTGTGACCACAGAAGTGGCAGAGGCTGACATTTCATCCCACTCTCCAGAATGTTGAAATGAAATAAATATCTTAGTTTGATGGCATAGAATGACAGTCTGTTTACATTTGAGATCAAAGAAGATTTTAACTAAATTCCTATGTAACTATGTGAATTAAAGTTCCATTTAGTAATGACTAAATGGTAAATCAACACACTTTGGCAAATACACCCATTAGAAATGGTCCATACTCTAGAACAAGCCACATGCTGGTATAAAAACATATGCAGTATAAAAGTTACCTATCTTACTATTTACCATTAATTAATTTCTTCATAAAACATAACTATACAATTAATCATAAAATATACTGATAATACTTTTTGCTAAGTGTTAAAATGTTTGCAGTTTATCTAATTTGTTACTATTTGGAAAAAGTAAAAGAGAATAAACTAAAAAGTACCTTTATGTAGGTAAAACACTGAATATGTGATTTCTTCCCAAGAGTCAAACTTTGGGCTGTAACATACACACAAACTCCCTAGGAAAAAGAAGGTATTTAGTAACATTTAAATAATCTTCATAATCAATTTCCTGAGCCATTATTCACCTACTTCTATTCCTTTAGATATCCTTTCCCATCTTACTTCATAGATTATTCCTAAGGTCACAAAGTGCTATTAACAAGTTGCTATGAAATTCCATGTCAGCACCTATTATCCCCATTACAGGCAGTGCACTGTGGCAGGCACTGAAGGGTGGGAAATGAACAGATACACACTCTTCTGTCTGCACGGGAAGCTGCAGGACTCTAGAAAAGGCCCCGCCTGCATGAAGATCTGATGAATGTACACACCCTGTCATCTTACCTAGCTGTCCCCTCCCAGTCATCTCTCAGAGCTCTGGACCCAGCTATACAAACTGTTCTTTTTAAAGAAAACATCCAGTATTTTTAAAGGAAGATTGAAATGCAAACGATGGACCTTTTCTATGAGCAATGAGAGTAAACACGGGAGACCATACTCTTCCGTCTGGGCCCTCGACTGCTTTGGCCCACACCAAAGCACAGTTTCCCCCACTTTCACTGGCCTCTCCGTCTTTCTCACCAGGAAAACTCTGTGTTACCTCCAGTAGCTGTTGCTAATGTCAGTTACCTACAAACGAAGATGTTGTGCTCCAACTGATCCTAGTTAGGAATTCCTCATCAACAGTGTGGACCACAAGCATTTCACTTTTCAATTCTTTCAAATTCTGAAGTAAACTTTCCTGGCCGAGCCTCCCTAATCCAGTCTTCCTGTTTTGTTAGCGGAGTTTTGCAGCAGAACCCTGGCTGGTCCGGAACTCACTCTGCCCAGCAGGCCAGCTTTGCCTCATCTTGTCCCCTGTCTCCCAAGCCCTTGGTCTACAGAGCACACTGCCTCTGGCCAGTTAGCTCTCCAAGCCTCAGTTTCTTCATCTGCACATTTAAAAATATAGAAACTACTTTTTAAAGTTCCTATATGAGGATCAAATAATCTATGTCAATCTCTGGCAAAAATATTTATCTCTGGTTCTAAATGTTAGCTGCTATTGTTATTATTCCAGAATAATTTGGCTGCTATTTTTAAGTTGGAGGGAGTCACAGTTTGAAAAAACAAAATATGCTCTTAATGTATCCAGAGACTTTTAGTGAATATCCATCAATGATGAAGATAACATCTCTACATTGGCTCACTTTAGGGAACCATTTAGACAATGAAAACTATTACAGACAAGTTTTCCAAGGAAAGTATCTCATTGGAACAATTATTAAAGGGCTCTGTAAAATGCTGCGACACGGGCCTGATTCTGAGAACTTGCCATCAGGCAAGAAGGAGGGAGGAGATCCAGCATGCCACTCACTGCCTCCCAGCAGGTGGCGCACATAAAGGAAGGCGGCTAACTTGGATCCTCCATGATTGTCTAACCATAACACCTAGTCAGAGCTGACCACCAGATAGAGAAGCGATAGTTTCTCTTCAGTGATTTATTTGTTCTGTAACAGATTTATTAGAAATGTTTGCATGAACTCATAATCTTAAGTGATTCACACTTGGCCTGGCACTAGCAGTAATACTGTGCCCTCCACTAACTCTCAGGAGCATACCCATCATTCAGATTTTAGCCTTTCATTTTCTGGAAGGTACCCAATTTCATTCCCTAGAGCAGGAAAACACCGGACAAAAAAGCTTCAAGCATGTAAAGCCAACGCTGAAGAGACACAGTGGCTCCTAGGTATGATGGACGGCTGCCCTGCATCTTCAAGTCGCCATCCTTTCGGAAAGGGAGAGGTAAAAAGGGCATGTGTCAGGCCTGAATCTATCTGAATTCCTTTCTCAATCCCCATTTCCAGGTTTCAAGACCCAGATCTGCACTATCCCAGAGGAGCTACACGTGGATTAGGCCATTCGGGACCTTTCTCTAAACTTTGCTGGAGTAGGTCTCAGTGGAAGAAAGGCCAGGATGGAAAGTAGAAGGGAGGCTTGGTCCAGAAGCTCCTCCAAAGAGAAAAACCATGGCTCCACTCTGCCCGAACAGGGGATAGCAGAGCGGCCCAGCCAAACAAAATTATCTGCAAACCTAGATCACAGAACGTCTCCTATTTGTAAGGTGCTCGTTGCTTGATAAGAAATTGCATGTGAAGCAGCTCACTCCAAAGTGCAGACTCTGCAGCCCAGCACTATCCACACGGTCCGCTATTGCTGCCATGTCCTCTGCTCTTCCACGGTATATTAAATAAACCACTTTCTATTTACTCTAGCCTATAGATTGGATTCTTTCACCAACTTGCCTAGCCACACCACAATCTTGTTTATTTTGACCATAGAGGTAAGAAATCTTTTTTTAAACCCAATTGGAAAAATATGGGAACTGGCAACTTACTACTTACTACCCCAAAACAACAACAACCGCAATTGCTTCTGCAGCTTGTTGTACCTCACTTGAAACAGACTTACTTTCTCTACTGCAAAGTGGACTGCAAAGAATAGGGCCCATTTCCTGCCCTCCTAGACACTGCCAAGAAAGGGAGAGACACTTCTGCATCTTGTACCAGATGAACTCAATATGTTAAGTCATGGTAGCCCTTTTATAAGTTATGGCTGCTACTGTTTATAACGAGTTCCTCTGAATAAAATAAAAAGGGAAACTCCACAGAGAAGTAAAGCCTGAAGTGGTGGAGGCAGGGAAGAGCCTTCCCAGTTCATCCCTGTGAGCCCCGCATCTCATCCCATCCCATCCCATCTTCAAAAGCAAAATTCTTTCTGCTAGCCTTGTCCCATTTTCCCTTCCCACTAAATACATCCTGTAAGTATTTAAATAACTGGACTTCTAAAAAATCATGGAGCTGGAGAGATGGCTCAGCCATTAAGAGCATTGATGGCTCTTCCAGAGGACCCAGGTTCAATTCCCAGCACCCTCATGGCAGCTCACAACTGTCTGTAACTCCACTTCTAGGGGACCTGCACCCATGGCAGAACACCAGTGCACAAATAAAAAGGACCCTCAAGCCTGTCCACTTCCTGCTGCTGCCTCTTTCACAAGTGGCCATAGGGTTATCTTCCTCCCTATGCTACTCAACTTGAGCAGAATCAAAATCTCACTCCAAACACGGACACAAGCGCCTCCCAGTGCCAGCCCCTGGGAACACCACCTCTCACCGCACCTCTTCTCCTGGATGAGACCTCACTCTGCCTCTGGTTCCTGTACTATCCTTTTGTCCTTTTCAATTAGATGCTCCTCCTGATACTTAAGCTCCCAGGTATTACTCCCAAGCACCTTCCCTTCTCACCTCCTGCTCCTCCTATGGCTTCAATGCTGGCCACATTCTGACCACTCTCATATTTATTCACCATTGCTCCTGACACCTCTTCTATGCTCTTATTAACATGCTCAAAAGGGAGCTCATGGTCTTCCTTTATGTGTCTACAAAGGCTGCTACACCTCAGTAAGTGCTGTCAACATTCACTTGCTGATGCCAGAAACACAAGAATTTTTCCTCTCCACCTCCTTATAGGAAGGTATCTCTGCTTCATCTCCAAAATGTGCCTCACACCTGTCTATTTCCCTATATTCTTCTGCCCATTGTAGTTCAAGTCCTTGTCATCTCACATAGGACTCTGATCTCATCTGAACTTGATCTCCCAGTTCTCTTTCCTCCTCACACCTCCCTCCATCCAGCAGCCACAGTGATGGCCTTTTATTATAATTATCACTGCAGACTAATGACACACAGTAGCAAAGCCTCACTGTGACATTTTTTTTTATCTTTTTTTATTATTATATTTGTGTTTTAATTTTACACATCAGCCATGGGTTCCCCTGGAAATATTTTTATATAGGCATACATGATAGTTTGCTCATATCCACCTTCCCCGCCAGCCTCTCCCCCACTCTCCTGTCCCTTTATGTTTCCCTAGTAGCCCTTCTACTGATCTCAGGCCATCTTTTTTCTTTGTTCTAGTTCCCACATACAAGAGAAAACATAATATATTTTTATATCTAGCTTATTTCACTTAACATAATGACCTCAGTTCCATCAATTTCTCTGCAGATAACATGGTTTTGTTCTTCTTTGACTGAACAACAATCCATTGTGTGTACACACCACATTTAACTAGGCATAATATGTTGACAAGCACTGAGGCTGATTCTGTAGCTTGGCTACTATGAACACCTTTTAAGAATTCAGTCATATCACTTTAGTGAAGGAGTATTAATGGATCCTAAAACTGTTAGGTGAAGATTGTCAGGAAATAGTCATGTGTTTCCAAATTATTATTCAAATCTAACTCATTCCAAGGTTAAAATATTGTAGTGGGTAGCCATTAAACTCTCCTTAAGGAAAGAAAATATGTCTCAAAAAAAAAAAAAAGGGAAAAGAAGAAATGGAATGGTTAGGTATAAGATATTATGGTAAATTATTGTATACATTAGTAAACAAATTTAGTAAAATAGCAGCCTTAGATAATTTGCACTGTTATGAATTTTTATATGTTGATACAAATATAAACTTTTTATATTCCTGTTTAAGATAATTTGTATATTGATACAAATACAGAACTATGTTTGTTATAATGTACACATATTTTTACTCTTATTTGAAATATTTGTATATTGATACAAATGTAAATTTATATCTGTCATACTGTATGTATGTTCTACTTCTGTTTAAGATATTCTGTATACTGATATATTTAGGATTATTATCATATTGTATATTGCACTATACATTCCTACCTCTGTTAAAGATATTTTGTGTATTTTCACAATTTTAAAGTCATTGTCCTTTTACTGTACATTTGTTTACAGACTGTTTGCCTTGTTTACATGAAGCCTTAGTCCTTAGGTTGTTTAGGTAGATAAGACTTATAGATTTATTGTCACCTATGTTTGTCATCTCTATAATTATGTTAGTTAGGTTATCCAGATTTATAAATACATAGGTCGGATGGACAGGTAATCTTCAAACACTTCATGGACCTAGAGAATATGGCATTTAAATAACTTAGAATTCTGTTGACGTGAGACACAATTGCTCCTGGCAGCACCAATTTGATCCTGAGAGAATGTTGGGCTTCTAAGACATTTCCATTTGGAAGTTTGTCTTCTTGGCACAAAATGGCCTGCTGGGCAAAGAACTGCCCTTGCCTCAACTGCTGACAGTATGAATGCTGTCCTTTCTGGACAAGTGGGACACAAGGAAAACGACCACTGTACTTTGCCAAGACAGGGTAAGATGGTCTTTCAGAATTCCTGCTTCTGAAAATGGTCTGTCAGATACTCTAGGCCTGTAGCCAATGTGAATGCACCAACGATGCTCAGAAACATTAGGTTACTGTCCAGGCTGCCAGCTGTCTCTGTCTACTCTTGCAAGACTCCCAAAAGTTGCTTGCATCCTTCTCCCATTTCTCAGGTATTATTATATTCCTTCTCAGGTCTTTGATGAGATTGAAGATGAGCAGTTATAGTTACAATTATGTACATATATATATGTATATGTATACATATATATAATATCTTAGATAGATTATATTAATTATTAGACTCAGGTTCTTTAGGATAGGACACCTTTTGGAATGATCTTTGTAACATGCCACCTACCCACGCTCTAGACTTCCCTGGATTTTAGTATGTGTTTTTTGCTTGATATTGTTTGCATTGATTGTAGTTCCAACTTGTCTAGGTCATTATCCCTCATTACTCCTGGACAACATTTGATAACCATTTCTTTGTGTATAGTCTTGTATTAGGTTAGAACCTTCTTATTTAGACAAAAGGGGGAGATGTAGTAGGTAGCTATTCCAGCCTTGGCCTGGAAGTTCTAAGCCCATTGAGGCTTCAATAATGGTCACGCCTACAAGGCGGGGCTGAGAGAGGAGGCTGAAGACCCAGGATCAAGAGAAGAGGCCTCTCTTGGTTCCAGGACCCTGGATGCTGGAGGTAGACTGAGCAGAGTTCTCCAGAGATCACTGCCATCCCTTTCCCAGACCCTGCAACCTATCCCTTCATTTGTAAGCTACCCCACTTTTAACTATGTGGAATGGCCTTAATAATTTCACCAATAAAATATATCTTTGGAAGGTACATACACGTGGTTGCTACTTAGCCACATGACAAAATCTAGTATCTATATAAACAGTGGCAAGAGATATACCTCCTGCTCTGATGCAAATGAACTTCATAACACCATTGTGAGGTAGTCTCCCAAAAACTTAACCTGTGTCTAACTATGCCACTGTGCCTAACTTCTATTTTATAGGAGACACAGAGAATAGTAGGAAAATTTTAAGGCTTCCACCTGGAAACAAGGAGTTAAATCCAGAATGTGGGACACTTTTAAAGGCAAATAACTCCTCAATATATTCAATTTGTGAAAAAGGAGTTGGGACAGAGGTATAAAAGAAACTGTACATTAAAGGACACCACACATAAAATGTATTGGTTAAAGTAATTGATTTCTTTTAAAGATAATGGAACAGGGGTTATCTGAAAGAATATCTAAAGAGATACACACTGAATTATTTGGAAGTCGAGTGTGTAGTGTCTGAACATTACTTTTGTTTTTCAGACAGGGTCTCACTATTGAGCCCAAGCTGACTTTAAACTAACAGCCCATCTTCCTTGGCTGCTTGAATACTGAAAAAACAGGTGTGTGCCATCAACCCACCTACAATCTGCTCTTAAATGGTTTACTTGTGTATGGGAAGATGATAAAGGAAATATTGAAAATTATATAATTAAACAAGGCATATAGGTATTCATTATATTTTTAATTATTTTATATTCTTGAGCGTTATAAAAATAATTGTGATAAGAAAAAATTCTTCTATGACTTTTCATAAATCTTAGAATAAAATCTAAAAGCTTTTATGGTCTGCAAGGCCCTACTTCACCTAGCCCTGCCTACATCATCACCTTCCTCTCTCAGTCTCCTTCCTCCCCACCCCTGCTCACATTGGGAAATGTTCCAGCTGAACGATCAGTCTTTGAATTCACCAGAACTGGTTGATGGAGGAACATGTGTGGCTGAGGAAGACTGGGTTTGATAGGATAAACAATGTGATGGATTGTAAAGGAGTGTAGTAGGAAAAAGTACTTTTCGGGACTAAAGGAGAATGGGCTGGAATGACTGGGAGAGAGGGAGAAACAGAGATGAACATATTTGAAAACTCTGTTACCTTCCATTAAATACTCACCATATATTCTCCTAGCTTCCTATAATTCTCATTCATAATGTTTATCATGATTCTATTTGAATGGTATGTGTGTACTTATGAAATGTCTAAAGTCTTCACCAACAGTAGCCTCTACTAAAGGTCAGGTCATGTTTGCTCATCACTGTGTTGCTAAAACTTGGTATAGGAGGCTGGATAGACAGCTCAGCAGTTAGGAGTGGCTGAAAGCAGTCAATTGCTTTTGCAAAGGACTGAAGTTTGGTTCCCAGTGTCCTCACTAGGACTCTGTAACTCTAATTCCAGGAGATCCAATGCCCTCTTCTGGCCTCCAGAAGCACCTGCATCTATGTGCGCACACATACGTGCATGCACATACACACCACACACACACACACACACACACACACACACTTGATTAAAAACAAAATAAAATATTTTTAAAACCCCAGCACACAGTAACACTCCATGTTAGGTTAATATGTGAATGGTACATATTTTTCTTTAAATAGTTGTATATGTTTACAAGGAGACTATGATTTCAATTCAAATATTACTCAAGAAGTAACATATATGCTCAGATTGATATATTAAAAATGGCTATTATGCTTTGTTTTCAAGGTTGATTTAGATGTTAATTGAACTTGATATGATTTCTCAGAAGATTGATTACATATAATCATATTTCTCTTTCATTTTAGGTTCTCTTTCTCCCTTTTCATGTTCTCTACATAAACAGGCACGTATCAAGCTCCAACCTCTAGAACAGCAGTCCGTCACACAGCATTTATGTCCAGATGCATGGGCTTAGATGCCAAATATGGGCCAGGGAGATAGCTCCATGGGTAAAAGTACTTGCCACAAAGCCTGACATGAACCGAATCTTGTAGCTCATATGGTGAAAGAATTCCCTCCCACAATTTGTCCTCTGGCTTCCACATGCATGCATACAATGGCACACGTGCCCACAGACACACAACACATGCAAAACAATGTAACAAATAAATAATTAGAAAACAACACATCAGTAACACTGACATAGAAAGCATTTCCTATGGGAAAATGGTATTGAATAAATATGAATCTGCCCACTCTATTAAAACATCAGTAAAATCTATTAGAACAATAGCCCTGTTGGTGGTGGCTTTTCTCGTTAATGCAGACACATGTTAAGTCCCAGCGGGAGGACAGAGGGGTCACTCACCCTGTGCCATCAGGTGTTGGCACTACATTCCCTGCTCAGTGACAGAAGGGGTGAGATTATAGTGGAGAAGATAATTTGGCATATGAATGTACATAAATATTCATTTGATGATTTTTTGTTTTGTTTTTCTCTGTGTAGCTTTGCGCCTTTCCTGGAACTCACTTGGTAGCCCAGGCTGGCCTCGAACTCACAGAGATCCATCTGCCTCTGCCTCCCGAGTGCTGGGATTAAAAGAATGTGCCCGGCTCATTTGATGATTTTTTAAAATAATGTGGCTGTTCTATTTCATTTTCAGGCTTTACATAGTTGAACAATAACTGTAATTTATAGAGCTCAAGTTAGTAAAAATTGATAAGGAGAATCCTGACTCTACCTGTGTGGTTGGTAAAAATGCACAGAGAAGGCTGACTGCATAACTTCTCTTGGTCTTGATAATAATCATATCCAAAGTTGACAAATCTAAAATAATAAAAGAAATTATTGAATGCATTTAAAAATATATTCTCTTCATACATGCTATAACCACTACAACACACTCACAGAGGCAGAAGAATAGTTCTGATATATCTCAGCAGAAAATTTTTGCTAAAAAAGAATGTAAAACAGTGATTAAAATATATGTAGTACATAAAAGATATGGGCCTGGCAATAGACAGAAAATGTTATTACTTACAACATATGTTTTCATAATATTTGCAATTTATAGTAAATGTCATCTAAAATATGCATATATATGTTCAAAATAGGCCCAATTAGATATCCATACATGTTTAACTAAGGCTGGTGAAATACTGAATGGCTTAGGACTGCCATCACCCTAATTTTGGAAGACTTTCTTTTCTTCTGACCTTTGATGCACTCTGTTCTGTTTTACTTCTTTTTAAATTCTGTAGCTTTTTACCTCACACAAAATACTCTGTAAAAAGAAAAATCTTGCCTTTTGTGTAAAGAAGAAAAAAATAAATAAAGCAAGAAACTGGGCTGAGTTACAAGTGGATTGACCTGTGACCTCTTGTTGACAGTTAAGAAGCATTTTGATGTTTGATCTAAATGCATTCACGCTGACTCATAGGACTTCTTGTCAGTCACAGGGAGACAAGCACTTTCACACACCAAAATAAATGCAGGTGCCCTACAGAAAAGCATGGCTAAGAAAATCAACACAGTTGACCTCATACATGTAATCCTGTATCCACAGATAGTCTGTAAAGAACAGGAATATTAATAATAGATCCACAAGGGACTAGGCAGATGGCTCAGCAATTAAGAGCACTGGCTACTCTTCTAGAGGAACCAGGGTTGATGTCCAGGACACACAGGGCAGATCATAACCTTCTGTAACTCCAGGTCCAGGGGATCTGACGCCCTCTTCTGGCCTCTGCAAACACTGTACACACATGGTGCATAGACATGTATGCAGGCTAAACATCCACACACATAAAACAAAAATAAATAAATCCCAAAATAGATGCATAAAATATTAGACTGTTCCACTATCTACCTATTACAATTAAAAGAAGATGCCATCATTTTGCTACCTATAAATATCTATAAAATTTAACGTTCTATGGATAACTTACTTAAATCCTAAGCCACTCAATGATATATCCAAGGGCATTTCAAACTGTCAAAAAAAAAATTGAGGAGATCAGCATTAAAAATAATATTACAGGTCTTCCCTAGAGAAGAGCATATCAACTGATTGTCCAGTGACAAATGGTCAGCCCTGAAATTATGCAAATAACATTATATAGACATGTGTATACATATTCATATAAGCATACAACAAGAATGAATGAAAGAAGAGGCCATGGATTTGGAGGAGAATGGGAAGGTGTATAGGTAGGATTTGGAGGGAGGAAAGGGAAGGGAGAAATTTTATAACTATATTATAATCTCAAAGAAATTTAAGTAAAAAAAATTACATGATAATGGTTGTGAAATGCAAAGCAAGTTGCCAGTGCTCGGCTGGCCTGCTGATACAGAGTCCACTTAACCATCCTCACCAAAGGCAAGACCCAGAACCCACAGGGCAGGGAGTCCACTGGGAATATCTTTGTTTACAGACACATTCAGTGCATGTTTCTTTCCTACAAGGTTAATTCTGCCTTAAATGAATATCATGAACAGATTGTGTGGTAGGACAATTAACAGCCACAACCTTTTACAAGACAGACATTCATGGAAGAAAGGAAGCCTGGGAAGTCTTTTGGAGTGGGTGAGCTATAAATAGGGCAGGAAATGATAACAAAGTCTTGTAATAGTGTCAAACCAATATGTGCTTGATGCCAATATTGGTCCTAAGAAAGGAAGGAAATGGTGTCCATCCCAGATAAAGACATTCACAGTGCCTTACCATAGAAAGACTAGCCCCCCAACAACTTTTCAAGGGTGATGTTAGACACTTACTAAACTATGCACTCTAGCTGATTCCTTCCTCATCCTCAAACCATTCTATTCCTGATTCCATTTGAGTCAAATAACTTGCAACCACTTAGAGCAATCTGCTCTGGATCACATCTATCCCTTCCTCTCAGCCCTCTTAGGGTAGTTGCTTTAAAAACATACTCTCCCATGCATGATATCCTCTTCACCTGCATCTGATCTCAAGACAGCAGAAACCAAGTTATTTGATCATGCAAGTGACTGACACAATTTCAAAATACCAGAAATTTTGCTTATGATTTCAACTCTAGTAAAACTTCCTCAGATCATTCTATATACTTACCATTAAATTAAAACTTTCATCTGCCCAAAACTGGATGCATTTCAAGACACTCTTTGATTTCTAGAAAAGAAAATGCTTAATATCTTATCTCTAAAAGTAAAAAAGCTGAAGAGAAAAGTAGTCAAGAAGCAGTAAAAGCAAAACCTGTTTATTGTCTTTGATAAACCTTCATTGGCTGTTCCTATTAATGATGATATGGTTATTAAAAATACTATAACAGAGGCTGGAGAGATGCCTCAGTGGGTAACAGTCCTGGCTGCTCTTCTAGAGGACCTGGGTTAGATTCCTGGTACATACATTGTAGCTCACAGCCACCTGTAACTCAGTCCCAGAGGATCCAATGCCCTCTTCTGGCCTCTTCAAACACTGTACATACATGGTGCATAGACATACATGCAGGTAAAACACTCATATGCATAAAATAAAAATAAATAAATCTCAAACATTTTTCAGGACACAGCAGTGATGTCAAAATTATACTGTTTCTATAGAAACAGGTACCCGTGGGCTAGCTCTTACCTCCAGTTCAATGTAGTATACTCTCTGCTCTGACATATCCCACTGAGCCCAAATAAAATCTTCAGCTATTCTGTCTCTTGGAAGATGATTAGCATTTCTAATTACCTGGGGACAAAATGATTTTATAAGTAAGTATTTTTTAAAACATGACATTGTAAGTCTTTATTCACACATATCCTATCCCTGTGACACATGTAAATGCCCCTGCTTTATTATTAGCACCTCCCCCACATCCATAACATAAACGCTTTTTCTATAAAATGTTTAAGGCATCATCGCCTCTTTCCTAATGCCCTGCGCTCTGTTCTTCTCAGCTTAACAGTCAGTTTTGCAGAGGCCACACCTTCCACAAGCATGTACTAACAGAAGTTTATAACTTCCTGCTGTAATCATACCCCTTCGGTCAGGTCTCCAAAGACAAAGGCTCATGATACCAAGGAAGCACTCAGACCTAACAGAGAACACTGTAGAGTCCAGCTGAGCTGTTCACCAACCAGTGGCTTTGGTCATGGTCTCTCCTTTATGTATTTCACAACACATAAAGGGATGGCATTTCCCATCCATCAGCAATACTTGACTCTCACCCTTCAAAATCTGACTTGGATTGCCTCTTAGACAAAACTTCACCTCAGAATCCCTATACAAAAGCAAAGTTCCTTGGCTCTGTATTCCTGTGGGACTTTCGTGTGCCTCTATTAGTTACACCTTAGGACTATAACCTTCCCAATGAGCATGCATGCTCCTAAGCACGTCTGCCAACTCTACGAGTCTTGAGTGTTTCTAGAACTTAATATTACTCAAGGACTGCTTCTAAAAATGAAGGAAGATGAAATAAGAGCACATTAATAATATTTCAAATGTAAAATGTCTCAAAGAACAATAGAAATTTAAAATCAAAGGATCAGGGTAGGGGACATAGCTCAGTGGAGTCCTTGCCTAATACACAAAAGCATTAACCCAGCTCCCCACAAGCCAGCCTGTGGCACATGACTATCCTCCCAGCATGTGGGAGGGTCAGAAGTGTATGGTCACTCTTGGGACAACTGAGACCCAGAGAGGTTGGATTAAGCTGTGAAACACAGAATCCTAACATCTGGCACTTTTCTTACATATCAGTAGATTTTACAAGGACTTCACAGAAAGAGCTAAGAATGCCACTCCAGGGGAATGGGAGATGGCTCAGTGGATAAAGTAATGTCTTGTAACCTTGAGAACCTGCAGCTGACCCTCAGGACTCACAGGAAAAAAAAAAAACAGGCACAGTGCATGAGCAGACAGAGACAGGATGTCCCCTAGGACTAGCTGGCTACCCAGTGTAGCCTCATTAGCAAGCCCCAAGCCAGTGAGAGATCCTACCTCAAAATAGATGGTATCTGAAGAATCACACTCAAGTTTGACCTCTGGCCTACACACACATATACACACACATTGGCATATATATACATACATACAAGAACACATACACATGCCAGCATGAACACACAAACACACCAACATACAAGCACACATCAGCATATACACGGATGTACACACACAAAATATACACCTACATACATGTATGTACATGCACTCACAAACTGGGCACAGTAGTCCACATCTATAATATCAGCATTCAGGACACTGAAGTAGGAGGATCACAAGTTCCAGGCCAGACTGAGAGACAATACAAGAACAGAACTAAAAAAAAAAAAAAGAGAGAAAAAAAAATAGTTTACTTTCTAAGTGCAAGGGATATGACTCAGTGGCTTAGCATGTGGCAGAGCATGTGCTTAGCATGTGAAATTCCAGGCCCAAGTCATTCTCCTCAAAATGCCTATCAAGCAAACACCAAACCATAAAACACAAACCCTCGACCCCGAGCTGGACCTGGAGAGGAGCCTCTGGTTGGTGCAGCTTTAGGCCCGAACCCTCTCTGTAGCAGGACTCTTAAAAGTTCTTATTAATAAAATCAAACCTGAGGCCAGTTATTGTGGTGAATGCTAGAAAATCAGAGAGAAGGAACAGGTCACAGCTTCCTCACCTCACCAATTCCTCAGCTGATTCTGCTTCCTCAGACTGGAAGCCTCTGAGTCCTCATCCAAATGGATCTCAGCTGAACTGCGCTGCTTGAAGCCTGAATGCTTAATCAGCCAAATGCTTCTAGTTTCTGGTCTTCACGCTTTATATATCTTTCTACTTTCTGCCATCATTCCCTGGGATTAAAGGTTCACTTCTTGGGATTAAAGGTGTGAGTCACCATGCCTGGCTGTTTCCAATGTGGCCTTGAACTCACAGAGATCCAGAGGGATTTCTGTCTCTGGAATGCTAGGATTAAAGGTGTGAATGCCACCATTTTCTAACCTCTGTATCTAGTGGCTGTTCTGTTCTCTGACCCCAGATAAATTTATTAGGGTGCACAATATTTTGGGGAACACGATACCACCACATTTCCCCTTTTTTGTCTAAAATTAAAAGAAGTTTATAATTCAAGAAAAATCATATCCAAGAAGTATCTACAATACACACAGTCAAGATTACATTAATGATGTCTAGTCCATTAACATTTGACAGATTCAGACAAAAAACTCCATTAATACATAACAATGTCCAGTCCGGTAACATTTGATAAACTCAGGCAAAAAAATTTTCATTACTTATCCTATTTAAAACAAGTAGTTCCTTTTTAAATGTAGATTTAATAATTAACCTTTTTATCTTATCATATCCCTATTCTATCTTTTTTCTTTTCATAACAGATTCAGTAGTATACCTTTTGTCATTTTTATATCTTCCCCTTTTTCTTTTTACAGTGGATTCAGTGATCTACCCATTTATCCTATTATTCTTATCTTTTTTTCTCAGAGTAGATTCATATCTACCTCATATCTATATTCTCTCTTTTCTTTTTTTAAAACAAAAACTCTGAATCTAATCTCCTTGTTCACCTTTTTTCCTGACCATTAACAATTAACAACTTGTAACCAACTATCATAAACAATGACAATATCCATAATTCATTAAATGACCGAAAACCTCCCATGCCACCACTTGGGGATGTGGGTGTTGTTTTCTTAAATTACTTCCATCTTTAGGGGATCCTGAAAAGAAAATTTTTGGGTTAATTGTCAAGTCTTGTATCATTTGTCCCACCGCTGCATAATGAGAAAGTGCAGGGCTTGTTTCAAGTCCTTGTTCAGGTAGTCTGTCAGGCTGGATCATCTCAGCTAGCCATCTCAAAATTGTCCTGAGCAGTTTGTAGTCCAAAGTCGATCTTTCCGTGGTATTAATCAGCTAATGGCTTTATCATAGTCCATGTGGAATCATCATTGTGGGATCCTGTCACCTTTTTGAAGATTTCAAAGTCACTGTTAGACATGGTCATGGTTCCCTGCAGACATTTGTGTGTGTGTGTTGTGTGTGTGCCTCCTCTGTGGTTTGGAGCAATCACAATCTGATAAATGTCTGTCTCTCAGAACCACGAATGTTCTTCCCTAGAAGAGAACATCTTCACAGCAATTTCTCCCCACCATTTGTCTTGCCAAACTTTTCCAAACTGACCTTTGCTGATACTTTCTTGTAACGTGATGGTCCTGGCAATTTTTCTCTGAACAAGCAGTAGTAAATTCTTTGTCCCAGGTAGCAGCATCACAGCAGTCACCAACATGATGAGAAGCAGCCAGCAATGTGGAGCAGCCGCTGCCTCCATGGTCTCACCGCCACCATTTGTAGTTTGTCCCTGGCCAAAGCTTCTCCTTAGCAAGCCTCCTAGGTTTGCCTCAAACTTGGGATCCTCCTGCCTCTGTCTCCTTCAGTAAATTCAACCGGCGTGAGCCACCACAGTGTAGCTCAGGTCTGAGCTGGGGCCCACAAGGCCACAGGCAAGCGGCTTTTTCTTGAATTCATGCCACGTAACAGGACAATCTCACTTCTTGGGATTAAAGGCGTGTGTCACCATGCCTGGCTGTTTCTAATGTGGCCTTGAACTCACAGGGATCCAGAGGGATTTTTGCCTCTGGAAGGCTAGGATTAAAGGTGTGAATGCCACCATTTTCTAGCCTCTGTATCTAGTGGCTGTCTGTTCTCTGACCCCAGATAAATTTATTAGGGTGCACAGTATTTTGGGGAACACAATACTACCACACCTCTCCAACCCGAAAGGAACTTGTCAGTGCTGCCGGAACTCAGGTGAACACAACAGGGCCCACACAGCGCTGTGTCTGGCTCTCCTGGGTCCACACCACTGGGAAGTGATGTCAAGGACCCCAGAGCACCTATCTGTACCCTCTAACTCCACCTGTCTCTACATGTATGGACTCTGGGTCCAGGGAACAGGCTTGGGAATCTTTTCAGCCAAAGCCGTGTGACAAGCCAGAAGGGTCAAGGACACCGTAAGAAAACTCACAGAATCAACTAACCTGGGCTCATAGGAGCTCACAGAGACTGAACTGACAATCAGAGAGCCTGCCTGGGTCTGACCTAGACACTCTGCATATATATTACAATTGTGTAGTTTGGTCTTCCTGTGGGTGTCCTAACAATGTCTCTGACTCTTGCTGGCTTTTGGGAACCTACTCCTCACACTGGGTCGCCTTGCCCAGCCTTAATATGAGGGGAGGTGCTTAGTCTTCCTGCAACTTGATATGCCATGCTTTGTTGATATCCATGGGAGGCCTGCATTGTGTCCCTCTGGGGTGACCTCACTTAGAGAGCAGTGGTGGCAGTGGCACTGTGTCATGTTTGGCGAAGAGTAGAATTACACACCGTATAGGAGCTGCCACCAAAGCTGCCCGAGTGTGGGCAGAAGCTGTCACAGCGGGAGGAGCTCCCCTCTGGCTCTCCCCACAGCACCATTGGCTCCACATCTTTCACTGGTTCTTAGCTGCCGCTCACTCCCATCTAATGTGTGCTTAACGCCCTCCATGTTCTCATAGCTGCGTCCAGATCTAACTGCCACTCCTCCTGGGTCATCAGCAGCCAGGGCCACAGAGCCACACCCACACAGCCACACCCACATGCCCCCTCCATCCCTAGCCCTACCCACCCCCACCCACACAGCCACACAGCCACAGCCACACAGCCACACCCACCCACCCCATCCCCGCTTAGTTTCCAGCCAGCTCTGTTGGTTCGAGGCTTTCAACAGTAGCTGCATGGTTAGTGAATGTCACTTCCCGTTTCTGTTTTGTTTGTATAACTTCAGTCTTCAAAGAAACATTCTCAGAGAAGATTATTTTGAGGGCTGTGGGGTAAAGGTGCCTGCCACCAAGTTTTACAACCTGAGTGTGATCCCTGGAACCCACATGTAAAAGTTCTCTGATCTCCATACTCATCCCATCTCACACACACACACACATACACACATGCATACACTCACATGCACACACATACATGCCCACACACACATATACACTCACACATACACATATACACTTTCAAACACACCACAAATCACCATAAATAAGTGTAAAAAATTGAAGGTTATCTCATAGACCAAACATTGAATAAACCATTTTAATATCTATATATTCAGAGCTCATAAAAATTCTCAAGGTAAAGGTAACCAAATAGAAAAACAGATAAGGATATAATCAATAAATTTCCCTATAGCAAATTTAAATAGTAAACAGAGAAGATGCCCAAATTTAGTAGACAGTCAAAGAAATACAGACTAAAGTGGCGGTAGGTTTTCACACCCATGACACTGGGAAATGCTGAAGGTAAATTTACCTGATACTCTCATACTGTGTAAAACTAGGTTTTGGGGAAGCAGCTGGCAGACCCTCCTGAAACTTGTTAAGTGCATATCCCAACAACCCAGTCATCCATATCTGAGGGTTAAGGCCAAAGAAATGAAGGTATCAACGTGTAAAGGTGGAAACACAGGTACAACTTGTAAAGGTCCAAACACAGCAGACTGGCTAAAACATCACAGACACCCTGCCAAGGGCTACCATGTACTTCCTAAGAAAATAAACTGAACCTATTCTAGCTGGCTTAGAGACATCTAGAAATAATCACACACATGAGTTAATAATAAACCAAGCCAGAGTTTATCACAAGTGAGATAAATGTGGAATCAACATAATGTAATGAACATGGGGAAGAATATGGAAAGACATATGCCAGACCAAAGGAGGGTGGTAGAGTACGGAAGTCGTGGTCCTATCTGTGATATGTGTGCACACAGAAACGTCAGAGGCGGACGAGTAGTCATTTTCCTACTTGCTAAAACCGAAGTAAAATAGCAAACACAAAGGTAGACATTAAATTACATATTATGATTCTGTTTGATACAAACAATTGATTTCCCCTATGTGTGTGTCTAACCTTGGACAGGTTTGCACAAGCAAGCAGGACTGTGGAGAGACTCAGGGCCCACTGGGTGTGAGGTAGAGGAGGGTCCCTAACCCCTCCACACATCTTTGTTCTGCTTCACATGTCCTAACAGAAAGGCCGTCATTCAAAAGACATCAAAGAAATGTTTTATGTCAATGGAGTTCACCTGTCTTTAGAAGCCAGAAACATAGCCTCCCCCATTCCCCCAAGAGAGTTCTGAAGGAAAAGGATTTCAATCTTTACCACTCTGTTTCCATCTTCTCTTGTGACCTGGATATGAAACCGATCAATATCTTTAAAAAAATAAACCAAAAAAAGATATTTTTACCATTCAGAAAAAACCATCAGTGCTGTTCTTCTAACAGCTACACAGGGACCACGTGACACTTCCAAGCCCACCACTCTCCCTGCTGACAGTGTGTTCCCAGACCCACATTTAGTTCTCTCCTTAGTGTTATAATCTATGGAGCATATAGCCCTCTGCTGCCTTGCTTCCCTCCACAATGTTTGCCACTCTTGTATCATCAGTCTTAGATACAACTAACAAGAGCCTCATTAGTGGGGTTCACCTCTAATTTCTCAATATATATATATATATATATATATATATATATATATATATATACACACACACATATATATATGTATTAATATAGGTAGAAATGCAGATATATACACTTATGTATATGTATGAGGTATTTTTAGGGGTAACATCACATGAACAAAATCTGTAACACTTTAATTCAATTTGTAATAATAGTAACAATTTAGGTTTAGGCACACTTATGTTCTGCTGGTTCTAATTACAAAACAAAATGTGGCACCAAAAAATGAGCCAAAACGTAGAAACTAAACATAAATATAACGCAATGTCCTTCCAAACATAAGTCAACCCATAGTTTCACCTCAACATGAAAGCCTGCTTGTTGGTAAGTACCAGTGGGGTTTGTCTGCACTCCTTCCCAAATCTGAAAACATCTTGAAAGGCCGTAACCTCTGGCATCACTTCTGCTTGAGTTTGGTCATGCTACTGTGTGCTTTAGAGCTGCCTGGAATTCTTCAAGCAACCAAGCCTCTCCTTCCTTCTCTCCACCCAAGCTCCTTAACCTTGATTACAGTCATCCACTCTGACAGACAGGCATCTTAAAGGAAACAGTGTAACTGTTCTACAAGTCAACAAACTGGACATGTATGTATACATGAGCTATTCCTTTTCCAAGACAAGGAAACTGAGCAGAGGTTCAGGAAAGCTCTCACAGGAATTCTAGGTCTCAAATGGACATCAGAGGTAAGCAGACCCTTGGCAATGGTAAAAATATCCAACCGATTCAACAGACTTCCTCTTTCACTAAGAGACTGTGCACACACCCCTGTATGTTACCTTGAGATACACTTACATTTCTCTTCTGAAATCAGTAACAGGTGGTTCTGTAGAAGATGACTTTCAACATGGGGGTAGAGGAACTGTAGAAAGGGAATTGTAAAACATAAACAACTATTTTTGCTTGTACTGGTACTTTGGTAGTTGTTTGATTACAGTTACTGCTACATGCTATGCAAGGAACTGAGAACCACAGAATATTTTAGGGGACTCACACGTAGACATGTCAAAGGTCAAGCAAGTAGAGGAAGGAACCTCTGAGGACCTCAGTTTTCTAGGGGGAGGTTGACACCAGGTACAACTTTATCACCATTCTTTTGAGCATAAGACAAAGAGAGGAGTGTCTACAATATGATGCTTCCTGTTTGAAATATTTGATTCCAAAGCCAATCAGAAGCGATGCAAATGACATTTATACAATATGTTTTATTTCACACAGAGACATTTATTGTGAAACTAAGCCTAGTATATAATTGAGAACCACATAAACACAGTCCCTGCTGCAATTTCCAGACTCCCACATCTGAGACACAAAGAGCAAAGTCACCAGGGACTTTCCAAGAAAGAACAGGGACTCTTGATGTGGCAAGCGGTAAAGATTTATAAGGCTCAAAGTTAGGCTGCTGGGAAGAGAGGGCTTGAGCAGCACACTGTCAACATGCTCTCCACTGCGTGTCTGCCCACAGCACGAGGTTGACCCTGCCAGCTGTGATAATGAGGGAAAACTGGCAGGAGATGGTGCCAATGCACGATCCTTTCATCATCAAAAGAGTGGCAGACACGAAGCCAGCCTTTTCATAGGAAAGCAACTTACTAGGAGTTATACCAGTGCATTTCGTTCCCTGGCACCCCAAAACTTAAAACATTATAAAAGGACATAACTGTTTATGGCTCAGTTTCATAGATACTGGATTTTCTATTATTGCTGCCCTTACTTTCTATAATAGATCAGAAGTAGAACAGATCCATTTCTTTAAGTAACCACTGTTGAATCTCCCTTCTAGAACTGCAGAGCAAGCCACTAGCTCTATGACTTTCTTCTCAGCAACAACCTTAAAATTACATAATAGACAGCAATATAGAATTTGGCTACAAAAACAATACAGAGCTAATTATTAATAACTTCTAGAATGTGTACAGATAAGACACCCTGCACAATGAAGCTGTGGAAAGGTCTGAGATGAACAGCACCATACATGTGACTGTAGAGCTCAGTGCTTAAGACAGGGAGCTGTCCTTTAAGAAGATGGTGTGTCCAGGAAGAATGTTTCAGCCTCCTTAAGAGTTAATCCAGGTAGATAGGTCCATGACCTGGCCGAGGGTGCCCCTCAGAAAGGAAGGACCAGCCCTAGAAAAGCAGGCTCACTTTAAGCCATGTTAAAGAGATGGGTGGAATATCCCTGTAATGACAGAGGGTGCTTTACCCTGACAGATTGGGCTCTCTAATAACCCGAACATCACTCTCCATCATGTGACTGCTGCTGCTGTGCTGATCTCCATGATGGCTTAACTGAAGTAGTACAGCTGTTTCCCCCCTCCATTCTCCTCTGGATAGCCACTAAGAGTTATAGTTTACCTGCCCTGGTATGTTTTTCTTCTAAACTCCGATACAATTATCCTTGAACTTTAACAAAGAATAGGGAGACAAGGAGGAGGAAGCTTTATAATGTTTGCAGGAGCGGCATGCCTACACAGGACAGTGAGGGACTCAAGAGCCATATGATTGCCAATCTGTGAGCCTCTGACTAGTCTTCACATGCTAACCGCGGGAAAGTGATTCTATAAGGCCTATGGTGGTTATCTTCTGTTGTTATGAGGTGCAGTTAGGGAACCAGCTTCACAAATGCAGCAAGAATCTGTCATTGGATGGAGTGTAGGTGTGTGGAAAGGTGTGCCTCTGGGTGACCTCAGGCAGGAGAGAACTCTCAAAGGGTGTCATGTGAGGACTTCAACTGTAGTTCCTCTGACATTGGCGACCAAGACTGCCAGCGCAGATAGAAACATTTATGACTGTAGATGGCTGATTAAAAAAGAAAGGGGACAGAACACAGTACAGACCAGACTTGGTGGACTGTGGAGGGGTGCATCTCTGCCAGGGAGAGGAACGGAGCAGGAGGTAAATGTGTCATGGGCAGAGGCTTGAGGTTCTCACCTCTAGAGGTGAGGGTATGAGGGAGAGGGGTAGGAAAAGGAGCTGGGATGGGCCGGTGGAATGAGCATGGGGTTTATTTCATTTGGGTGGAGACATTTGTCTTTGGCCAAAAAAATATAGCTATGTATTATGTACTTTTAATTAATTCTAGCTGAGACAAAACTCATACAACAGAAATTTCGCCATTTTAACCACTTTTCATGATTACCAAGTAGCTTTTAATGTATTTGCAACATTGTATAACCATATACTTATAAAAACTCTTGTGGGACCTGGTAGTGCACGCTTTTAAGCCAGATTCTTGAGGCAGAGGCATGGCTCTCAGTTCAAGCCAGCTTGGTCTGCACAATGAAAGAGAACAATGCACTTCTCCTCTGCCCCAGCTCCTTATCTGTCCTCATCCTTGAATTTTGTCATGATCATTCACCCTGCCTGGGTGCGAATGTTGGGAATCCAAAACCAAGCCAGGAAAGGGAAGTCTGTTCTGCCCCACAGCATCCCTGCACTGTAGCAGTGCAGACAAAGTTGGTTCCCAAAGAAAGAGAAACAGTTTGCAAGCTCCAGGCTGGGGCCATCTGCAAGCAAAAGGAGGGGTAGGCAAATACAGCAAAACCGGAGGGGAAGGGGAAGGGAGGGGAGAGGAGGGAAGGGGGAAGGGAGGGGAGGGGAGGGGAGGGGAGGGGAGGGGGAGGGGAGGGGAGGGGGGGGAGGGGAGGGGAGGGGAGGGGAGGGGAGGGGGAGGGGAGGGGAGGGGAGGGGAGGGGAGGGAGGGGAGGGGAGGGGAGGGGGAGGGGAGGGGAGGGGGTCAAACCCTCCCCTGACACAGGGAAGAAGCAGTCCATTGGCTGCAGGTTGGTGTCGTGAAATACTATTTTAAGATGTGTTACATTTGTTTATGTTGTGGAACATTTGTTTAATGACACAAAGATGTAGTGCATTCTTTTATTATTATTTTTTTTTATTTATTTAAATTTATTTCATGTGCATTGTGTGAAGGTGTCAGGTCCCTGGAACTGGAGTTACAGACAGTCATGTGCTGCCATGTGGTGCTGGGAATTGAACCCCGGCCCTCTGGAAAAGCAGTCAGTGATCTTAACCACTGAGCCATCTCTCTGGCCCCATGTTGCATTCTTTTATGTTGCATTTGTTTAATTCTGTGAAGCTGTGTTACTGTGCCTGTCTAAAACACCTGATTGGTCTAATAAAGAGCTGAACAGCCAATAGCGAGGCAGGAGAAAGGATAGGTGGGGCTTGCAGGCAAAGAATAAAATGAAGGAGAAATCTAGAAGGAGATCAAGGAATGAGACAGGAAGGAGGAAGACTTCAGGGTCCAGCCATCCAGCTATACAGCCAGACACGGAGAAAAAAGTAAAGAAAGGTATACAGAAGTAGAGAAAGGAAAAAGCCCAGAGGCAAAAGTTAGATGGATAATTTAAGTTAAGAAAAGCTTGGGCCAGGCAGTGGTGCACACCTTTAATCCCAGCACTCAGGAGGCAGAGGCAGGCTGATCTCTGTGAGTTCGAGGCCAACTTGGTATCCAAAGCGAGTTCCAGGAAAGGCGCAAAGCTACATAGAGAAACCCTGTCTTGAAAAACCAAAAAGAAAAAAAGAAAAGCTTGGAAGAAACAAGCCAAGCTAAGGCTGAGCATTCATGAGAAAGAATAAGCCTCCATGTGAATTCATTTGGGAGCTGAGTAGAGGGTCCCCAGAGAGTTAAGAGTAATAAAACAACTACAACCTGGGGCTGAAGCAGACACTACAGGAGAGATTAAAAGACAGCAGAACATGAAGTTAGGCATGGGAAATGATGCTCTAGCACGTTTGTGTATAATCAAACCTCGCTTTGGTAACTACCAAAGACCCTGGGTACTGAATACTAAACTTGATCACAGGCCAAATAGATTAGGTCCCTCCCTACAAACCTCTGTTCACACTCTTGTAAACAGATGAATATATACTCTTGTCTGTGTGTTTCTGTTGAAATACACCTCATGTCACACATCTTATTGATTCATTAACTTTGAGCTTATGGCCCGCAAATCAATAACATACCCGAACAAAGCTTATTTAGATAACACACACATTACTGTAAGACACATCACAACCTTTGTACTCTTAGAAACACTAGACAATACTTCAACACAACACTGGGACATCATTTCAGTCACATCATAAGAAAAGTACAAAAGTTAAAAACGCACGGCACTAGGTAGTGAACACCTCTTGTCTACAATGTAAGCATGGAAACAAGTCAGAGCATCACCTCAGCTAGGGATGCACAAGCAAGTGACTCACCTGCTCAGCAAATGCCTGGCCAAGTGCCATAAGTGGTAATTTTGAATTGCAAATAAACCTTCATAAGCACAAGAATGCACACGTGTAGATGGAATCTTCAAATAAAAACTGACTTGTCCACCCACATTATCCACAAACTGTTTCTGTAGCAATCCATGCTGTTGCTAAAGTCAAGAATTTACTATCATTAATCAGATAACTAGTCTGTCAACCAGGTCAATATGTGAAATAAACAATTCTAAAGCTTACCACAGAGTTATTTTAATATTTGATGTTTTATCATGTGAAAACCTTGCCTTACAGGTATAGCAGAGCTGAGGCAGCTGGGTCTGAGTTCTTGTCTCCATGTTTACAAGGGAAGCATTGATGCTTGCAGCTTTCACATCTGGAACTGTGCTTAGAGGGCCAAATGAGCTAACCTGTGTGAAAGCACTTTGTAAACAAGGACTTTCCTCCGTAGAGGTCACATCTTCTGATTAATGAGACAAGTGATAGGTGGCAGGCTTGCTTACCTGTACCCAAATACAGCTATCCACTGCTTTCAGAACCTTCACATTGTTGACAGGATGAATTTCAACCAGCAACGTTAAGCACTTTGATCCTACAGAGAAAGGGAGGATTTCAGTTATAACAACTGGGATAGCACACATTCTCTTTTCTCAAGCAACCATGAAAAAGAATGCCTGATGTCTCAGCTTACACCAACTGTGGGTTAACAGAACAATTCTACTATCATCATAATGTCTCTTGAGGTGACATTAAACTAATTCTAGTCCCCAGTTCCTTTCTTTGGGGCTATGTGTGACCCAGGGGCTCTAGCAACGACCCACCTTCCACATCCTTCCACACCTGACAGAAGCTGCTTTTGAGCCTGTCACAGAACTCCCATGTTAAAAGGGAAGCCTTTGAGAGCCCTAGCAATAGCAGTGGGCACTTGGGAAGGGAAGCACTGTATTTACAATACAAATGGTTTCTGAAGCGAGATGCACTGTGCACCCCTGACTATCCAGGAGATGCCTGACACGCTGACTTCCAACACGTTCCCCCTCCTAGACAGCATCATTTGCAAATAGGTGCAGCTGGGTTTTGAAAGTGTGTGTTTCCTATTATATCAGCTGTTTCTTGATTTTCCTAAGGTTTACTATGACATGTCTCAAACTCAAAATTGGGTAACTTTTTTTGTTAGGTATGTAACTCAGTGGTGGGGCAATTGATGAGGATGTGAGGCCTTAGTTTTCATTACCAAAAAGAAAGGAAAAAAAAAAAAACAGATAAAGAACCCACAATGAAGAAGTCGTCAACATGCCTGTAGTGAAGCTATTTTTACCACAGCTCCATAAACTTCTCTGGCTTCTAAGTCTAAATCAACAGAGACAGCCCCTACTCATTGTCTGTCCAATTCTGCAGCACAGTGGCAACCAGTGTGTGTGAAAATATAAAGATATTCTGATGCACATGTATCATAGCTGACAGTGCCTATCAGTAGCACATAATCTCAATTCCCCAAGAGCAATGGAGCAGCACAGGCAACAGCTGGCTTGGGTCCTGGTGTCCTATCTAAGCAAGTGTCATAAAAGCAATTAGGAGTAAATCTGTGGCCAGGGGCTGGAAGGGGTTTACCACAGATGACCAAATTTAGGTCAGAGGTTCCCCCCTCCAAAGAGTTGAGTTCTTATGACTCTAATACAGTTAGGTTCTCTCTCAGTTACTGTATTGGGAATATAAATGCACAATTTGGGGATCACACTGCAGTCTGGAATCAACCAGTTTTCATTCCTTAAGAGTAAACCGGGCACATGAGCCAGTTTCCAGGATATTACCTAACAAATTATGAGTCCTGGGTATTTTTGTAAGAATATCTTAACGATCACCAGAGGGGAAACTCCTGAACCCAACAGCAGTCAAAATGGGAGCTTCCTGGTTCTGGCGACTGTGAGCCCAGCTGCAGTCAGCGCTAACAGGCAGAGTGTGCTTACAAGGTCCTGGCCTATAGGCTCAGCCCAAAGGAAGAGCAAACTGAGCAGCTCATTCACACCTGGGACTAAGAGCGGAAACTCAGGGCACAAGGGCTCCTCACCCTCCGCCCCCACCGCCGGAGGCAAGGCCAGAGAGCCAGTCACCTCACCAACAGTGTGGTCCTTGCAGGTCAGAGAGCACAGCTACTTTGCTGCGACCTGCAGAACCAGGAAAGAACCATCTGCTGCCTAAGCCAGGCGCCCGGAAGCTCTGGAAGCTTTGCAGAGACTGTCTGACTGGACTTCTGGTAATAAAACAGAGATGGCCAAGCAGACAGTCTACAGGGGGCATCCTGGGACCCTGCGGGGCCACGTCTGACTTCCTCATCTGTAGGTGGATGGTTGCGCTTTTCTTTGCTTCTCTTTTCTGAGAGGTCTCAAGCAGAGCAGGCTGATGATCTTCAATTCAGCATTGCTGAGGATGGCCTCAAATTCCTAATCCTTCAGCTGGTACCTCGGGAATGCTGGGATTACAGGGAGTTTACTTTGTTTCACTTGGTCCGCTTTTGACTCTGCCCTGGAACTCCTGCCTCACCTTCTAGGATGCTGGGCTACCTACCAGTGTTGTGAGATTGATTTGTGTGTTTGTTTGTGGGGTCTGTGGGAGATTTTCTTCCTTTTAACATCATTTTATTTAGTGTCTTTAATTTTTCTGTCTTGGATTTTTTCCATTTATTTATTTATTCGTTTGTTTATTTGTTTATTATCTATGTATCTATGTATCTATTTATTGGTTTTTCGAGACAGGGTTTCTCTGTGTAGTTTTTGGTACCTGTCCTGGATCTCGCTCTGTAAAACAGGCTGACCTCACAGAGATCCGCCCAAGTGCTGGGATTAAAGGCACCGCAGCCCGGGCTTTCCCCCGCCTCCTTTGAGGCAGTTTCCTGCATCATCTTGCCCAGGGCTCAGTAGGTTTATTGTTACCTATTAATGCTTTCTCACAAAGCTTGTTACAGACCAGTTGGGTATTCATTTCTATCAATGACAGATTGATTTAAAAGTATTATTAGAAACTAAGAAAATGCCTTGAGGGATTTGAGGAGATGGTTCAGTGTGCTATGAAAACATGAGAAACTGAATTCAGATTCCAAACATAAAATAGTCAGACACGGCAGTGTCCACCACTCCATGAGTAACTCCAGAGTGAGACAAGCAGATCCAGCTGGCTCACAGGCCAGCCACCCTGGCCAGTCAGTGAACTCTGGGTTCAGTGAGTGATCCTGTCTCAAACAGAGTAAGAGAGAGCAACATTAGAAGGCACCTAATACTAAATTCTGTCTTCCACACATGTTCACACACATACACACACACACACACACACACACACACACACACACACACACCCCTATCCCTCTGAACACACAAATCACTTGAAAAGCAAGACAGCAGGAGAGCTATTATGTTGAATCACAAGTATAAAACTGAAGAAATGTTTGATGAGTGCTCATAGTTTATGACACAACAACACAGCAGCTGGTGATGGGACAGGACATCGGTCTACTCCTGCTGCGGGGACACAAACAAAGGTGAATGCTCTAGTTCATTCTGTTGCTGCAACAAATTCCACGACCCAAAGTGACCTGAGTAAGGAAAGGTTTGGGGGTTGGATTTTTGTTTGTTGGATTGGGGGGGGGGGTTGCTTTTGTTTCGTTTTGTTTTGGCTTAAACACCTAGGTCACAGTCCATTATTGAGAGAAGCTGGGATAGGAAGCAGGAACTGAAGCAAGAACTTGGAACAGAAACCACTGAAGAGTCTGCTTGCTGACTTGCTCATAGGCTCATGCCTAGCTAGCTTCTTTCTACAGCCCAGAACCACTGCCCAGGGCATGGTGCCACCCACAGTGGGCTGGGCCTTCCACATCAATTAACATTCAAAATAATTCTCCCTCAGACACACGACAGGCCAATCTGATTCAGACAATCCCTCAACTGAGACTGTTTCCTCAGTGACACAAGCCACGTCACTGACAGTGAGGTACTCTGGAAATCTGCATGATGTCTAAAACATGGCTCCAGGAGTAAGAGAGAATGTTGGTGTCAAAGATAGTCAAGAAGAAAAACAGAATAAAAACAAGAGGGGAAAGCAATTTTCCCTACTAATATCTATTTTAAATGTGTACAAATTACTACATTAGATAATACAAATGGACAGCAATTACCAATTATAAAATTCACATATTCTAACTACATGAAAAAGCCACAGTTTGGGGAAACTCTCTAAGGAAAAATGAGGAATCACATTAGACTTGGCTTTTACAGCATGAATTTACATATGTACAAATAAAATAACCAACTGTCATTTAAATTTTCTTTATCTTCCTCCACTAACACCCCCCATCCCCCCACTCCCCCAACCCCCCACTCAGCACAGGCCAGGCATTCAACTAGGACAACCATCATGGCGGTGGGGTCAACCACCATGGCAGGAATGTCTCTCGGTAACTGCCATGTGCTTCACAGGGAAGCTCTTGAACTAAACCACAGCCCTGTGGAATACTTATTTGTCCCTAATGGTATGGAGGCTCTGGGAAGTTCAATGACGGTGGGTCCAATACAAGTGGCCACCTCAGTTGCTGCCCAGGGAGATCTATTGTGTCTGGTAGTAAATGTAGCCACAAGAGAAGACACAGAGTTCAGCCTGGGCCTCTTCCTATAGAATTTCATTTTCTAAACAAACATTAACTACACTATAGCTAAGGAGAGAGGCTGATGATAAAAGTTGACTGTAAAGTGAGTGGATCAGAGAATCTTTTACTTGAAATATGTTACAGTTTGTTTCTTTTGCAATGGGGAAAAAATCGCATTTTAAACAATAGAATGTTAAATAACACTTTGTAAAAGACTACTTTTTTTTTTTTTAAATAAAATGACTTATAAGGTAGGCACTCATGAGCAGACAAAATAAATCTTTCCAATATATCTGTTCAAAGAACAAAACATGACATATTCTATAGTACTTTCTGGTTACATCATTTCTGAAATCTCTTTCTGAGGGTGAAGGGTGTTTTGAGACAGGGTTTCATATAGCCCCCAGGCTAGCCTTGAAGACATTCTGTAGCTGAGGATGACTCTGAACTCCTGATCCTCCTACATCTACTCCTTAAGTTCTGGGACAACAAGGGGTGTTCCATCAAGCCCAGCCTGTTTCTGAAATCTTAACTAAGCAGAAAGAAACCTTCCAAGGTGATGATTGGTGATTCTCAAAAGTACTTCTACAAACCTGGCTTCCTCTCACCTCAAATTCTGACTCATATTCAAATCCCTACCTTACATCTCGCATCTCAAACTGATAATGCACAAAACCAAACACTTCCACTTCCTCCTACTCCTGTTCATACACACACACACACACACACACACACACACACACACACTTGTTCTGTGGGGGGAAAGGCTGAGTTATTCTTGACTTGTTCTTTTTCTCATGTACCAATCAAATGCAGCCGCTAATCTTGACAAATCTGTTTTCTAAATATGTCCAGATGCAACCCTTAGCCTACATGATTCCTTTTGCTCATAGAGAAGGTCAGGTCATTCCAACGGTCTCTGCTATGAAGACAGTCACCCTGCACCTCACCTCCTTTTTTCCTCTGACTTCCATTTCCTCCACCTCATCTCATGGTCCTGTTGCTCTCTTAAACAGTGACTCTACAAAATCTAGTGTAGTCTTGCTGTGTGGGAAATGTAACCCCATTCTCCTCTTTTAGGTGCCTGTCCAACCATGTCCCAGTAGTATTTCCATGACAAATAAACTGAAAACACCAGAGTCTCTGCTTCAGATGCTGCTTCCAGTGAAATTCAAACTAAGGCCAGAAGTCACCTGAGGGGACAAGTCCACTCTAGCTCTGAGAAGTTTGCCTGAGGAAGTGGGGACTGGGGACTGGTGCCAAAGGCCATCAACACAGTAGACATGAAACATTAGCACATTAGTGGCCACCTGGAATCTTAACCTGCTTGAGGGCACCTCAGAATCATCCCTTTTCAGACTGGAAATGGGGGACAATTTCCCTTCAGCTCCCTGATACTCACTGGTTGTGGGCTACCCTATTGTGCATACATTCTCACTCCCAGGCTGTAAATGTAGACAACAGAGTCTTCCAATGATCCTGAGCCAAAAGCAAGAAGTTGGTAGAGAAGCAAAGAGGGAATGTTCCAAAACTATACCTGGACAAAGCTCATTCTCACCTAAGTGATAGGGATAAAAGGTGAGTTAGGATACAAAGCTACTTTGTAAGTGGCATGACAATAACTAATAATATTCAGGCTAACGTTTTTTAAAGACACAAGCAAGCAATCTCACCACAGGTGCCCAATCCAAGGCTAAGCAAGCATATCTGAATAGGATGCAATCCTATATCAAGTAAAACTTTGAATTTTCTCTGGGAGTGCATTTTATAACACACCAAGGGCTAACTGTTGCTACACATGACACTGAGGCGGAAATGATGAATATCAAGTAAAAACTATAATTGCTCTGAGTTTCTTGGCAGAATATAACTTTTCTCTAACTAAAGGTAACAAGGAACAAGAAGAAGCAGACCACACACAAATCCAAGGTGTGAGGATTTGCCTCACCAGCCTGGAGCTACAACAGTAATCTTGCCTTCCTAGGACAACCAAGTACAACAGATCAGCCCTATGTCCCGTTTTGTTCAATCCCTTGTTTAGGGGTCAGCATCCCCACGTTCTAGATCCCACCCTACACAATCCAGTCCAGTTGGTCCCTTGAGACGAGCATTACATCAAATCCAACAGCAGTAAAAAGTGCATGGGCAAGCACTCTACACTGAGCTAATGTCCTAGTGGACTGAGGTGCCCTTTAGAGCAACAAAAATCTAAGTAAGTAGTGGCTCTTCCTTGGATTCCCCAGGAGTCAAGACCCTGCACCCATCACTAGACCTTATAGCTGTTGAACATCTCTCATTAAACAACTGAATCTTCTCTGTTTCTAAAACTAGAAACAACAAGGCTAGTGAGATGGCTCGGCAGGAAAGGTACCTGCTGCCAAGCCTGATCACCTAAATTCAACCCCAGGACCCATGTGGTGGAAGGAGAGAACCAACTACCATGAGTTGTCCTCTGACCTCCACACACAAGCCCATATACATACAGGCATACAAAATAAATAAACAAAATGTAATGGAAATATTTAACAATGGAAACAATAAAAACATCTCATTTTTCTTTTTTATGTGGGTATGTATCTGTACAAGTACACATGTTAATGTGTACAAGTGAAGGCCAGAGGTCAAACTGTATGTTATTTCTCAGGCACCATCTGCTTGTTTTGTGAGACTGGGTCTCTCACTGGGCTGGGGATGGCCAAGCAGGCTATGGCTGGTCAGTGAGCCCCAGAGATGGCCTAGCTCCACCTCCACAGCACTGAGATTACAGGCGTGCACATCATACCTGGCTGTTTACATGGATTTTAAAGATTGAACTGAGGTTCTCATGCTCACACAGCAAAGCTTCATGGATTGAGCTATGCCCCAAGCCTGATACTTCATTTTCCTCCCACCGAATCTATTTATTTATATGGCCTCTGGCCACTGTGTACATTTGTAGTTGAAGCCTAGTGCTAGCTTGGAGGATCCATGAAGGTAGCCACCCACCTCACCACTTTCCAGAAGTTCTATCTGTGGCACTTTACAGGGGCCTAACCACATGCAGTCAACACTGTTGAGCTATGGGAGGATGACACAGAATGCCTTTTGAAATTTAAAAAGCAAAAGGTTCCACATGGCCAATAAACTACAAAGTAGGTTTGTGTAAATGAACAGATCTGTGTTTTATTTTGTATTTATGAACTATCCACAATGCTTTAGAGATTAATCAATATTTCACCAGACATTTTTTAAGTAGTAAGTACTGTAAGTTTCCCTACTTTTACATTAGCTTTTGGCCATGGAAGCCACGTATAATCTCGGCATCTATTTAGTCTTCAGGTGCTAATTATTATCTTGTTTTTTTCTATAATTTCCATTATACTATTTTTCACACCTTCTTGCCTACTTGAGAAACAAAATTTAAAGTCTTGCTTGTGCATAAATGGCCACAGCCTTTCTATTCTAAGATAAAGGCCCTTCTAAAAAGATTGAAATTTGGCTTAGACCAACAGATCTTTATCTATCAATACATATGAAAGAAGAATAATTCCATCACCTGGCTGAAGCTCATTCCTTACTCCTTCTTTAGTATACTGAATGAAACTCGCAGCTAATGGAAAAGAAAAAAATCAATTAGCAACTGATCCACATGGCAGCTTGTTCAAGTTTATTATTTTATACCTGGAATACATGAGATCTGTCACTATAACACTGTAGATGAATGCAAACCATTAATTCCTATAGCTGTGTCCTACAGCTTCCCAATTTCAAACTTGATTTACCTAGAACATGTATTTTCTGGAAATTTGTCATTATAATCAAATATTGCAAAATCCAAAATGCTTCACCTTAAAAGATGTACTTTTAATGTGCAGCAACGAGCTCTCAACTCACCAAGCAAGGTTCTCTCGCTGTTGACAGAGCAGCTGACAGCTTGCATGTCCTTCTCAAAGGTATACAGATGCTATTAAAACAACCAAAAAAGGAGGGTTATAGTAAATAACAATTGCATGGAGATAATTCCTATTAAACTTTATACCAAACATTGTTTAGCAAAGCATTTCCTAAAGAACCATCAGTGAACTAGGCTATGCTGATATGGTCTGGATTATTTTTCAGGAAAAATGTTTAATATTTTATGCCACATTTAGTATGAAACTTAGCTATGAGACAACCAAACAGCATGGTTCAAAACACCAACTTTGAAACTAAGTTAGACCCACAGTCAAATCCTGACTGTTCTTTCCCAGCTGTGCGACTTTGGACACATTATTCATCATAATTAGCATAGGACTATAACATTTATCTTGTGTTATTATAAGCACTCAGAAATACTAGAGTGGTGTGGCCAAAATACCTCCTAGGGTTATTGTGAGAATCAAGAGGGTCAATACTCACAAAGCACTTAGTACAGCGTAGGCTGTCATAATGCACTCTGATGTTAGCATTGTAAGTATGAGGTGAGAAAGGCTTTAATCAGATTACACACTTGACCATGATACCATTGGTTGTGCCACGAATGTATCTCATATTTAAAGAAGTGGCTAAGAAATCTTCCATTACTTAATCTTTCCTTTTTTATGAATGTTTGAAATGTTCAAAATATCAAGAGAAGCCAGTCATGGTATGCTCACCAGTAGCCCCAGCCATCCAGAGGCTGAGCAGAAGAGGGACAAGTTGAAGGCTATCCTGGACTATATAGTGGGACCCTGTCTTAACAACAATAGGGAAAAAAATCAAAAGATTCCATTTCATTGATGCTAAGGAACATGAAAACAGTCATGTAGATGGAAGATGTGAAAGACTGAGGACTTAACTGTGTCATCCTGTCACCATGGGAAATAGCTACCAAAGGGGAACTTTGAGTTGATATGAAGGCACTAAATTTGAGGCTAGAGAGATGGCTCAGCTGTATGAGCTACTCTTGCAGAGGATCCAAGTTCAGTTCCCAAGACTGCCCATAACTGCATGTACATGTACATCCAACCCAGGGGCATCCAACACCTCCGTGGGCATTCCTGAGTGCGCGTGTGTGCGTGTGCAAACACACACACACACACACACACACACACACACACACACACACTTAGTAATAAACCCTTCTAAAGAAGGTACTAAGTTTCTGTAGAAGTTTTGCTTTTTTAACTTTTTGCTCTAGTGATTCTTATTTATAAGTAAGAAAAATCATAGATTATATACTAAGTTTTAATATTTTACACTTTTAACTACGGAATCACACATGAATAATCTTAGTGCTTAAAAGATGCAAATATTGTCAAATATAACATCAAACCTTTTAAACCTCAGGCAACATCAAGTCCATTCCAAGAGGCAAGTTTGTAACATGTGCAGTAGCCTTCCAGATTGTCTCCATTATTTCCATATATGCTGTGCCTTATGTTTCTTAGTTTTCCAAAATAAATGAAGTGTGTTATCCTATCAAATGCTTTTCTTCATGTAGCCAAAATGTTTTGGAGAGCCTTCTGTGCCAGTATGCACTTACAGGTGTGTGTGTGCGTGTGCGTGTGTGTGCATAGCATATATATATATATATATAATGTAGGTACACGTGCCTTTGCTTGTGCTGTGAAGTAGGCCAGGGGTCAGGGTCAAGTGTCTCCTCTATCATGCTCCACCATTTTGACTAGACAGTCAGGCCCAGTCCCGAGCCCCCTCCTGTCACACTCGTACCACTGGGATTGCAGACTCATGCCACCATGCTGTTTTTCATGTAGGTGCTGGGGATGTGAACTGTTTGCCCAGCACTTCACCCTCTGAGTCATATTAGTCTTCTAACAACTTAACAGATTGCTAACGCCTCAGCAGTTGCACTTATTCCCAAATAACTTATTGGTGGGAATTAATTTGATTTAGCTCCCACTTTTAGGTACTAAAATTATCCAATTAACATTTCATATATATTATTTCCCAGTGCTGAGGCTCAAACCTAGGGGCTTACATAAGTGAGCAAGTACTCTACTACTGAGATACATTCCTAAACCTCAAATACATCTTTGTGAGCATATAGAAGAATTGCTGGGCCATAAGGAATACAAGTACAGAATTCTTTAATTGTAAACATCAAATATATCCACCAAACTAGTTTATGCACAAACACAGTTACACAGTGGCTCAAGGAACTGGATAATGTAAGGCAGGTCTGGGCTTTAGGGATGGTTTAATACAGAACTGGAAATACCCATTCTCTTAATTTTCTGGCTTTAATAAATTTTCAACCTTCACATGACAAAACTCCAAGTCCCAAAGCAATGGCAGTTCCAACCTCACATTCCATATGAGCAGAAGCAGAGAATAGTCTCAGATTCCCAGAAAAGTCTGTTTGATGCTCGTATCCCACCAACATGGTCTTCTTCCCTCCAGTGGAAGTGAAGAGAAGAGACAAAGAGGGTAGGGAGGAGAGAGCTTGCCTACTTACGACTAAGTAATGTGCTGCTTCCTATGTGGCCATGTAAGGAAAGTCATTCATTTAAACCCAGCACACAGCAAGACCAGGATGAAAAAGACTCACTCCTCTCTATTCTTCCCACTCAGTAAAGCTAAAACCCCTGAACATTGTCTACAAAATGAAACTAAGAAGCCTGGGAAGTAAAGAAAACACAGGTTGGATACATGGTTCTGCCATGAGCACAAAGCTGTGGGTTCGCTTTACAGCATACAGTGGGTGAGGGATGCAGGCTCTCCGGGGACTCCAAATTCTGAGAAATGAGGCAGTGATGACTTTTTTGCATAATATATTCTAGACCTGAAGCTAAAGAAGAGACCATAATGAAACCATGCCAGGAATAGGCAGAAGCACACCCACCCCTGAAGCAAAGAAATAAGAAATCCAGTAAGACAGAGACTGTTAGGGAAACAGTCTGGGAACAGTCTGGGAAAAGCACCACCTCACTTTTCCCTTTACCCACAAGGCTGAGTGGGGAGACTAGGGTTACACTCCATCCAGATACCCCAAGTACGGTCCACTCCTGCTAGATGGAATCAGAAAAGATCAAGTAGAAATCAAGACTTCCATCACACCTGGTAGAAATCTACCTTCTTGCAGCACACAGAAAGCTATGTAGGAGAGGTGGACATCCACCCAGACCCAGCGCTGAGGAGACCCGGCTCTTCAACAGGGGAGCACTGTCAGAAAGGGCTGAACAGGAAGCCAAGGCTTGCACTCTCACCCTTCCCAATACCTACCCATCAGCCCCGACTCCTCACCCTAGTCACAAGCTGCAAACCCCGTCTCCACCTGGCACCAGCAGGGCATCCTCTCAGCTGAGTGTTGTGAGAGGAAGCCAGGTGGAGGAGCAGGAATCTTCACTCTGACCACAGCAGGAGTGGGGTGCTGCCCTCTATTCCTCAACAAGTTCTGCATCAGAGGAGACACTAAAACAGAAAACTAAATAAGACCTAGAGTTTCTTGAGAGATGCTCAAACTATGAGTCATGCCAGGATCCAGGAAACCTTCAGCTTGAGTGAAACAAAAGCAAACGTTAGGCACTGGGGTGGCAAATACTAGATGCTGTGGCAAAGATTTTAAAACATCTATGGTTTCAAAAAACAAAACAAAACAAAACACTTCAATAAGAAGTTTAAAATGTAATTGAATAAAAACAATGGAAATCTTAATAAGGACATATAAAAGAAAAATACATAGAAATTTTACTCCTGAAAATGACAATAATCAACTTTTAAAATCTCAAATGATAGCAACATACAAAACAAACAAACAAACAAAAAACAAACAAACAAACAAACAACCCAGGAACTTGAAGGGAAAAAAATACCTAATCTGAACCACACAAGGTAAATAAGCTGGGATCAAGGAACTGAACCTCACAGACACCTGACTATCGAAAAGATCTGATTAACTAATTTGATGTAATTAAAGTTCAAAAAAAAAGAGAAAAGTGGAACTTTTTTAAGTGTTTGAAAACATAGTGGCTGATGAGTGAATTGTCCCAAATTGGGCAAAAGATTCAAGAAGCTGAATGAAAACCCAAACAATGGAGGGTGGGAGAGCTGGCCCTGAGGTCATTAGAGCAGGAGAGCTCTCCCTGCCCCTCTCCAGAGAGTGGCCCCTGTACCTGGCCTGGGCAACACAGGAGAGCCAGCCCTGAAGGTGTAGGTTTGGGAGAGCAGCCTCTGAAGGCATGAAAGCAGGACTGGCCCCGCCCCTTGCTCATCCTACAAGGGGTGAATTCACTAGGGCAGTGAAGGAGAGCTCACCCTGGTAGTGAGGACAAGGGAGAGCTGGCAGGCTGACCAACCCTACAGCTGCCCAGACCCAGAACCAGGGTTATGAGTTGGCCCACCCCAACTTCCACCCCATCTGTGATCTGCTGGAGACGTGAAGGGACTGGTCCTGCAGACTCAAAGTCACAGGATCTCTAGGACACAAGGCAACAGCAGGAGATCCAAGAGGAGTGTAGCATGAATCTTAAAGGTACTTATTAATGAAATCAAACCTGAGACCAGTTATTGGGGTGAATGCTGGAAGATCAGAGAGACAGAACAAGCCACAGCTACCTCACCTTGCCAGTTCCTCAGCTGGTCCTGTTTCCTCAGACTGGAAGCCTCTGTGTCCTCATCCAAATGAATCTCAGCTGAACTGCTGCTCAAAAGCCTGAATGCTTAACCAGCCAAATGCTTCTAGTTTCTGGTCTTCATGCCTTATATAATCTTTCTCTTTCTGCCCCTACTCCCTGGGATTAAAGGCATGTGTCACCATGCCTGGCTGTTTCCAATGTGACCTTGAACTCACAGAGATCCGCCCGGCTCTGCCTCCCAAGTGCTGGGATTAAAGGTGTGCGCCACCACTGCCCAGCTTCTGCCATGGCTTGCTCTGACCCATTTTCTAGCCACCATTTTTGGATCTGTATCTAGTGGCTGTCTGTTCCCTGACCCCAGATAAATTTATTAGGGTGCACAATATTTTGAGGAACACAATACCACCACATTGTTCCAGTGAGGGCCCAGCATCAATAGTGTAGAGAAACCAGAGGCCTCGAACCAGACCAATGAGTCTTTGCAATGAACAAGTACTTACAAGTAAAAATGAATGGACCAAACGGTTTACTGCCTGACTCACTGTGTCACACTACAGCTTCCATGATGAGATTTCCCCCTCTTTTTTCCTTTATTTTTTTATCTTAAATTTTATTTTATTTTATTTGGGTGGGGGGAGGTTGCAAGATCAGAGGGCGAGTACAAAGGGCCAGGAAATCAATGGGATTGAGATGCATAATGTGAAAGACTCAAAGAATAAATAAAAAGAAAGAAAAAACCCAAACAAATCCATAGGGACACAGTCAAGTAGATTTTCAGAAAATAAAGGGCAAAGGAAATAAAAAAAACTTTTTCAAAAGTGATTGGGGAAAATGAATCCTTAAATACGAGAGGAAAATACTTTAAAAGACAGGTTTCCCACGAGAGGCCATAAAGGGAGGGACGAAGGGAGACATTTTTTTCAGGAACCTTTCAGCTTGAATTCTAGACTTGGCAAAGTCATCCTTCAAAAAGAATAAAGGAAAGAAACGCTCAGGTAAAGAAAACTGAGTGTATGACTTGCACACCAACTTTAAACACTGTGAGTAAATCAAATTATTAAAAGACCAGGAAAGCAATTTTTTAAAAAAGGAGACAGGACACCATGGAGGAAGATGAAACAATGAAAGAGAAAGAGTGTGGGCAGGACATAGTGGATTTTCTTACTTTATATTTTCTAAATCATATTTGACAACAAAGGCAACGCATGCCATCAAAAATGTGGGTCTTGGAAACTGCCAGAAGCTAAGGCCACAGCTCAGTGATACAGCACATGCCTACCACGAACAAGGTCCACACGGCAAATAAAACAAACATGTAAACACAAGTCTTTGGGGAGGGTGGAGAGCGGGTACAGCAGCTGAGAGGGTTTACTGCTCTTGCAGAGGACACGGGCTCAGCTCCTAGCACCCACATGGTAGTTCACAATGCCCTCTTCTGGCCTCCCTGGGCTTCTGCTTGCACATGATGCACATAAACTCACACAGGCACACACACATACATTAAGTAAATAAATATATAGATAAATCTGTTTAAAGAAGGACAAAATGTTGGAGACAACTGTACATTTAGGAAAGTAAATTACTTAAAAAGCAAGGTTCCTGAGTTTCACTGGAACTGGTAACTGGTCACCAGCAGCTCTCTGATGACAGCAGTGTGCATGCTCACCGCAGTGGTGACTATACAATCGTGCATATGTGATGAAATGGCACAGAACCTTAACACCCACATTCTACCAATGTCGCCTGCCTGGCTTTACTGTCATGCTCTAGTTACACAAGATGTAACAACTGAAGAAAGGGTAAATGGAACTTGGCAATTTTGCCCATTTAAAAATAAAATCACTCAGGAAGGTAGGGAATCATTAAGATTTGTGCAGCCTTCTACCCAGCCTGGAGCACTATCACTAGAGCAGAGCATTGTCTTTCTCTTGGTGGCATAGTTCCAAAACAAAAATATAGAACTTGAAAGAAAATTTAAAGTCCAGATGACTTGATATGCAACCAAAGAAAAACATGTGGGTTGTAAGGTGTTCTGAATATATAGAAAAGACAGAAGAGGGTTAGTTAGTAACTGCTGTGGTTTGACTATGTCTCCCAAGTTTGTAGGTTGGAGACAGAATCCCCAGTACAGCAGTCCTGGAGGGGGAGGCCCAGATAAGGGCGGTTAGGTCACAGGGCTCCGCCCTCCTAATGGACTATTGCTGTTTCACTAGCCTGGGTTAGTTACTGGGAAGAGTGTTATAAAGGTGAGTCTAGACACCTCTTGCTCTCCTGTTCTCACACTTCTACTATGCTATGACAGAGGAAGAAAGCCCTTACAATATGTGGGATGCTTGAGCTTAAACTTCCCAACACCTGGAACTGTAAGAACTAAACATCTGTTCTTCACAAATTGCCAAATCTTCCTGGACAGTGGTGGCGCACACCTTTAATCTCGGCACCTGGGATGAAGAGGCAGGCAAATTCAAGGCCAGCCTGGTCTACAAAGCAAGTTCCAGGATAGCCAGGGCTACACAGAAACCCTGTCTCAAAAAAAAACAAAAGCAGCTCAGACTCTCTGGTGTAGCAGGCTGTAGCAGCAGCAACACACAGGCTGTAGCTGTGGCAGCCACTTTGGCTAAAGAAAGATGTGCCTATTTATTACAGCAAGGCTGCTTAAATTCCCACTAATTTATGCCTGAACTAACTGATCTCCTGAGCAATCTCCATATCTTAAAAGCCAAAGAAGCCATGAAGAAGAAACAAATCAAATACAAACGCCCCTCACCCCGTGCTCAAGGCCTCGGGAAGGGGAACGTATCCATAAAAGGCTGTTCCCCCCTGAAATCAGACCAAAACTTTACATAATGCATCTTCTCAAAATTCAGACCATGTAGAAAGGACTGCACTAGCACTCAGAGTCTTATTGACCTCTTTTTCCAGACTGTATTTGGACAGGATTTGCCTGGGCCATCCATGTGACTCTGGACTGTCACAAGGGAAACACTGACTGGTGTGGTTTTGGAATCAGAGAATAAAGAGACGAGTGAATGAAGGAACGGCTGAGGGTGGATGATGGGAGAAGAGAATGAACCACATTGGAAGCCAGAAGAGAAAGGTGACCTGGGAGAAACCTAGAAAGGATAAAAGATATACAAGGGCCACTTCTCGATTATTCTTATGTAAGCACAAACTGCCGTCCCACCCTAATGTCCCAGTTAGATAAAACTTGTCCACACTGACCAGGAACTAACTGGAGTAGTTTTGGAGAAAATTAAGGAGCACACAAACCTGAATTGTTACTGAAAAGAACAAAAACACCAACATGGAGGTTAGCCAGAATCAGAACTCAGTGCCAACGGTCATCATGAAAATCACCTAGGGGCACACATAGCTCTTGGAGAAGGCAATGGACTTCCTACTTTTATTTTTCCCCATAACATTATTAAATTAGTCTGAGCCAACTTTAGTTAAATTTCAAAGAACTAACACTGTGTGTGTAGTTTTGGTTCAGAGGTCATTATACTTTTTTTTTTCCAACAAGGATACAAAACCTAAAGAAATAGGAGAAGGGAAGAAATGAAAATAAATAAAATTGAGATTGTATCTAGAAAACAGAGGAAACAGAAAGAAAAATAACAACCAACTGAAAAATCTACATTTACCTCATTCTGTCTGGATTGGCAGTCATATAATCCAAAAACAGCATTTCCCTTATTATCCTAAAAATTAATTAGATGTTTATTAGTATCATTGTTCAGGAAATTAGGTTGTCACTGGTTTTTAAACAAGCCTAAAGTAAATCTAACAATTTTAGTAATGGGCACTCTAAAGGAAGCCTGCTGCACACATCTAGAAGGACCAGACCTAATCCAGCTGGTGACTGGAACTTGGAGAGGAAATGGTCATCACTGAGCAGCTTAGAGAATATGGGGACTGGCTAGAAGGCCTTAGCATAAACCTCCAGCTGTGTCCTTCAGAGAATAAATATGGCAGCTAATGGGATTGAACAAAATCCATAACATTCATGTAAGTAAAATTGAATCTTTAAATGCATCATCCCTAAATATAACTTAAGAATATTTTTAATCAACAGGGAAACAAAGTATGGTGGGATAAATGTCTAGAACTAACTGCTGGAATCACTCCTTCATGTATCCCTATTAGCAGATTTGGCAGTAAAATTAACTATTTCTTAGGACATCCAACATCTGACGATGTTGTTAAACACTCACAGTGTCAACTATGGTTATACTTACATCTGAATGTACAGAGTAATCATAGCTAACATTTTCTCAAAGACAAAATTTTAACATACTAGTTAAGTTTAAATACCTTAGCCTTTTTTTCCTCTAGAAAATGAAATTATCCATCCATTCAAATTTTGTGAATTTCAGATATGTAGTTTCATCTGATTTTTAAAAGAGAAAATATCTCATAAAAGATAGACTATCAGCCACTCTTCAATCCCAGCTACACAGAAGCCAAGGATGTCAAAGGTTAAGTACCAACAAGTCTGTGCTGCCCATCAATAAAGTGGAGTACAGGTTCTGTAAAAACTTAGTCTTAGCACTGGGGAAGTAGAGGCAGGCAGATTTCTATGAGTTTAAAACCAGCCTGGTTTACATGGTGAATTCTAGTCTAGCTATGGCTAGTAAGTGAGATCCTGTCTCAAAAAAAAAAAAAAATCTGTAAAAGGATAATATAAATGATGAAACCAGTAAACTATACATTGTATATACTTACTGCAATAAGAAGACAGCATGGGCTCACCTTATAGGTATAAATAATGTTTCCATTTCTTTCAATGTTTAGTACATGTAAGCTCTCCTGAGCTGTTTCTAAAACACCTGGAACACATAATGGCAGGCTAGTATTCAGAAAATGGTTGTTAGCACATCCAACAGAGTATTCATGAAAGAAACCAGGTTCAAAACTGTAAGCTGGTGATACCATTATACAGAGTTTACAATAAGGCAAAGCAGGGGACGGGTACTCTGAGCACACTGATAAGCTTGTGAGGTATTCGCTGGGCCATACCCTCTTGACCTCTTGACTACACACTCTTCTATATGCTGTATCTTAATCATGTCAGTTGTATACTAGCTTTTCTTTATGCATTCTGAGACTATGTCATTAGTGGTACACCAATTCAGAATTATTATACTTTCCTGCTGGATTTATCCCATGCTAGGTATTTGAGTATTGAGCTGAGTTCCAGGTGTTTGAATAGTAAATTAAAATAATAAGATTTTAAAAGCAGGGCACTGAGGAGATGGCTCAGTTGGCAAAGTGCCAGTCAAACAAGCATACATACCTGCACTCAGATCCCAGCACCCATGCATGTAAAAAGTAGGCATGGCAACATACATCTGCAACTCTGCTGATGGAGTGGATCCAGATGGACCCTCTAGCTTGATGGCCAGCCAGTCAGTGAGTGGAAGGTTTAGTGAGAGACCGTGTCTCAAAGATGGCATACAATAGAGGAGGACACCCAACATCATCTGCTAGCCTCTACTCACGCACATGTATATGCATACACTCCACTCACATACACACAAGGAAACAGTCAAATCCTTCCACACTTAATATGATGTCATAAGCAACAGGCTAAACCAGAGAAAGTACAGACATCCCTCTTCCATCTTCCCCAAGGGATGCTGCCTTTGATGAATGATGCTGAGAGTTAGCACAGGTGTTATTACTCAGAAAATGTTTTTTCTCTTGCTATCAAGAACCACCTCCACCCCATAAAGGTTCATGTGTAGTAAGCACCCAGGAGGAGAAAGAGAGGAGGGAAGTGGATGTAGGAGTGGAAAAGTACTGGTCAGAGCTGAGTCATTTCATCTCCTACTGTAGGGCTTCTGATGTGGAACACTGGTTACATCCTTCTATGCTGTGGAATATTTGTTTAGTAATGCAAAGACGTGCTGCATTCTTTTATGTTGCATTTGTTAACTCAGTGAAGCTGTGTTGCTTTGCCTGTGTAAAACACCTGATGGTCTAATAAAGAGCTGAACAGCCAATAGCAAGGCAGGAGACAGGATTGGAAGTGCTAGAAGGCAGAGAGAATAAATAAGAGGAGAAATCTGGGAAGAGAAGATTGAGAAACAAGAAAAGAAGGAGAGGAAGACATCAGGTGCCAGCTACCCAGTTACACAGCCAGCCACAGAGTAAGAAGGAAAGAAAGATATATAGAATAGAGAAAGGTAAAAGCCCAGAGGCAAAAGGTAGATGGGATAATTTAAGTTAAGAAAAGCTGGCTAGAAACAAGACAAGCTAAGGCTGGGCATTCGTAAGAAAGAATAAGTCTACATGTATTTATTTGGGAACTTGGGTGGCAGGCCCCCCAAAGAGCCAAAGAGTGAAAAAAATAAAACAAAACAAAAAACAAACAACAACAACAACAAAAACAGGCTTCAGAGAGGTCTCTCCCAGGAGCCTCCCTGAGATTCCTGGTCCTGATGGCAATTCCCTACCAGGGCTACAGCTAGAAGAGGGCAATTTTCTGTGAGGCCTCTCAAGTACTGCTTTGTATGTATGCCTGTGTGAAAAAACACACCAAAGTCTTAAGCAGGAACTAGACTTTATTCATTGAAGAATTTCCTTTCTTTCCTCTTTAAAGCCTTCTTTGGTACTTACACAGTGACATGGATGTTCTGGATATGGCTCGCGTGGTGTAACTTCTTCTGTTCTTTACTGTTAATCCCCTTGCCACTCATGTTTACAGTATGAGACTTGTGAGCAGAATCACTTCTTGGTTCCTCTGCATGCTCCCCACCACCCCCAGCTGACACTCAGCCTTTCCATGGAATTAGTAGTCTACCCTCACTTAGAGAGGTTGTCTCAAATCACACTTACTATTTGTCTTCCGTGACTCATTTATTGTACTCCTTCCAGATGGGAGTTGACATTTCCTCCTCCTGGTTACTAACTTGTCAGTTGCATGCTCTTTTCCTATCCTTTTATTAGTTAGACCAAGAGTTGTAGCGTGGATGCTCAGCAGTATGCTTTAATGATGCAGTATCTACTGAAGCTGAACACAGATGATTCAGGAAGCTCCCTTGCACCCAACAGCAATCTATATGTTCAGCATATGTTCAGCAAAAGGCAAATCTGAGCTACTGTGGATCATAGTAGCCCACATTGAATCCCCCAAAATGCCTACCAAGAGCTAAACAATGGATACACTATGACAAGGAAAAAGAACTAACCATAGCAACATGTAGAAGTAACAGAGCAAAGTTAGGCATGGTGGTGCAGGCCCTTAATCCTAGCACTCAGGAGGCAGAGGCAGGCAGTTCTCTACAAGTTTGAGGCCAGCCTGGTCTACAGAGAGGGACCCTATTCAAAAAAAAAAAAAATGAGCAAACCACAAAATCCCCATAACCACTGAATACCAGTTGCTTTACTTGATTGGTATGTTTATGAAACTGACAAAATCAGTCTCCGGAGCTAAATGAGCAAGTGCCTTGAAGTACAGAGGACCTACTGAAGCTGATATGTTTCTTTCTGCTCTGAGTGCTGCCTCTGGGGGCCTTACTCTAGGGGAACTGACTGTACTGTGTGTCCTTACAACTTGTGTGCTTTGCAATAAACAATCATCTTCTAGAGCAAGACATAAAGACCCTTTATACAAAACGTTTAACTTAAAATTTAACTGCCCATCTTCATCTACAAGTTTTAGTACAGTCTTGATTCTAGAGGTAAAGGACTTCAATAAACAGGTTTGTAGAGAAGTCTTGATTATCATTAACTGAGGAGTAACTGATATTTTTAGCTTCCTCAAAAGTTGTTCACAGTTTGCTTAAACTTAATTGCTCATATATGAATAGAGTAGCCAGACATTTAAAACAGTATTGCATTGGTTATGGAAAATTCAAATGTTTAGATGAAGCATGCAAAACATCCTACAGCACATCCTGTTTGTATTTCTAATTCAAAAGAAAACAAAAGGAGAACAAAAGCAGGGATACAGAAGAACTGGACACCACAGCTAGAGCTGGCATGGGACCCTTCAGAGAAAACGCAGGTTTCACAGAGGCCATAACCCTGCAGTCTCTCTTCCTGCCTGTCACAAGACATCATTATGTAAGAGGTCTGCAGAGAGGATGCAGAAGTGGTTTTGATAGACAGGGTATACTTCTATCGAGCTGTCAGAATCCCTTCACACTGATTTTAAAATTCATGGGTAATCATTGGATCTCAAGCAGAACACGGTTCAGTCAGCAGACTGCCGAGTAGCACTTCACAATGTCTTCTCATTTCCATATCACTCACTCTTTGGCTCAGGCGTTATAGATCCACTGTACTTAAAGGACAACTGAGTTCGGCAAGGTGAGGACCAGGCCAACCCCATACAGTGAAGAAACAGTGCAGGGTCATCTCAGACCCATAAAGGACAAAGAGAACAGTGAGCTAGTGCCCTGTGTCCACTAACTGGAAGGTGAGTAATTGCCCTTTCAGGGGATTTTGTAACAGCTGAAGTTCATTTCCATCCTGCAATGACGTAAAGCTTCTAGAAGGCAACATGTCAATATTTTGAGATTTTTTTTTTCAAGAGTATAAGGATACTGGGACAGACTTTCAAAAGTATACTTAAAAGGTTTCAGCTAAGATAAGAAATTCCTCTACAAGAAGTCTTGAAAAATTTTTTGGCAAAACACCTATTTTTAAATTACTAAAAAAGTCTTCACCAAATACAGATTATAATTATCGTGTGTGTGTGTGTGTGTGTGTGTGTGTGTGTGTGTGTGTGCAGACATATGCACACACACACACACATGCATGCATGTATCCATACATAATTTATGTATCCATACATAAATACATAATACATACCATGGACACTCAGCTCTGGCCATATTAGAAACATGAGGGGAGCTTTTTAAGGACTACTGATGCTCCACAGAAGAACCAAGATACTCTCATCTTAAAAAATGCATATTATAATTTATTTGTTATTTGGTGTGTGAGAAAGGGGGAGGAAGAGAGGGAGGGAGGGAGAATGAGATCATGAGGCACGTGTGGCAGAGGACACCTGGTAGCAGTCGGTTCTCCTTGCATCTGGAGGGACTCAGATCATCAGGCTTGGAGCAAGTGTCTACCTACTGGGCCATCTCACTAACTCAAGATAGTCTGATTTTTAGGAGACTGGTGTGGGGGCCACTCTCTTGTGTGTGTCACTCCCCTAGATATTTTTCATGCACAACATTTATCAGCTACCACAGCTAGAACCTGGGCCAGAACATGGTATAGTCACGGTATATGGGATTGAAAGAAATAAAAATGTCTTTGTGGATACATCAGCTAGCACTAGCTCTAGTTGGACTCAGGGCTTTCATTTCAAGGGTGTGTGGAATGGATGCATTTAGCAATGCTGGAAATGTAGAATGATGTCTCACCACACCCTCAATTCACTGGCCCCCTCCTCTCTGGGGGAGTTGCTCACACTTTAACCCACCCTTCCCTATTTATTCATTCTGACTCTTCCCCCAGTAGACTATCTCTGGAAAGTCCAGAGGAGGAAGTTTAACTATTTCAAATGAGGAAATGTGGTTTAATTTTACAGTTCAGTAAACTCTGGGATCACAATAACACATTTTGACAAGGAAGTTACTTGCGTAAGTGAACCTGCAAAAGAAAGTCTGAAACATACAAAGTGTTGGGATGACTAAGGTAAGAAGAAACAGAAGTTGGCTTCCCAAACAATCTTGTCCATTTCAATCCATTCTTTGCTAAAGCAGAGTGATTTCACATCACAGGAAGATGTTCCCCAAAAGAATAAACTTTAGTCCAAACTGCTATGAGACAAGAATTGAAATAATTTTGTCTTCCTAATGACAGTACTTGGAGAGGGGAGTCAAACAGTTTTACAAAAAAATGTGAGCCAGCTCCCAACACAGGCCAGAAGGTGGTGAGACAGGGCTGTTCTCGGTCTGTACACAACCCACCCAGTCCCTCAGGCTCAGAATGGTCAGGTTTATAATCCTAAATCAGGAATACTGTGATGTGACATATCTCACACTCTGAATGAAATGAAAAGGAGCAAACACGGGATGATTCATCAAGAATCAACAAAAAGAGATCTGAGAATTAGAAAAGGAGACTAGGGACATGTGAAGGAAAGCTAAACAGGAAGAACAGGAGCAAGAGAAAACATCATGACTGAGGCTACCCTCCAGCCCCCCTCAGTCTGCAAGATGAAATACAAGAATAAAGAAAAGCTGGTTTTCAAGTCAGTTTCCCTAGCAAAATATATCACTGCCCATGCATAGAGCATGAGATTTAAAATCAGTCTTGGTGTCACAACTTCAAGCCTAAGCAACGCCCAGGAAAGAAAACTCGGGTTCTTTTTGCAATTACACAGATGGTCCCTGACAACATTTCAACTTAGGCTTTTTTAAAGTGGTGCCAAAGCAATCTAAAATACTTAGTAAAGACACCGACTGGAATGGCAAACTCAGAGACCTCCAGATGTCAGCTCTGTCTCTGCAGAGAACAATGGCTAAGCAAAGCTGAGTTCCTGTGAAGACTGTTTCCCAAACACCACTTCACCCTGAGGGTCACCCCTGTAAGAGGTGGAGAAAAGAAGATGTTCCTAGAAGGAGGTGGAGTCAGGCTTCCAGGTGGCCCTTGAAGCCTGGGGAGGGAGGTGGGAGAGAGGAAGGGAGAAGGGGGTGGGGGGCAGGGGTCTGGAGCTCCAGAACTCAACCTGATTGCCAGAGTAGTCTCACATTGAGTCAAAACAGTCAGGCCTTTTATACCCTGCTGCAGTGCCTCACCAGAAATACTGTACCTGGTGAAAAATGATGATTTCTGTGTAGCCAGGTGACCTGAATAAATCTTGCAATAATGAGAAGAGATTAAAATAAAAAGAAAGTATAATATGCTTTTCATTTACTTGAAATTCAGATAAAAATTGGCTTAAAACTATCAATAAAATGAAAAGAATGTTAAATATAAAATATTTAGATGTCTGGGGGATTAAGATGAAGAGTCCTGTGAGAGTGCATGCACACAAGCCTTCCAAGGTCTGTTACTTCTCATTTTGTAGGTGACTAGTAGGCACATGGGCTTTTTTTTAAAAATCACTATTCAGAGGTAACATATGTTAAAGTATTTTATGTAACTATTTTGAGTTTTGTGAATATTTCTCATTTTGTTTCAAGAGAGATCATATTCCCAAAGTTCAACACAGAATTAAGAGTAGACATAGTGATCAGACCTGGCCTCCTAGCCCTCAAGCCTTTATTGACCACATTTTCTAGTCTATGGCTGCCCAAGTTCCCTGACTGGCATTGCCAAGTTCACTGGCTATTTTGGCAAGAATATGCCATGTTTCATGAGAACTACTTGGGATCACTAAGAGGTTTTCAGTTTGTTGGTGTAAAAATATTAACAGGGCAGTGAGATGCCTAGCAGGCCAAGGTGCCAGACAACCTGAGCTTAGTGCCCAGGTCTCACATGGTGGGAGAAGAGAACCACCCTCTGAAAGCTGTCCTCTGATGTCCACACACACACACACACACACACACACATTTGAGCACACATGTGCATACACACACATGCACACATACACAATGCACATTAAGTCAACAAATGGATATAACTTGGGGGGGTATTAACACTTCACATTTTAAAAGTTTAAGTATGCAGAAAGCAGAAAGTGTTACTCCTATTTAAGTTTTCAAAACTGGAACTTCAAAAAATAATTTGCATAAGCATTTTTAGTAATGGATACACTATAGAGTCTAATTTCATATTTTCCTGCAAAGGCTGGTGTGTGTGTGTGTGTGTGTGTGTGTGTGTGTGTGTGTGTGTGTGTGTGTGTGTGTGTGTGTATGTGGTCTCACACAGGTGAATGCACCTGTGTTGGCCAGAAGTTGATGACAGGTATCCTCCTCAGTTGTTGAACATAGCTTTCAGGAATTCAGCTAGACTGGCCAGCCAGCAAGCCTCAGGATCCTGCTATCTCTGTCTTAGCAGCCCTGGAAGGACAAGTGCGATGCACACCCCTTCTTATGAAGGCTGGGGTTCAAGCTTGGGTCCCACACTTGCGCTGCACCCCTTCTGTGAGCTGGGGGGGTTCAAGCTTGGGTCCCACACTTGCACTGCACCCCCTTCTGTGAGCTGGGGGGTTCAGGATTGGGTCCCACACTTGTGCTGCACCCCTTCTGTGAGCTGGGGGGGGGGGTTCAGGATTGGGTCCCACACTTGCGCTGCACCCCCTTCTGTGAGCTGGGGGTTCAGGATTGGGCCCCACACTTGTGCTGCACCCCCTTCTGTGAGCTGGGGGTTCAGGATTGGGCCCCACACTTGTGCTGCACCTCCTTCTGTGAGCTGGGGGGGGTTCAGGATTGGGTCCCACACTTGCGCTGCACCCCTTCTGTGAGCTGGGGGGGTTCAGGATTGGGCCCCACACTTGCGCTGCAAGCGCTTCTTCAAAGGAGTTACCTCCAGCCCCTGGTTCTATTTGTTCTTTGTTTTAAGCTACATTCAGTGGTGGCTGTGGGGATTGATCGCAGGACAAAGAACTTACCACAGTGCTCTGAGAAACCTTAAAATACAATGGAAAAACAAACAAACAAACAAAAAAACACTAAGTTTTTACGGAAACACCAACACACAGGTTTGTGACTCTTCACGATGAATGAAAGCGAGCGAAAAATGAATATTGCAAGGAAGCCGAAGTCCAGCCGGGCCACACACAGCTTGTCAACCACAGCACACTCACTACTGAAGCATAAACCTGGGCGTTTTATACCTCACCCAGCTTCTAATCTGCAATCACCTGCCATTTAGCAAAATAAAGCGGGAGCTGGGAAACGACTATTTTTGTGGTGGGAAACACTTGGAGTCGTTTATAATATTTCAAAAAGTTAAACCTTCAAAAACATTAACAAAGCCAATGAATCCAAAGCTAGATAAACCTTCCATGAAGTTCTAAATTTGCTTATGTATGACTAGCAGTCAATACGCCAAGACAAGGAATCACACAGGCAAAACTTCCACAAGAGCTCAGAGGAAAGAATTGTGGACATGGTAATTTGATGTGCCCCACCCCCACCCCACCCCACACAATCTACAGTCTACAGTATTTAAGGAAAACCAAAGATAGAAAGAGGTGAGCTCACGGGCACACACAGCTCCTATGCACAAGGTGAGCCCTGAAGATGTTTCCTTATTTACGGTCTTTAAAAAGAAAGGAAAAGCTTAGAGAATTACAGACCCTCTTCTCTTAGGTAGATTAATTCTGGAAATGCACAAAAGTCGCTTTCCACTTCCTCACCAGAAGAGCCTCAGTATTAGAATGAACTGCAATTGAAGAGGGCAGGAAGTTGACCATCCCAGCCTCCCTGCCGCTTCTGGCGCAGGGGTGGGTGGAGCGGGTGTTAGGTGTGTGCTTGGGGGCTCTTGAGCAAGCTGCTGTACCTTTAGTGCCCTGCAGACCCTCAATTCACTGCGTGCATCCTGAAAGGGCAACCTGCCCTGCCCTATCTACATCACATCTGGAGGGACATGCCCTCCAAGCCACCAGTGTTGTTCCAGGAATACAGAATCTGTTTGCCAGATATACAGCAAACGTCTTTTTTAAAAGAAGGGGAGTTAAACCTTTGAATTCCCCTTCTTAAAAGCAGATTTGCCGGGCGGTGGTGGCGCACGCCTTTAATCCCAGCACTCGGGAGGCAGAGGCAGTTGGGGGCCAGCCTGGGCTACCAAGTGAGTTCCCGGAAAGGCGCAAAGCTACACAGGGAAACCCTGTCTCGAAAAACCAAAAGAAGAAGAAGAAGAAGAAGAAGAAGAAGAAGAAGAAGAAAGAAAGAAAGAAAGAAAGAAAGAAAGAAAGAAAGAAAGAAAGAAAGAAAGAAAGAAAGAAAGAAAGAAAGAAAGAAGAAAGAAAGAAAGAAAGAAAGAAAGAAAGAAAGAAAGAAAGAAAGAAAGAAAGAAAGAAAGAAAGAAAGAAAAAGGTTGGGTTGGGGATTTAGCTCAGTGGTAGAGCGCTTGCCTGGCAAGCACAAGGTCCTGGGTTCGGTCCTCAGCTTAAAAAAAAATAATAATAAAATAAAAAGGCAGCTTGGCGCGGGAACGCTCAGCATCCTCGTTTTCTTGGCCACCACCACTCTGGATTCTGTCAACCTACACTTCGAGGCGCTCCTGGTTCTAGCTAAGCCCTGGGGGCAGACAAAGGCCGCCTCCCGCATCCCCTTCCCAGTGACGGGGGATCCCTCGCCTGGGGGCGGGGGCAGCCCCCGGTGTCCCCGAGGGGACAGCGCGGCTCCTCCACAGAGCCCCGGAGGTTCTACGGATGCCAGGCACCCGGCCCGCCCGCCCCTCCAGGACGCGTGCCCGCACCTGCACCGCCTCCTCCGGCCGCTGTCGCCGCAGCCTGGGCGGGCAGACTCGGCAGCACGTCTGCTCGCACGTCGAAGTGGACGACCAGCCGCAGAGCCATGGCCCGCAGGCGGCGGCCGGGCGGACATTCCGGGCCCGGCTCTCACCTTCTAGCCCTGCAGCCGCCTCTCCTTCCTCCCCACTGCCCCGCTGCTGCTTTCGGTTCTAGGCGTTCCAGCCCAGAGGATCTCGAGCACCGCCCCTTCCAGGCCGCAGCCTGCCACTTGACGCGGGGGACCAGGCCTCTCCCTCCGCAGGCGCTGGCAGGGAGCGGTCGAAGGGCCCCAAGCAGGAACGTCTGGGCCCAGGCTGAGCTTTCTTTTTTAGCCTCAAGTCATTTCCATCTCTTAACTAGGGCTGGGTCACCTAAGGGGGCTGGAGTGTTTTAGCTGGAGTGTTTAGGTAATAAGCAGCAGCAGGGACACTGAGGAGGATTTGCTTACCAGTCTGGGTTCTCTTTGTCCTCCAGTTCCTTCGCAGTGGCTTGAGGAAGCTGGGTTGTCTAGGAGTGGCCTCTGAAGAGATCTGTGAGCACTTTCATTCTCCCAGGGTTCCTTCCCAACCCCAACTATTCCTCTACAAGTAGACCCAGTGTTTTCATAATCTAGCACTCTGGCTTCCTCTGCTCAAGGAGTGCAGTTAGTAAGCTTGGCATGCCATCCATCCTGTTTATCAATGCCCAGTTATTAATTACCGTTGCTAAAACTGAAATAGCCTTAGCCTACATAGTGTCTTATGCTTATAATCCTCGTACTTACAAGGCTGAGGCAGGGGAATAGCTTGGAGGTCATGTCCAGCCTAGGCTAGAGAGTGAGACTTGATGTTACCTAGCTAGCTAGCTAGCCTCCTATATCAAGGCAGATCAACAACTTACTGCCCTAGAAAAAAACTGCCTGGTCTTTACCCAACCCTGGAACCCTCTCTACCAAAACTTGAACTCCCAACTGATTGGCTCACAGTTTCCAGGTCCTCCCAGCCCTGGCTCCAGAGTCCCCTCCTCACGCTGCAGCCCACGGTGACCTTCGTGCCCCAGGAGTGGCATTGCTAACCCATTTCATTGTACCTGAGATAGACTTCTGATATAGGAAAATTCAATTTTGAGTCTTGGGATAGCTCTTCTGCCCCACCAATGGCTGAATAGGATACCTGGAAGAAATGAATGGCTGTGTTAATAAGCTAAAGAATGCTTTTTTCACTTGTGTCTCAAAGTTGGGGTTTCACAACTATGGGTATCAGAGTTACCCTGAGGAACTGTCTTAGAGTACAGGGTGTTTTCTGGCTTGGAGTTGGACAAGGCTCAGAAATGTTTTCCCCAAGCCTTGGAATCCAAGTCTTTCTGTGATCTGAAAACTACTTGATAAGTGTAGAAGTCTTGATTTTCCTCTAGAGAGTGTCTCTCTGAGGGAGAGAGTGGCTGGAGTAATTGGTACTTACAACTACTTGCATATATTTGTAATTTGCATGAAGATTTCAGAGAAATCCAATGCTACCATTGGTTGTGAATAAAGGGTGGAGACACGAGGCATGCCTACGACTTTATAACAAATGGAGCTTGTTTGCTTTGTTATGCACATTTGCCTGATTTTTTGTTTGGTGGTTTGGTTTGGTTTGGTTTTTCGAAACAGGGTTTCTCTGTAGCTTTGGAGCCTGTCCTGGACTAGCTCTGTAAACCAGGCTGACCTAGAACTCACAGAGATCCACCTGCCTCTGCCTCCTGAGTGCTGGGATTACAGGTGTTCACCACCACTGCCCGGCATTGTCTGTTTTTTTTTTTTTTTTTAATTCGCCGTCTTCATGTTTGCAGTTTCTGTGCTTGTCAAGACAGATGGGTTGGTTGTATATGGAAAATAGCTTATTTAACAGGAATGTTCCATTTAAATGTTCCACTACACTATCCTGACCAAGAAAAAATTCTCAAATTAAGATTTTCTGTTGGGCAGTGGTGGCACACGCCTTTAATCCCAGCACTCGGGAAGCAGAGCCAGGCAGATCTCCATGAGTCCCAGGCCAGCCTGGGCTACAGAGTGAGTTCCAGGAAAGGCACAAAGCTACACAGAGAAACCCTGTCTTGAAAAAAACAAAACAAAAAAGATTTTCTTGCTTGCATAAAACTCCTGAAAATAACTAAGTTTAAAAAAAGTAAAGAGGCTAAAAAATAATAACCAAGAGAGCAGAAAGATATAGCCAGGCACCACAAAACTGCATGTACCACCATGCCTGGATGCTCCTTAAGCAGCTGAAGAATACATGATGGTGGTCCTTAGAATCAGGATAAGATGGGATAGGAACCACAAAAATTTTATACTTCAGACACCATGCATGGGTGTGACAGTGGCCTGAATGTTATGGAGGGATGTAATGGCTTTTTGGCTCTCCCATAGGAAACTCATGTCTGGTACAGTAAATCTAACCAAGAATCCATGGTTGAGGAGATCATGGGGCCCAGGAATGAACCTACTATTGTTTTGCTAAATGGACATAGTAGCAAACTGCTGTCTAAATCCATGTCTCTATACCTATACTCTCTGACCTCATTAGAGAAGTTTCTTTGTGCAGTAAACAGTGATTGATGCAGAAACACACAATTCATTGTCTATGGAGTGCATGGCTACAATGAGGCATCTATACCACAATCTTTCTATCCAGGGCTTAAGGACCATTGAGGAACAGGAGGTAGAAAGATCGTAAGAGCCGGAGGTCAGGAGGACTGGACCCAAATAGTATCGTCTAGACATGCATGACTTTTGTATTCACAGTAGTTGTGGTTGGCTGCACAAGACCTCAAACCGATCAGCCAGCATAGACCATTCCTAACATAGAAGTGAGAAGGGAACATGAACTCTTGACAGTTGATGGCTTCTGGGGAAGAGAGTCAGTTTTCTTTAAGTTTGTAGGCCCTGGTAGGTCTAAAAGAACATTTTTAAAATAAACTCATATGTGTTGAATTAAATAAATCTAAACAAACTAAAAATCAAACTTTGCATTTGGGAAATTATGCCTTTGAAAGGGTGGTCAAGAACTTTCTTCTTGAAAGTCATAGAAGTCATTTAAAATTCCTCTGCACCACCTAGGAAATGATTATGGTCCATACCAGGGATATAATAGTCCTTTACAATAAGGTAGTTTGTTGTGTAGGTATTAAGAATTTCTCAACAAAATTTACTTTTTTTTCTGAGACATTTTCTCTGTATAGTCCTAACTGTCCTGGAACTCTCTCTGTAGACCAAGCTGGCCTTGAACTCACAGAGATCCGCCTGCTTCTGCCTCATGAGTGCTAGGATTAAAGGCGTGCACCACCATGCTCAGCTGCAATTTACTTTTAATAGAAATAGAAATATTTAAGGGATAAATATTTGCTGTGGTAGTCACTATGACTTTCCAAAACCCATTTGCACCAGTCAGGAGGTAACAGCGCCTCTTGCCAGTGGTGGGCATAGGAATGGCACTCAGAGCTGAGTTCCCAAGAAGTTAATAAAAACCAAAATTAACCATAAATTAAACACACAGGTTTCATTCCTCAGCTATCCTGCAGAGGGTAGTCCAAAGCTCAGAGGGCAGGCCCTTGCAGTCCCCAAGGCCTGAGCTCACTTTAGCTCTTGTTCCACCAGACTTTGACTAAACACTTGTTCTCAAGGGTCAAGGTGATTGTAACAATTCAACCACCATGCTTATGTTCTAGAAATCAAAAGGAAGATCGAGGTTAAAAGGATACCTCCCAAAAGGTCTACACATTTTTAACTGTTTTTGCTTATATTATAAAGTGTCCAGTTTTGTGTTTTTATGGAATTTCTCTGTGTGTGAATGTACGTGTCCCTGTGGAATGTACTTCCTGTGCCTTTTCTTTACCTCTCCCTCCCCATTTGTTTGTTTGGCCCTATTCTGGTTTGTTTGGTTTTTAAAAATCATTCATATATATTTAAGATGTTTGCTTGTTTTCTAATGAGAGACAACAAGAGTGGGTGTGGATTTAAGTGGGTAGGGAGGTGGGGAGGATCTGGGAGGAGTTTGAGAGAGGGGAAACCATAATCAGAATATACTATATGAAATAAATCTTTTTTATAGATAAATACTTTAATATATATACATATATACACCTTTTTTTCTTTTTTCTAGTTTCTCAAGACAGGGTTTCTCTGTGTACCTGCCGTGGCTCTCCTGGAACTCACTTTGTAGACCAGACTGGCCTCAAACTCACAGAGATCTGCCTGCCTTTGCCTCCCAAGAGCTGAGATTATAGGCATGCACCACCACTGCCCAGTGAAATAAATCTATTTTCAGTAAAAAAAAGAAAGTGGTATTTATATTCTATCATTCCCTTTTAAGCAGCTGATCTGGTTATTATTAAAAATAGAACATTTTCCAATCTTCTTACTGTATCTTACACAATGTTCATCCTCTTCCTTCCCTTTCTACTCTTTATTCCCTCTTCTCTTTCTGAACAAGTCCCTCCTAAAACTATCAGGTCAGGCCAAGAAAAGTGTCTGTGCAGGTGGAATTGAGAGCAGGTGTTGGTCAACATTTGGATGCCAGATTCAAACAGGATAGAGGATCTAGGCCAGTGTAAGTTCCTCAGCATGAAATGTTCTGTCAGAGGCTGTCTGGAGAGGGTAAGGGGGCAAGAGAGGGAGGAGTCAGGCTGGGAAATCAGATTTCAAGCCACTCAAAGAAAACATCTTAGAGAAGATGTGGCAGCTAGGCTGGAAATCTGGCTGTTTACCTGGGAATGGGTCTGTTGAGTAAACACACTAAGAGACAATGACTTGAAAAAACAGGAAACCAATGGTCAAAGGAGATATAGGTACACCAACCAGATCAACTGAAAGTGTGATGAGGAAAGGACACCTTGCTTCCAACATACTTCCTAAGTGGAATATACCAAGTGAACACTGTCAGTGAGGAACAGATGGTTGTTACAGGACAGTATTAGCTCAAAACATAAATAACCATAATCTAACCATGAGGAAACATCACATAAACCAAGCTGAAGACATGAACACAATAACTGAAGTGTAGTCTCCAGAAGCAGGAAGGTTGTGAACATCAAGGAAAGGCTGACTGGCTGACAGGAAAGAGCACTCTGAAAAGGTATGACAAGAACTGTTGATGCACCTTAGCCCGGGGCCTTGTCTTGTCAAACCCATTAGTAACCCAACTAAACAAATTTGAGTGGGTCTGAGGATTTAGACCTCGCTGATGTAGCGAAGTTAATTTCCTGATTTTGATATTAATGCAATAGCTAAGAAAATGTTCTTGTTTGTAAATAAATGCATACATATTAATGTATTTGGGAGTAAGTGGACATCAGACCATCAGATGCTCTTGTTTGTAAATAAATACATACATATTAATGTATTTGGAAGTAAGTAGACATCAAACTATCAATCTCATCACTCAGAGTAAAACTTTTTTCTGTAACTTTGGGATTATTTCAAAATGAAGGCATTTTTAAAACCAAAAATATTATCAGAATAGTTGTTTCAGAAGGCTTCTAAAGTGGGGTTTTTTCCTTATGAAACCTTATCATCTTCAGTTGATAATCTGTTTTTTCTTGCAGACTTTAAACAGTGATGTGGGTGGTTTGAATCAAAACACTCAGTTATTAATAGACACAAGGGTTTGAAACTGTATTGCATTTCCCTACTGCAAAGCACTAAAGAAAGTTACATCCTTATTAACCTCTGCTGGATAAAGGTCATTCTCCAAATCTGGCTAAAAATATCCCATAGTGAAAAAACAGAAAAAAGCATAATGGAAATTTTTACCTCTTTTTTTTTTTTTTTTTAACTGTCTTTTCTCCTGAGTAGGAAACTTCCATTAACTAGCCTCCAGGGAAAAAATTCTTAACATTAAACTTACCTTTTCCAAAGCCATCAATCATTTGACTTTATTTCCTAGGGAAATTGATGACAAGGAATACATATCAGTTACAGAGTAACTGATTTTCTCTCAGAAGTATATATTGACTTCATAACAGTCCTTTGTGTGTTCCATAAACAGCACTTAGACATTTAAAAGAAATGTGTAACAGACATTTGAGTGTGTGGGGCAGATTTTTAATGTCCAACTGCCATGTGCTCTGTACATAGATTTTTTTTTTCAAATTTCTGAACACCCAAGAGAATATCTAAAGTAATTCATTAGACTCTTGGCAGCCAAGCCCCAGCACCGGCTTCCCCTGAAAGCTGCCTTTACTAGGGCTGAATTCTCCCAGTGGGTGCCTCAACAGAAGGCCTGTTGTCCATGTAGCCTCTCTACGCAGGAACCCAGTTAGCTACCGAGGGTCTGGAATAAAAACTGAGTAAATAAAATTCCCATCTCCAGAGAGATGTGTGCTCTTTTGAATGCCCTAGGAAAAGACATTTGATTGGAATTGTACTGTACAAGGCTCCATCTCAGGGGAATCTGGTGTCCTTGCTGCTGACTGTCAGCAGGCAGGGAGGGTAACAACAGGGTCCTGCAGCTGCTGAATCACACTAGCACTTCTCTTGGAAAGACTTGACAGCAGAAATCTGTGATGACAATCTTAAAGGAAAGATCATTACATCTTCTGAGTGTTTTCACCTGTGTGTGGTTACGAGTTTGTTACCAGGTGTCTCTTTCTGCCTGACCTTGATGAAAGGGGCTGGGAGATGTTTCCTGACTCCACTTCTCCACCTAGCCTCCCCACCCTTCCCTCCCAGCGCCCATTTCTTTGGTGTCTTTGTTCTCAGCACAAAATAGTCCCTGCAAGCATTGAGCAAAGTTCTGTGAGTACACAATGACTCAATGACTAAAGATCACTCTTCCTTAAACAGCCTCTCTTAAAATTCCAATTGTGGTTTATTTTTTATTTCTCATGAATCATTGTGTACAAAGAATGTGATCTGGCCTGAGGTATATTTTTTAAAAGTAACCATATTATAGAAAATTCCTTTGAGAAGGACTTTGCTGTACCAAGAAAGTGAACCTTTGGAGTTTTTTCCGTGTTATTCTTAATACAAAAGAGGACCCAAGCAGTTGATCACTAAAATGCTCCATCTCATCTCACCCAAAAACCTCTATCATCTTCTGACAATAATTCATGAAAGTTCTGAGATTTGCAAGTAATCATTAAAAGTTTCTATTATAGCCTCATTAATGTTCCCTGTTATATAATAATATATGTGTGTGTGTTAATGTGTTTAAAGCCTCTCCATGCTCTACACTCCATTACCATGCAAACCTTGAGCCTACTTACCTCCTTTGTCACACAATTTTTCTTTAAAAACCTATTCTTTAGGGTTGAGGAGATGGCTCAATTGGTAAAATTCTTTCTGCACAAACATAAGGACCTCCGTGCAGAGGACCCAGCAACCATTTAAAAAAAATCCAGATGTGACCATGTTAGACCTAGGACAAATGGCTGAGATGCCTATTTAACATATCAAAGCAGATGCTGGCAACCAGATTCTCTCAGTATCTCTCAGTCTCTACTGATTACAGGGCCCTCCTGGCTGGCAGACCCAATACCCTACCCTAAACTTCTCGAGCCCAGGGACTCAGCTCCCTTCCCTATATAATCCAACCATTTTGCTATGCTGGTCTTTTTTTGGGGGGAGGGCCCTTTTGATCTACCCTTTAACCTCTTGGCCTCTTGGCCTGGTTCTCCACCCCCCCACCATGTCCTTACATGGCCTGGCTAAGTCTGGTCACATCCATTCTGGACTCTCCCAGATGTCCCTGCCTCTGGCTATGCTCTCCCTTTTAACCACAGTAAATCTTCTCTACCATACCCAGGAGCAGTCACGCCTATTACAACATGATTCTATTAAATGGGTAACAGAATTTACTAAGATATAAATTAAGGAAATACACTTACGATTACAAAACAGAGCAGAAGTTGTCCTCTGGTCTGACCAGGAATAAATCCACCTTGCAAGCAGGCAGGGAGAAGGGCATGTGACCCTTCTCCAACCCCTTATAAGAGGTCATGGACAATGACAGGAAGCACCACCTCCTTTGGGTCATATGGCCCAAAGTCATGGGCAGAACAAATACCACTAGATTTCCCCTTTTTATCTAAATAAGAAGGTTCTATTCTTAATGCAAACTATATACAATAAGAATGATTATCAAGTATTGTCCAGGAAAAACAAATGGTAATAACATAAACAAAAATGGAATTACAACCAACAAGAATAACATCAAACAAGAAAGACATGCTAAATGTTCAGAAATGTCAAGAACATAGGTAAATGGCAAATTGCCGAGATTACAATAGCTGTCCTATCTTAAAGATTCTGACTCTAGTACTAATATGTTCTAGCTAAGATATGAGAAGATTATAACTGTAACTATCTAGTCTTCAACTCCAAAGACCTGAGAAGGAACAAAGTAATACCTGAGAAAACAGGAGATGGCCGCAAGCAACTTTTGGGAATCATGTAAGAGTAGACAGAGACAGCTGGCAGCTTGGATAGTCACCTAAAATTTCTCAGCATTGTTGGTGCATTCAAATTGGCTAAGGCCTAGAGTATCTGACAGACCATTTACAGAAGCAGGAATTTTGAAAGACCATCCTACCCTGTCTTGGCAGAGTTCATAAGTTGCTTTTCCTTGTGTCCTGCTCATCCAGAAAGGACAGCATTTGTACTGTCAGCAGTCGAGGCAAGGGCAGTTCTTTGCCCAGCAGGCCATTGTACACCAGGAAGAAGACAAACTTCCAAATGGAAATGTCTCAGAAGCCCAACATTCTCTCAGGATCAAATCGGTGCTACCAGGAGCAATCATGTCTCACATCAACAGAATTCTAAGTTGTCAAAACATTTAAATGCTATATTCTCTAGGTCTATGAAATGTTTGATGATTACCTATCCATCTGACATATGTTTCTGTAAATCTGGAGAACCTAACTAACATAACTATAGAAATGACAAGCATAGGTGACTATAAGTTTATAAGTCTTATATAACCTAAAGACTAAGGCTTTATGTAAACAAGGTAAACAGTCTGTAAGCAAAAGTACAGTAGAAGGTATAATGGCCTCAAAATTGTGGCAATACACAAAATAGCTAAAGCAAGGGTAGAATGTGTAGTACAATATGCAATATGACAATAATCCTAAATATGTATCAATATACAAAATATTTTAAACAGATGTTGACAGAGTATGACAATATAATTTTATATTTGTATCAATATATAAACATTTCAAATAAGAGTAGAAATATATTACATTACAACAAATATAGTTCTGTATTTGTATCAATATACAAATTATCTTAAGTAAGAATATAAAAATAGTTAATATTTGTAACAATATACAAGAATCCATACTGTACAATTTATCTTAGGCTGATATTTTACTAAACTAGTTTACTAGTGTATACAATAATCTACCTTAATACCCTATACCTATCCTTTTCTAAAAGAGAATACTGAGTCCAAATTTTATTGTCCCACCCCCAAACCTAAAACCATCCATCCATAACCCTGAGAAAAATGAAACATTTGGGACAGGGACATCGTTCTCTTATAGTTACTTCCTGCTGTTTACAGGGCAATGGTATCTCTGTGGGGTCCTATAAGAAAGCTTAGATAGTTAGGTCTCAATAGGGCTAGCCATAGAGTCTGCAGCCAGACTCAGAAATGAATAAGATTGTCTTAGATTCCAGCTAAAAGTGTAGTATGATGGACTATCTCATCTTAGAACTGTCCTGAAGAGTTTTCAGTCCAAAGCTGATCATTAACTAATGTTCTTAGGTGCCATGGCATCTTTCTGGACCAAGTAGTGTCATTGTTGTGGTGCCCTATCTTCCTTCTGGAGACTTCAGAGATTGCTATTGGGAAGACTTATTTTCACTGTGGAAAACTTGAGCATTATTAATATCAAAATGGAAAGTTTGGTTTTAAAGATGACATGACATGTAAGAAAGGATTCTGAGAAACCAAGAATAAGCATGGAGAGAAATAAAATCTTGATAACAATGGTCCTTAGATTATTAGTTTTCTTCTGTCTCACACCAGTTAGCTCTTCTGATATGAGACAGAATCTCTTAATTTTTTTCTGTTAATAACATACTTGGGTTTAGAGAAGGAGAGAGCCACATTCCAACTCCAAAGCCAGCTGGATTTATAACTGAGTCAGGACCACAACTATTCTAGAGTTAAAGAGAGACTGATGTTGGGCAGTGAGATATTACCCTGTGGACTATATCGGTCCTTCCTTTCTGCTGTAGACTTCTGGGTGTCCAAGGCCTTATGATTTCTTGAAGATGTGTATTCCTATTATCCTGAAAAGACAAAAAGCAGAACCCTGCCCTGACCCTTGTTTGTTAAGTTTTTCTTACAACTTATAGAGATGTCACATTGGAGGGTGAGCTTTTACTTCTCATCAAAGGGTTTCTCCTGTTCAAAGCAAATTTTTATTAATTTTCTTGGTATCCATAGCTTTTCTTCTCCTGCAGAAACAAAAGCAAAACCCCTTCCCCAACATAGGACATATCCTGGTTTTCATTCTGAGGTCAACACATCTTTGAAATAAACTGGTTGGTTTAGCTCAGGAGTTTTGTCTGTCGTCCAATGTCTCTCCGCAGCTGTTGTTCCTTTCTCATCAGCATTGAGAAAATTCAAGGTTAATAAAGCCTTATGCAATCTATTTCTAGGAGTCATTGTTACCTGTTTCTGTTTAATTAGCCTCTCCTTTAAAGTTTGATTGGATCTTTCTATGACTGCTAGGCCATAGAATTGTGTAGTATACCTGTAACATGCTTTATATGTAATAAGCAAAAATCTGTCTAATTTTATTGGAGACATATGCTGGGGCACTGTCTGTCTTAATTTGTACAGGTAATCCCATGATGGCCATAACTTCTAATAGGTGTGTAATCACAGAATCAGCCTTTTCAGAACTCATAGGAGTTGCCCACTGAAATTCTGAATAGGTGTCAATGGTATGGTGAACATACTTTAATCTTCCAAATTCTGCAAAATGAAAGACATCCATCTGCCGAATTTCATTTTTTTTGTATACCTTTTGGATTGTTTCCTGTGTGTAATAGAATTTGGTTATAGAAGGAACAAGTAGGACACTTTCTTACAATTTCCTTGGCTTCTTGCCAAGAGATGGAGAAATCCTTCTTCAAACCCTTACTATTTACATGGTGTTTCTTATGAAATTCTGAGGCTTCTATCATGTTTCCTATTAGTAACTGATCAATCTCATCATTACCTTGTGCTAGAAGTCCTAGCAGACTCGTATGGGATTTGATGTGTGTTATTATATATAGGATGTTCCCTTTTTCTGATGATTTCTTGCCATTATATGAACAACAAACTTAATTCTGTATTATCAGGAATAAATTCAGCAGTTTCAGTATGTAAAACAACTCTGTGTATTGAGAGTCAGTGACTATTGAGGGGTTCTGTGAAGTTCATCAGTAGCATAAGACTGGCATACAGTTCTGCTTTTGAAAGTGCTTTGAACCACTTTACTAAATTCTCCTGATTTGTATCCTGCTTTCCCTGATTTATTTGCATCAATATAGAATGTAGAGACTCCAGAAATTGGCTTTTGTCTTACAATGTGAGGAAGGACCCACTCAGTTCTCTTTAAGAATTCTATTCTCATGCTTTTGGGATAACAGTTGTTAATCTCCCAAACAGTTACTCCAGGCTCTTTGCTGGTATTCAAAGCTAGGAAATTTCCTCATTAGTTAAAGGTACTACAATTTCTGCTGGGTCCATTCCTGTCAACTGACAAAGTCTTAATTTTCCCTTTTGAATCAAATCAGAAATCTTTTCTAGTTAAGTCTTTAACTTCTCACTTGGTTTACATGTTAGAAATATCCATTCCAATATAATATCTTCCCTCTGCATCAAAACCCCTAAGGGGTAGTGTCTGAAGGCAAGAATGACCAGAATACGTTTAAGTTCTAGATTCACAGGATACACGTGCGCTTCTCGGACTGTCTTTTCTGCTGGAGTCAATTCTAGAATTCTCAGCTTCGGCTGGTAATCCTCTTGGACTATTTAAGTCCTTGTCCCCTTCTAGAGTATTAGCCAAATTTTTTACTTCATCTTTAAGTATTCCAATGATACCCTGCGGTGGGTATTGTGTTCCCTGAAATATTGTGTGTTCCCCAAAATAAACAAATCTGGGGTCAGAGAACAGACAGCCACTAGAACAAAGCCAAAATTGGTGGCTAGAAAATGGGAAGAGTAAGCCATAGCAGAAGTTGGGCGGTGGTGGTACACGCCTTTAATCCCAGCACTTGGGAGGCAGAGCCAGGTGGATCTCTGTGTGTTCAAGGCCACTTTAGAAACAGCTAAGTAAGGTGACCCATGCCTTTAATCCCAGAAACCCAACCTTTAATTCCAGGGAGTGGGGGCAGAAAGAGAAAGGTATATAAGGTGTGAGGACCAGGAACTAGAAGAAAAAGCATGTAGTTAGTTAAGCATTTGGCTGGTTAAGCATTTGGCTGGTTAAGCGTTCAGGCTTTGGAGTAGCACAGTTCAGCTGAGATTCATGTGGAGGAGGACTCAGAAGCTTCCAGCCTGAGGAAACAGGATCACCTGAGGAACTAGCAAGGTGAGATAGCTGTGGCTTGTTCTGTGTCTCTGATCTTCCAGCAATCACCCCAATAACTGGCCTCAGGTTTGATTTTATTAATAAGACTCTTTAAGATTCATGCTACAATACCCTGTAAGTTGGAAATGCTTCCTAACAATTATTGAAAATCATTAAGTGTCTGCAATCGATCTCTCCTGAGTTGTACCTTTTGGGGTTTAATTTTTTGTAGCTGTATCTTATACACATGCCCTTCCTTTTTATTTATTTATTTTTTCATCCATACCACAAGTCTGTAACCCCAGTGGTGGGGTTGCAGGGACCAGGAGGCCCCTACTGGCCCACCAGTCTAGCCAATTGGGAAGCTCCAGGTTCTGTGAGAGATGCTATCTCAAAAAGTAAAGTACAGAGAGACTGAGAAAGACACTTGATATTGACTGCCAGCATCTATACCCACATGCACAAGTATATACACATACACACACACATACACACTTACACACACATACACACACAGATACACACATTGTGTTATATTGTGTACCCCAATATATTGTATATCTAAAGATGCTTTTGCCCCCAGACAACAGGAAGTAATTTTAAGAACATGATGCTCTCATTTCCAAGAGGTGGGGTGGTGGTTTTTGGTCATTCAATGGATCATGGATAATTGTCATTGTTTAGGATGGTTGGTTAAAAGTTGTTAATTGATAATGGTCAGGAAAAAAGTTAAACAATGAGATTCCAGGTTCTTGTTTGAAAAAAAGAAAAAGGAGGATATAGCTAGAGGTAGGTCATTGAATCTATTCTGAAAAAAAGAGATAGAAATAATAGGATAAAAGGGTAGATTATTGAATCTACTCTGAAAAGAAAAAAAGAGAATATAGATATGATAATATAAAGGGTAGATTACTGAATCTACTCTGAAAAAAAGAGAGAATATGAGCATTATAAGATAAAAAGGATAGAACGTGAATTAGGTACATTCTAGACTCACCAAAATAGGCTAGATAATAGTTTTCTGTCTGAATCTGTCAAATGTTAATGGACTAGACATTGTTATTGTAATTCTTGACTATATATATTATAAATCCTTATTGTACCTATTGTACATGTTTTTCTTATATTAGTTATAACCTTTTATTATTTTAGACAAAAAAGGGGAAATGTGGAAATATTATGTACCCCAATATATTTGTACCCTAATAAACTTATCTGGGGATCAAAGGACAGAGCCAGCCACTAGATTAGACATAGAGGCCAGACAGTGGTGACATATACCTCTAATCCCAGCACTTGAGGTCTCATGTCTTTGCTTGGGAAGGACACATGCCTTTAATCCTAGGAAGTGATGACAGGAAGCAGAAAGTTCATCTGAGTTTAGCAGCAGTTCAGCTGAGATCCATTTGGTTAGGGCTCAGAGGCTTTCAGTCTGAGGAAACAGGATCAGCTGAGAAGTTGGCGAGGTGATGTTGGCTGTGGCTTGTATTTCTCTGATCTTTCAGATTTCACCCCAATATCTGGCCCCAGGTTTGTTTGTTTTTTCATTAATAAGACCTTTTAAGATTCATGTTACACACACACACACACACACACACACACACACACACACACACACAAACACAGTAATTTTTATCATTTCAGTCTGCTAGAAGAGAGACCAGGGTGACAAATTAGTGGTGATAAGAAATAAATTTCTGTCTCCTGCAAGAAATTAAAGCATCATCACCAGTCTGTTGTAGAACATTATTTTAAGGTGTGTTGCTCTTGTTTATGTTGGATTTGTTTAACTGTGTGAAGTCATGGTACTTTTCCTGTCTAAAACACCTGATGGTCTAATAACAGCTGAACAGCCAACAGTGAGGCAAGAGAAATGGTAGGTGTGGCTGGCAGACAGAGAGAGGATAAATAGAAGGAGAATCTGGAGGAAGAAAGATCAAGAAATGAGAGAGGAAGGAGGAGGACTTCAGGGGCCAGCCACCCAGCCACACAGAGTAAGAAGGAAAGAAAAGGTATACAGGAATAGAGAGAGAACGATAAAAGCCACAAGGCCAAAGATAGATAGGATAATTTAGGTTAAGAAAAGCTGATAAGAAACAAGTCAAGCTAAGGCTAGGCATTTATAATTAAGAATAAGCCTCTGTGTGTGATTTGGGTGGCGGGCCCCCCCAAAGAGCAAAAACAAGCAATACTACCAGTCTCAGGATGATGGCAACCTAAAGCCTCTGCTGTGTCACTTTCTTCCCAGTCTCTGGCTTCCCAAACATCATTCTAATCTGCATCCACTTTTGGGAGCAATTGGAAGAGTTCCTTGTCTGGGTGTTGTCTGATAGTATCAAAGCCTTGCCTCTTAAGAAAAAGCCTGATACTGACACCAAGGCTGCCAGATGCTCAGCTAAGTCTCAGGAGAGCATTGGAGGTCAGGTACTGAATGTTGGCAGGGAGGGGAGCCAGCAATAGCCTAGGAACTGAGGTCTGAATCTTGTCAAGGACCTACCTCTGCTAGTTCTGTCGCATTGGAAATGTCACCTAACTTTTCTGGACTTGGTTTTGTGTCTGTAAAATAAGAGGTAGATGTGGTGTCACACACCTACAGTAGAGGCAGGAGGAGCAGCAGGTCAAGGGTGTCCTCAACTACATGGTGAGTTTGAGGACATCCTGGAATATGTCTAAATAAATAAATAAACAAACAAACAAACAAATAAATAAATAAATGCTCCCAGAGGATTTTTCAGGAGACTCTGTGTCTAAATTAATTAATTAATTAATTAATTAATTAATTAATTAAATAAATGCTCCCAGAGGATTTTTCGGCCCCCAGAGAGGAGATGGGGAGAAGAAACTGAAAAAACGCATGGCCTTCTCTGGGGAGCAGTTTAATACCCTGTAGGTGTGGTCTTGAGCATCTCTGGGGAAGGAGCCACCTTTTGGTGAGTTTTCTGAGCTGAGGCAGGGTTTGGAGAAAGAGAGATGGGGGAGGGGGCTGAGGTGGAGTGATCATCCGAGGTAAGCCAAGCCTCTTACTCTCTTTCAGTCACAAGTCTTTTCTGGTATTCATCTCATCACATAAACAAATCAATATCAGAATTGTGGGAGCCCACAGAGGCTTCCTAGTGAGAGCTTACTCAGGATCAGAGAATCTGGGCTTGCTTTATCCAGCAGGGCTACATAACAAGATGCTTTGGTCACGGGTGTGTTTACCAGGTGTTTGGAAGGGTTTACACTTGGTTGTGCTTTGATCTTGCAAGGGGGAGGTCTTCTGCCTTCCCCTGTGGCATGTTATAAAAAGCCTTTTGAATAAACCTTTCAGGCTGTTGGGTATTGATCCAGGCCCTCCGGAAGCTGTCCTGCATTTCGGTCTTTCTCCTCATCACTGTCTTTCTGTTATTTCCTCATTCCTCTCTCCTCCACCTAAGAACCCTTCAAAAGGTGGGAGGCGGACCCCCACATAGAATAAAGACCAGATGCCTCAAGTGGTTCCATCTGCTTTTCCTGGTTCTCCTCCCCTAGTTTCCACATTCATTTTAAGGCGCGGATGAAAACTAAAGTCTGCCCTATGTTGTCCTCTTTGATATTGAAAGAGATGCCACAAAGTTTCCTAAGTGAAGGTTTGTTTCCCTTGGGAAACATTGATTCTAAGTATGATTCATCCCCCAATGTGACTGCTAAACTGGTGTGACTGTCACTCACTGTAAACTTGGGGAAGCAGGCTGCACTGCTGGACATTCTCACCACAGACTGAAGTGGTGGGACTCCCATGCAGAGCCAGGTCACCAACAGTAGAAATCAGAACATGCATCGTAGTCATAGCTTGTTTAAGTAAAAGACAGACTCTGTTTCCAGCAAATGATCTTTGTCTGAGGAAAGAGGAGCTGGGAGTGGGCTACCAAAAGCTATGACTAGGCGAGGTGCAGCTCACTCCTGGGGTCAGAGTCACGCTGGCTTCTAGTGTAGCGGCCTGTGCCTCAGTCCCGTCTCACGGTGAAGGGTCAGAAGGCACAGAGGGAAGTGTACTACGAGCAGCAGGAGAGAGGAGAATCACAGACTGAGAGATCAAATTCTTCCTAGGCCCTCCAGACCCTTTTCTCTCCTCTTGGGCCTATTCCCAAGCTCCATCACTGGTGTTATGAAGCCATAGAGGGAAGCTTTGTTTCCATGGCACACAGTATTAATAACAAGTTGGAATGTCTTCCATTTGAGCATTTGATGTGGAATGAACTGTGACAGAGGAGAATCATTACTGTCCCTAAATACAAGTCCTGAGCTAGACCAGAAAGAGGAGCACACTCTCCTGAGTAGAGAAAAAGCTCTGTGATCAGCTCATTATCCCTCAAACTCACAGACTGTCCAGCTCCTCAACTTAGGATTCTAATTCCAAGAGGCCCCTTTTGTGGACATGGAGAAATTGTTAAAACACTGGTTACTGGGTTCCATCCCTAGAGTTTTTGATTTGCATTTCTACTAAGTTCCAAATTGATGCTAATGTTGTTGGTCTAGAGAAGACACTTTACACATGTCAGTGGTTGTGGTGAGGGAGAGTGCTATGGGATAGAATGAAGCAGGAATCATCCCACTCTGGACTTCCGACTTATACATATATTCCCTGTGCTTTTCCTCACTATTCCCCACACAACTGATGCTATTTCAGCAATTTCCAGGAAACAGACACTGCTTTCCTTGTGAAAGTTTAATAATAGTTAAAATGATACTTTGGAGGAAACTGGTGAACATTATGTGTCTATAATAGCCTTGCTGTTTACATGACTAACAGTTGCACCATAGGGATCGGATAACTTGATTTTCTCAATAATCCTGGTTTGCTCTAACTGTCAAGTTGACACAACCTATAGTCACCTGACCAGAAAGCCTCCATGGAGGAATTGTTTAGACCAGAGTAGTGTGTGGGCATGTCTTCAGGGGATTATCTTGATTATTAACTGATGTAAGCCCAGCCTACTGTGGCTATCACCTTCTCTAGACAATGGTCCTGGGTTGTTTCAGAAAGGCAATATGCATGACCTTGTGAGAGAGCCAGCAGGACAAACATTTCTGAACTGAAGAAATCTTTCCTGATGTTAGTGACCATTTTTGGTCATGAATCAGAAAAATACTAGCATGTACATGGTGAAGGTTAGGGTTGCTGCTTGCTATGTATGCCTTCCTTAGTCCATCCCTTTCCATTTTAAGCCCCAACACAAATGAGTTTAAAGGAGATGGGCCTGTTTCAAAACTACATTTTTGACTGAGTACCCAATCTATCCTCTTAGACATATGCACTAATGTTCCAAATCACAGAGCACAAAGATACTTAGTGAAATTGAAGATAGTAATATATACTAATACGTCTTCATTAATATACTGATAGTCAGAATTAGCCAAGATTTGCAGCACTGTTTCAATGATGATGTGTTTTCTTGTAATTATACTTCTCCACACTCTGAGGACAGTAGAGGCTCTTGAAATATATTTCTGTCACATTCCTCTGAGGCAAATAAGGAGGAGGTGTAATTATGGCCTCTTCACACATGGACAGGCAAACACAAGGAAATCAAACAAAAGGCCCAAAAGGCTCCAATTCAGTCCACCTCTCATACCAGCCTGTTTTCTTTTATTTCTGCAGTGGAAACCTCGGAAGGCATTATTCTGTCATTTTTTGCTAAAGTGAAAAACAAAACTCTGTGGGGTCATCTGCAGCAAAGAAATGATAAGACTAATAAATGTGGGCAGCAGCAGTCCCAACCTGTGGAAGCCAAATTTGATTTCTATGGATAATATGATCAGGGCTCTCCAAAGCTAAATTCCATCAGCTGTGATCAGCCCATGCCGTACTATCTGACAGAGAAGCAGGCAGAGAATGGGTGATCCTAAATAATAGACATGCATGGCTGCAAACCTTGGAATGCACTCAATGTGTGGGAGGACTGTGCAACTGGGAGTTTTTCCAAATTGTAATAGTTTTCAGTGTAGCAGGCTTAGAAAATGTGCTGTCACTGGTCAGATGCCACATTACTGACACTACAGAGCAAAGCCACAGACCCCAGGAAGAAGAGAAACACAACCCAAAGCGTGCACTATTAACCCTCTTTGCTACTGTGGCTTTTTTTTTTTAAGAGATTAATCCACAAAAATTAGGACCTTCATGAATCCTTAATTTTAATAACCTCAGGGCTGCTGAAACAGTTCAATGAATAGAGTGGTCACTGAACATGTACAAGGACCAAAGGTCAGACCCTCAGCACTCAAGAATGTGTGGGGTGGATGTGGCAGCCAACCTGTAATATCAGTGCATGAGAGGCACTCAGAGGATCCCAGGAGCAAGTTGGCTAGCCAGACTAGCCGAAATGGCTAGTTCTCTGATCTCAGTGTGAGTCTTTGCCTTGAAGAATAAAGTTGTAGAGAGATAGCGATACCTGACTTTGGCCTCAGGTCTACACACACACACACACACACACACACACACACACACACACATACATATACACACATTCACACATACACCACACATATACACACCTGATGCATATACACACGTGTACACACATGTACTTGTGAACACATATGCACACAGGTACATACACATGCATATTACGCATGCATACAAACACACATTTTAAAATAATTTTAGTAACCTCACCTTCAAGCCATGGAGGCTAAAGCAAGATCATAATCAAGCTTGGCCATCTTTGGACCTCTAGCTTCCATGAAGGGCCCACAGCAGTCCATCTCTTCTTCCTACCTCTCACCTACAGTGGCTCCCAAAGGCTGATCTTCCTAGACATCTTCCATGCCAAAGGTCCAGAGACTGCCGGAAATAAAAGGCAGCTGGAAGTCTCCAGCTGTAAAGGTTCAGGGTTTTCCTGAACTACTTAGTGTTCTTTGCCAAGTAGAGTACATTTGAAATGTGGAATTCAGTTCAAAGATGGTACAGAAATGAGTGAATTCTCAAAAAAGGCAGAGATGATAGGATGGGCAAGGTGCTGGGTGTGAAATCAGAACCCAAAGATCAAAGAAGGGTTTATAAGTTCCTTAGGAGCATGCTGTTCCTCCTGATGCTGTCAGGTTGAGAAGGAACCCTACTGTGCAATGACCACTGAAGACACGAGCAGGTATATTCTTCTGGCTTTCACAGACACCAACTGCACACGGTACACAGATGTACATGTAGGCAAAGCAGCCATTCACACAAATATATATATATCATATATATAAATACATATTTAAAATAATAAACAAATGGATATTTTCTCCTTTATAAAAAAAGAATGGTTCTTCTGTGCAAATCCAGCTTGCAATTTAAGTCATATGATGATAAACTATTCTGGTAATGCTTTGGGTTTGTATAAGGTCTTTGGTTATGGTTGCTGTTGTTGTTTTGTTCAAAATCTTTTGACACCATCCACATTAATAGCCTGTCCATCAATAGACTCCATTTTTCATAAGGTTGTGAGTTCTTGGCTCTTCATATCAATAGATTCTAGAATCTACAAATTCAATCAGCTTAATATGTAAAATAATTTAAAGCTGCATCTATACCAAACATGTACGGACTGATTAAAAAATAAATAAATAAACCTCTCAAAAGCAAAACAAAACAAAAACCAGGTGTGGTGGTCCATGCCTAAAATCTCAGCACTTGGGAAGCAGAAACAGGTGGATCTTTGTGGAGTTTGAGGCTAGCCTGGTCCACATCCAGGCCAGCCAAGACTTTAATAGTGAGACCCTATACCGAGCCCCCCCCCCAAAAAAAAGCCTAAAGACACCAACCAACATGTACAGACACTGTCAGAATTCTCTAATCAATGTAAAATACCAGGTATATAGCATTTGTGTCATATTGAGTATTGTGAGTCAATCATGGGCGAATGTGTGCAGATTTCATAAAAGAGAAGAGTATCATTGGAGTTGATGTCTGTGGGGTCCTTGAGTTACTGTCTGAAGATCCTCAGAAATGACTATCTGTGGGAGTGGGGGATGGAGACAATGCTAGAGCAAACTTCTTTTACCCAAAAATGTCTTGGTTCTCCCCCAGTTTATGTCAGTATGCTTCTCATGTCTTCATTGTCACTGTGCACACTACAAAGTTTTTCCTTAAACTCATAAGGTCAAATGAATCATGTAATCGAGGAAACAACAAACACCCTTCACAATACCTTCAAATAATGTAAAAGATCTTTAAATAACTGTAACCAAGCAACTGAAAGACTCATATGATAAAAACTTCAACTCTTTGAAGAAAGAAATTGGAGAAGCTATCAGAAGATGGAATGATCTCCTGTGCTCATGAATCAGTAGGATTAACATAGTAAAAATGGCCACCCTACCATAAGCAATCTACAGATTCAATGCAATCCCCATCAAAATTCCAACGCAATTCTTTATAGACCTTGAAAGGATAATTCTCAACTTCATATGGAAAAATAAAAACTCCAGGATAGCTATAAAAAAAAAAAATCCCGAACAATAAAAGAACTGCCAGAGGTATCACCAACCCTGATTTCAAGCTCTACATGTAGTAATAAAAACCCTGTGGTATTGGCATAAAAACAGACAGGTTGGTCAATGGAATAGAATCTAAGACCCAGACATAAATCCACATTCCTATGGACACCTGATTTTTTTTATTAAAAAAAAAGACAGAAATACACACTGGGATAAAGAAAGCATCTTCAAGAAATAGTACTGGTCAAAGTGAGTGTCAGCCTGTAGAAGAATGCAAATAGATCCATATTTATCACCCTGAACAAAACTCAAGGATCAAAGACCTCAACATAAAACCAGACACACTGAACCTGATAGAAGAGAACGTGGGGAATAACATTGAACTCTTTGGCACAGGGGACGACTTCCTGAACAGAACACTGGTAGCACAGGCACTAAGATCAACAATTAATAAATGGGACTTCATGAAACTGAGAAGCTGGTAATTGAGTCAAGATGGCATTGACTGCTGGCACCCTCAGGATCACAGAGCAGCTCTGGGGAGGCTGAGAAACCCACAGACGCTCCACAAGGAGAAGCATCAGATGAGTCTGCACAACTTGCAGTATCCCCAGGGCAACTAAAAAAAAGGAAGAAAGAAAGGTGCTTTTAAAAAGTGAGCAAATGGCTCTGAGGTCATGAGAGCCAGAGAGCCAGCTCTACACTTCACCTGGGCAGCATGGTAGAGCTGGCCCTGGTGGTGAGTACTAGTGAGCTAGCCCCAAGGGCATGAGACCAGGAGAACCGCCCTTGCCCCTTTCCCCTTGCTGCCTGCTGTATTGGGTGAGCTAACTGGGGAAGTGTTGGCGAGCTCACCCTGATGGTGAAGATTGGGGAGAGCTGGTGGGATGACCAACTCAGCTACCCCCCAGGACCAGATCCAAGGCTATGAGTTGGCCCACCACAACATCTACCCCATCTATGAACTGCTGGAGCACGTGAAGGGGATCTCCACACAGGAAAGCCACAGGGTATCCAAGAGGAATCCCAGTAAGGATCCAATATTGGTAGTGTAGTAGAAGCCAGAGGCCTTGAACCAGACCAGTGACTCATGGCAATGAACACTTGCAAGTAAAGATGCATGGACTAAAGGGTCTACTGACTCACTGTGACACACTCCAGCTTTACAATGTTGTTTTTTAATTTAATTTAATTTTATTTTATTTTATTTTATTTGAAGACAGGGGTTGCAAGGCAGAGGGCAGATCCAAAGAGACGGAGATGAGTGGGGCTGCAGTGCATGATGTGAAATCTATAAAGAATCAGAAGTTTTTAAAAAAGAAAAAAGAAGTGGTTGCATGAAATTAAAATAAATAAATAAATAAATAAAGGTAGCAGAGCAGAGGCATGCGTTTGATGGAGAGAAACACAACTAGATACAAAGCAGTGACCAGTATGGGAGCATCTCAGGCAGGATGCTTGCCCTGCTTTGGGGAGGAGAGCATGGGGCCACAGTGCTGCCAACAGGCTGCAAGCATGAGAGTGGTACCCGGTGAGCTGCAGGGCACCAGAAGCAGAGAGGTGTGCAGCAGCCTGGAGCTCTAAAGGATCCTGGCCCCAGATGCTCTGCCCAGCAGCAAGATCACCCTGGCTCTGGCAACAACAGGATATGCAAGACAAGTCTCAGTGACAGTTCAGTATTTATGGTGCTCCAGAAACCAGAAACTTTGAACCAGACCAATGACTCATTGCAGTGGTTTTTTGCATGTAAAACTGGGCAAAAAATAAAAAAATAAAATACTGGGCTGGAGAGATGACTCAGAGGTTAAGAGCATCGACTGCTCTTCCAGAGGTCCTGAGTTCAATTCCCAGCACCCACATGGTGGCTCATAACCACCTGTAATGAAATCAGGCTCCCTCTTCAATGTACATAATAAATAAATAAAATTAAAAAATAAAATAAAATTCTGTGTGCCACAGGGCGGTTTGCAATGCTGCTTTGATGAATAAATGTGCAGTGGAGAGGTGGGAAAGACCGCAGAACTCCTGGTGGAGAGAGGCAGAACAAGAGACGCTGCTGTGGCAGAGGAGATGGCAGTTGTGGGGGTATGTTGTTGCCGAATAGGCAGGCAAGGCGGTCTGCAGCAGGCTCTGCCTCAGAAGGTGCAGCCCAGCCCCATGACTGCCCTGGCTCTGCGCAACAGCAGGACATCGGAGATGGAGGACGGTTGGGCCTCCTTGTAAGATTGCCATGGTCTGTGTTACAGCCAGGGTCTGTGCTAGTGTCTGTGGTCCATGCTGCTGTTTGCCAAAGGCCATGTGGATGTATGTCTGTGGTCTATGTGGCTTCTGGGGACCACGTGCAAGTCCATGATCCATGCTGCCACTAGTTGTTACCAAAAGTCTCTTTGCAGTGGTTTTGATGGCTGCAGACTCACAATTGAGAATGGGAAGTATTGAAGGCTTCTATGACACACACACACACACACACACACACACACACACACACACACACACACACACACACAAAGAAACAGTTCAGACAGGAAGCCATTGAAAAGAGTCCTTAAAAATTGTGATAAAGATGCTGAAGTGCACCTCTTCAGCTGATGACTTCTGGATGGGAGTCGGGTGGGAAGGACTCAGTTATCGTTAAGGAGCTGGTCCCTGGGAGTTTGACCATGCTCCAGTGAGTATATGGGCAACACAAATTAGACTTGGTGTAATTTTTTTCTTCTTTTTGAGGAAAGGCACAAGTGTGGGAGGGTGGACCTGGGGGGAATAGAAGGTGAGTGTGGTAAGTGTCTATGGTATAAAATTCTCAAATAATTAATAAAATTATGATGTTGGAAAAAATAAAATGAAAAGTTTTGGTAAGGTGAAGGACACCATCAATCAGACAAAATGGCAGCCTACAGAATGGGAAAAGTTTATTTTTACCAACCCTAAATCTGATAAAGGTCTAACATCCAAAATATATAAAGAACTCAAGAAACTAGATATCAAAAAAATAATAATCCAATTAAAAATATGGTACAGATCTAAACATAATTCTCAGTAGAGGAATCTCAAATAGCTGAGAAACACTTAAAGAATTGTTCAACATCCTTCGTAAGTTTTTGCACCCAATAGGCCTCTCTGCTAACACAGCAATCCAAATCAGACCAAATTAGAAAAGCCCCAGTTTAATGGGTAAAGCGTTCCTGGGTAATTCTCCAGTGACCCCCCCCCCCACCGCTCCCACGCCCAGTGAGGAGATGGGGATGAGAGACCAGAAAACCACATGTCTGTTTTCTGAAATGCAGCTTAAATACCCTGTGGGAGTGGTCTTGAGCCTCTCTGGGGAAGGAGGTGTGCTTGGCAGGATTTAAAGGGGTGGGTTTGGGGAAAGAGATAGGGGAGGAGAGTTGTGAATCTTCCACCAGAACATTCCAGACTCTTTGGGTATATGGATACCAGGGTGCCAGGGACTGAGGTGGAACTCCCACCCAAACAATCCTTAGCCATCAGGGAATTATAAATCAAAATGACTTTGAGATTCCATCTTACACCGGTCAGAATGGCTAGGTTCAATAACACAAGTGACAGTTTATGCTGGTGAGGATGTGGAGCAAGGGGAACACTCCTCCATTGCTGGTGGGAGTGCAAACTTGTACAGCCACTATGCAAACCCATACAGCAGTTCCTCAGAAAATTAAGGATCAATCCACCTCAAGACCCAGCTATACCATTCTTGGGCATATGCCCAAAGGATGCTCCATCCTACCACAAGGACACTATGTTCATTGAGGCTTTATTCATAACAACAAGAAACTGCAAACAACCTAGATGTCCCTCAACTTAAGAGTAGATAAAGAAATGTTGGTACATTTACACAATGGAATTTTACTCAGCTATTTTTTAAAAAATGACATGAAATTTTCAGGCAAATGGATGCAACTAGAAAAAAATCATCCTGAGTGAGGCAACCAAGACCTAGAAAGACAAATATGGTATGTATTCACAGCTGTTAAGTAAATAATAATCAAGCTATAATCCATAGACACAGAAAGGTCAGGTAAAGAGAATGTCTTTAGGGGGAAGCATGTATCTCCCTGGGAAGAGGAAACAGAGTAGATTCTGCAAGTAGACTCGGGGCAGGGAGGGACCAGGTGTTGGGGGAAGGGAGAGAGTGTTGGGAGAAATGGCTGGAATTGGGAGATTCTTGGGGGATGGTGTGGAACCTAGTTCAGTGGAAACTTCCTATAATCTATGAGGGTGACTCTCATGAGGACTCCTAGTAATGGAAGATAGGGAGTCTGAGTGGCCATCTTCTGTGACCAGGCAAGGCTTCCAGTGGTGAGACTGGGTTGCATTCAGTTGAGTTGTTGGCCAAGGAGGTCCTGTGGAGAACCCTAAACAACACAAGCTGATGGTAGTACAGAAGGTCACCCTCTGAAAACTAACAGTGGGGCCCATGGCCAAGGACAACTTCCACTCAGCTCATTGAATGTAGAGAGGTCAAGCTGGTGCAAGCTTGGAGTATTCACTCCTATATTCCAGTCGCTTTGGGGCAAGAAGGTGCTCTATAGGCTACAGAATGTGAAATCTGTATGTCAATCAAGCCATGAAAGCCTCCACCTACACTCTCTCCTGCCTAAAAGATGTGCTGAGGCAATGGTGACTCAGAACTTGTGGGAGTTTAATGTCTGGTTTAACTTGAAGCCCACTCCATGAAAGGGAGCCACACTACCTGAATGGTCAGGAACTGGAAATGGGACAGCCCAGAGACCTAGGGTAGAACCAAACATGACTGGCAAATAAAATAAAATAAAATAAAATAAAATAAAATAAAAATAGAATAAATGATTCCTAATGATATTCTTCTATAGTTAGAGATCAGTGCCTTGTCCAGTCATCATCAGAGAGGCTTCCTCTGGCAGCAGATGGGAGCAGGTGCAGAGACCCACTGCCAGACATAATGCTGAAAGAGGTCTAAATTGGAGGTCTCAGTTGGGTTCCTCCCCTCAAACCTCAGGGAACCCCAAGGAACTGGGGAAGAAAATTTGTAGAAGTCAGAGGTGATAGAGGACACCAGGAGAACATAGCCCACTGAATCTATGAAGCAGGGCAGTTATGGTGGTTTGAATGTAATTGGTCCCCATAATCTCAGAGGGAGTGGCACTATTAGGAGGTATAGCTTTGTTGGAGTAGGTATGGCCTTGATGAAGGAAGTGTGTCACTGTGGGGGCAGGCTTTGAGGTTTCCTATACTCAGAATACTACCTAGTATCTCAGTTGATTTCCTGTTGCCTGAAAGATGTAGAACTCTTAGCTGCTCCAGCACCATGTCTGCCTGCACACCGCCATGCTCTCTGCTATGATGATAATGGACTGAACCTCTGAAACTGTATGTGAGCCACCTCAATTAAATGTTTTTATCCATAAGAGTTGCCATGGTTATGGTGTCTTTTTACAACAATAAAAACCCTAACTAAGATGACACTTATGGGGGGCTAGAGAGATGGCTCAGAGGTTAAGAGCACTGACTGTTCTTCCAGAGGTTCCGAGTTCAATTTCCAGCAACGACATGGTGGCTCACAACCATCTGTAATGAGATCTGGCGTCCTCTTACAGCTCACAGAGACTGAAGTGGTAAGCACGTGGCCTGCACAAATCTTTACCAGCTCCTCTGTGTATGTTATGGCTGTTATCTTAGTGTTTTTCTGGGACTCCTAACAGTGGGAACCAGTGTGTCTCTGACTCTTTTGCTGCCTCTTGAGACTCTTTTCCTCTTGTTGGGTTGCCTTGTCCAGCCTCAGTGTGAGAGCTTTTGCCTTGTCTTACTGTATCTTGTTTTGTCCTGTTTGTCATCTGTTGGAGGCCTGCTCTGTTCTGAAGAGAAAACAGGGGGGTGGGAGAGTGGACCCAGGAGATAGGGGAAATGGGAGCAAGCTAGGAGGAGTGGAGAGAGGGGAAGCTGTGTATTGGGATGTATTATATAAGAGAAAAATCTATTTCCAATTTTAAAAAGTGTATATAGTAAAAAGAAAGAAAGAAAGGAAAACAAAGAAAGCCTTCATGGCCACCCACCCACTCAGAAAGCTGAGGAAACCCGTGTCTCACGGACAACACAGGCAATTTTTGCCAGTTGAATTTAGTGAGTACTGCAGTGGGCCCACACTTTCCAAATCCCAATAGGCATTCCTAGGGAGTATCTGGTTTGTTTTTTTCTATTTGAAGCACAGTCTCAGAGAAGCCTTGAACTCACTGAACATCAATGATGACCTTAAACTCTTGATCCTCCTTCCTCCCACTCCCAAATGCTGGGAACACAGGTATGTGCCAGCCCTGGTGGTTTTTTGTTTGTTGTTTGTTTGTTTTTAGATTTATCTTTTGGTTTTATTCATGTGTATGTATGTGTGACTATGCGTGTGTGTGCCACATGTGTGCAAGTGCCAGGGGAGGCCAGAAAAGGTGTCAGGTCCCCTGAAGCTGGAGTTACAGGCAGTTGTGAGCTGCCCATCTTGGTCCTGGACACCAAACTCAGGTCCTCTAGCAGAGCAGCAAGTGCTCTTATCCTCTGAGCATCTCTCCAGCCGCCACCCTCACCTGAACCACAAAATGTTTTTTACTGGGTTGTGAATTTATTTAAAACATACATTTTACATAAGAAATACCTCAAATATTCTGATAAATGAGGTGGTGTAAAAATTGATAACTTAGAGATAATAGATATTAAACTGTGTTCTGTCACATTTTATAAAATTCTTTTCATTTATTCAAAAGAAGATGGTAACGCTGTCTACCATGAGAACCCTTCTGGGTATGAGGCCTCTTCCTGGCCATCAAATTTGGAACAGCAGGTCTGAACATTCCAATCTCACCAGTGATCTGGATACCCAGGTGCGACAGTTGGTCTGAGAAGGGGAGAGAGTTGGGGGCAGACAGAGCCCAACAGTAGAATTGGAACCAGAAAAGCAGAATATAGACAGACTGACTCCTGTCATGTGTGGGTGTTAGAGGCTATGCTATAGCTCAGTGGTAAGAATGTGCTGAGAATGGACCAGGTCCTCAGGTCAGTCCTCAACACCACTAAGATAAAAGCATTGAGATTAAGGAAGAAGCCTCCAGGCTCTTCCACAGCAAGTATCTTAGAAGCTACAGCTGCAATGAAAGCTATTTATTCAATATATCACTGGGACAGGGGCTATGGACAGAGAAGACAAACGCTGTCTTTGGTCTCCCAAGTTCCTCCCACAGAAACAACCAAAGTAAAACTGCATAGCAGTGCAAGATTCCAGCATTCCAGAAGCTAAGACCAGAAGACTATGAGTTAGAGATCAGCCTGGGCTACCTAGATATAGAAGATTCTTTCAAAACACCTGCCCTTCAACAGCAACATGGAACCTGGGCTATAGCTCTGTTGATAGAATGCTTGCTTGGAGTCCAAGAAGTCTTGGGTTTGAGCCAAGCACCACATACAACTGGTGCATGCCTAGAATCTCAGCTCTCAGAAGCATAGGCAAGAGGATCAGAAACTTAAGGTAATCCTTAATGACATAATGAGTTTGAAGGTTAGCCTGGGCTCAAAAGAAAAAAGAAAACAAAAAATATAAACAGAACGTGCTCTAACAAGCATAAATTCCTGAAGGAAGAAAGAAAATAGTTTATTATGCCCTTGTTGGGTTTTTAAGTTTTTTATTACATTTATTTATTGTGTGTGTACAATGTGATGTATGCATGCCACAGCATGTGTACGGATGCCAGAAGCAAGTTACTGGAGTCCATTTTCTCCCCCTACCATGTGGATCCCAGAAATTGAACTCAGGTCATTGGGCTTGGTAGCAAGCTCCTTTACCCATGGAGCCATCTCATTGGCCTTACAAGATTGTTCTATGTCAAGTGTTGTAGAAGGTGCTCTGGTATGTGGGTCTGATATTCATAAGACAAACTAAGGATCTAGAAGGTGCTAGGAACTAGGTTAGGAGTTAAGAATACAGAACAGTATAGAGAAGAATATATTTTAAACAAACACATAATTGTGGGTTTAAAATTTATAGTTGTAACCCAGATATACTGGAAGGTGCTGTGATAGTTTGAATAAGAATGTCCCCCATAGGCACATATGTTTGGAAGGAGTCTGGTGGAAGATCCACCTTGGCTCCCCTCCCCATCTCTTTCCCTAAACCTGCCCCTTCAAAGCCCACCAAACACAGCTCCTTTCCCAGAGAGGCTCAGGACAACTCCCACAGGTGATATATAAGTGGCATCCCAGAAAACAGACTTGTGGTTCTTCTGGTCTTGTTCCCATCTCCTCTCTGCAGGGCCAGTGAATCACCCAGGAGCATTTTACCCATTAAACCTGGGCTTTTCCTGATTCAGTCTGATTCAGTTTGTTGCAGTGGTGGAGAGGCCTTCAGGAGGCCTAAAACTTATCAACATAAATTTGAACATTGGTTCCCAGTAGGTGGAACTGTTTGTGAAGGATTAGGAGATGTGATCTTGTTGGAGGATGTGTGTCACTGGAATGAGCTTAGAGATTTCAAAAGCCCACTCAATTCCTAGTTATCCTCCCCACACACTACTGCTCCATCACCATGCATGCCTACCTGTTTCCATGCTCTCTGCCTTGATGATCATGGACTAACCCTGTGAAACTGTAAACAAGCCCCAATTAAATGATTCCTTTTATAAGTTGCCTTGGTCATGATGTCTCTTCATAGCAATAATGCACTAAGATAGATGCCTTTATCTTTTCTAATGGAAATCAACTTATTTTTTGCATCCCCTTCTGCTGATGATAGAAAAATTGAGTATTACTAGTTAAAATGACCTAATCTCTTTCAGAATAGCATCTGTGACTATTCATTCCACTTCAAAGTTTTTCTTCTTCTGTTTCTGTTTTTCATGAGTGTCTTAGTTAGGGTTTCTATTGCTGTGAAGAGACATCTTGACTATAGTAACTCTTATAAAGGAGACATTTAATTGGGGCTGGCTTATAATTTCAGAGATTCAGTCCATTATTGTCATGGCCACTCCCTATGTACCAAGCATTCAAACATATGAGTCTATGGAGTCCATACCTATTCAAACCACCACAATAAGGACAGGACAGTTTCCCCAGGAATCTCTTACTATCCTCCAGTTGCAGGGTACCAGAGGCTTCTACAGTGTGGATGTCCATACAGTCCCCAGCAAGTCACAGGCATTTACCATATACCATTACTGAGGTATAGTGTATTACATATAATCTTTAACATCCATTGCTGATATGTATGCTCCTGGCCATTCAGACACACAGTTCATCTTGCTTTTAACAGTATGGGCATTTTGGCATTTAGCCACAACCCTCAGATGCCTTAGGAGCCCAGAACCTTCCAGAATTTCCCCCACTCCGTTTAGAATGTTCTGTGTTGGGTCCCTTTACCAGAATTACCTTGGTCCCTACTGGCCAGATGTCCTATTGACTGTCTATTACAAAGCTGAGATGTTCCTCAATAGTCTGCTGTTAAAATTGCTGCCCTGCCAAGTGTGGTGGCTCATGCCTGTAATCCTAACACTTGGGAGGCTAAGGCATGAGTATTGCCTCAAGTTTTAGACCAGCCAAGGCTATACAGTGAATTCCAGGTCAACCTAGGCTGCAGAGTAAGACACTGTCTCAATCAATGTTATGGCTATTCTTGGTTGTCAACTTGAATACATCTGGAATGAACTACAATCCATAAATGGAGAATAAGCCTGTGAGTTTTTTCCTTGGTTTGAAGTAGGTGAATCCACTTCTAGTATAGACCTTTCAGGCAGGAAGACACAAGTGTTTAATCCAGATCTTGAGGAGAGAAGACACACCTTTAATCTGGGCCACACCTTCTGCTGGAAACTGTAGTGGTATTTGCTCCGCCCATGACCTTGGGCTATATGGCCTGAAGGAGTCGAGCTTCCTGCCATTGTACTTGACCTCTTAAAAGGAAAGGGAGGGGCACAAGGCCCTTCTCCCTGCTTCCTGCTTTCTGGTGTGACTGAACTGCCAGGTGGATTCACTCCCAGTCAGATCAGACAGCTTCAGCTGTCTACTTGGTCCTGTATTCATGGGTATGTTTCCTCAATTTATAACCTAATACTACTCCTTAAGCAGACTTCCATTGATTTCTTGCTTTATCTGGCACCCAATATGGGGCCCAAACCCATACCCCTGAAATTAAGAGTCTCATGCTCTGCCAACTGAGCTAGCCAGGCCTTACAATGGCAAGAAGCACCACCTCCTTTGGGCTGTATAGCCCAAGGTCATGGGCAGAGCAAATACCACTACAGGAAGCCTATATAAGGACATAGAATAAGGAAGCTTTTGTTCTTTGCCTGCTTTCTCTTACCTTGCTAGCAAGTCCATTCCTTCACTGACATTAGAGCTTACTTCTTCAGGATTCCAGAGTATACTGAAGACCAACCGAGACATCATAGCCAGTCATTGTTGGATTAGTTAGGCCATATCCTGTAAGTGATTCTGATAAACACACACACACACACACACACACACACACATTTATTCTATAAGTTCTACTACTCCAGAGAACCCTGACTATTACAGATTCTGGTGCCAGGGACTGGAGTATTGCTTTGGTAGTGTAAGAATCTAAATAGCTGGAGGCTGTTTCTGTTTTCACTCCCCTAAACAAGTTTGTTTGACCCATCCACACCTGCACCAAATGGGCTTGATCACATGTGGGTGGGAGGTGTATGGGCAGGAAATACATCAGGATATATGCTTGCTCCTGACTGGACCTGGTGGGAAGGAAATACAGTAGCCTTGTGCCCTTTTTAAGCCTCTGCAAGGCATGACTCATGGCCATTTTCTGGGAACCCAAAGATGGACCCGGCCAGAGTCTATCTCCTTGGCCAGTATTTAATTAAAACTTGTTCAAATTTGGCTTTAAATTGTGGTAGTAGTCTTATTCTCAACCAGTGGAATTAACAATAGGCTTGACCTTGTTTCTTGACAGAATATGAATTTGGGGACTTTGGATTAGGAAAACAGTTGAATGTTTTAAGCAAGATTTAATGGTCCAAACTAGTAGGATCATGAAAGACAGTGGTGCAGAGGGTGATTTGAACTGTGAGGCCTGGCTCAAAAGGTCTCAGGGGAGAAGAATATTAGTATGTAGTCTAGAGATGATTCTTGTAATATTTTGGTGAAGAATGTGGCTGCTTTCTGACTTTGTCCAAAATATCTGCCTGAGATAAATTGGAGAGTTATGGATTAACAGCTATGGCAGAGGAGAGTTCCAGATAGCCTAGTATTGACCATGTTGCTTGGTTATTAGTGGTCACACTTACACAGACCTATAATGAAAAGGGTCAGAGTAAGAAAGGAAAAATACAAAATTTACAGTTGGAGGAGAAAAGGAGCACCATGAAATACAATGGAGGCAAGTCAAGTGGTCAAGGAGATAAAAAAGTTAAAGAAAAAATGTTGGGATAAAGATAGTAGTGACCCCAGGACAAGACCCCACCCAGCTAAGCTTTCAGTTTGTGACAAGGAATTAAATGAAAGCTTAGGGCTGGGCATGGTGGCACACACATTTAATCCCAGCACTCAGGAGGCAGAGACTGGTGGCTCTCTGAGTTGCAGGCCAGCCTGGTCTACAGGTCCAGTTTCAGGATAGCCAGGTTTAGTCAGTGAAGGAAACCATTGAAAACAGACAGCTGGGGAAAATGTATTTGAACAGGGAGACCATATCCCAGCCCCAGCAAGCAGCAGAAATGGCAGCTTCAGCCACATGGTTCTGGCTTTAGACTCAAGGATGTACAAAAGGGGTTATGGAATCTCCCTCCATGACTAAGGGAAGCCCTGAGGCCAGGAGTGTGTCAGGGGTGTCCCTGCATGGAGGCCTAGAGAGGACATTTCATGAAGCTGTGGAGGTGAAAACTGGATTGCCTTGGAGACCCCAAGATGTTAGAGATGCCAAGTAAATCTGCTAACAGGGAGTAGAACCAGCCCAAGAGAAAGAAGTGTGTTGCAGTCAACAAAGCTGAAGAGAGTTGGAGATCTGAAGAGTGTTTTGACATCAAACATAGAGATGCAGAGTTTGGAGTTTGCTCAGCTGGTTTTTGGTCTTGCTTTGGTACAGTATTTCCTCACTATGCTCCCTTCCCTGTGTTTTGGAAAGGTAACGTATATCCTGTGCCATTATGTATTGGAAGTATGTGATCTGCTTTTTTTGGGGGGGGGGGGGCTTTTTTTAAAAAACTTTTAAAATTATATTTGTGTTTTAATTTTACACATCAGCCATGGGTTCCCCTGTCCTCCCTCTTCCCGCCCCCACCCCCACCTTCCCCCCAGCCCCTCCCCTCCATTCCCATCTCCTCCAGGGCCAAGACTCCCCTGGGGATTCATTTAAACCTGATGGATTCAGTACAGGCAGGTCCTGTCCCCTCCTCCAGGCTGAGCAAAGTGTCCCTGTGTAAGCCCAAGGTTCCAAACAGCCAGCTCATGCACTAAGGACAGGTCCCGGTCGCACAGCCTGGGTGCCTCCCAAACAGTTCAAGCTATTCAATTGTCTCACTTATCGAGAGGGCCTGATCCAGCTGGGGGTTCCACAGCCTTTGGTTCATAATTCATGTGCTTCCATTCATTTGGCTATTTGTCCATGTGCTTTTTGCAATCTTGGATTCAACAATTCATGCTCTTGCAGACCCTCCTCTTTTTCGACAATTGGACTCCTGGAGCTCCACCTGGGGCCTGGCTGAGGATCTCTGCATCCACTTCCATCAGTTATTGGATGAGAGTTCCAGCTCGAATGTTAGGGTATTTGGCCATCTGATCACCAGACTAGGTCAGATCAGGCTTTCTCTCGACCATTGCCAGCAGTCTACAGAGGATGTATCATTGTGGATTTCTGGGGACTTCTCCAGCACTCTGCCCATTCCTGTTCTCATGTGGTCATCATTTATCATGGTCTGTTATTCCTTGTTCTCTCTTTCTGTTCTTGATCCAGCTGGGATCTCCTGCTCCCCTAAGCTCTCTTTCCCTCAAACCTTGCCCTTCATTACTCCCACAGTTGTCCAGGTTGTTCATGTAGATCTCATCCATTTCTCTGTCCTTGGGTGATCCCTGTGTCTTTCCTAGAGTCCCATTTTCTAGGTAGCCTCCCTGGAGTTGTGTAGCAGTCTAGTCATCTTTGTTTTACATCTAGTATCCTCCTATGAGTGAGTACATACCATGTTTGTCCTTCTGAGTCTGGGTTACCTCACTCAGGATGATTTTTTCTAGATCCATCCATTTGCCTGCAAACCTCATGATGTCATTGTTTTTCTCTGCTGAGTAGTACTCCACTGTGTATATATACCATATTTTCTTTATCCATTCTTCAGTTGAAGGGCATCTAGGTTGTTTCCAGGTTCTGGCTATTACAAACAAAGCTGATATGAACATAGCTGAGCAAATGCCCTTGTGCTATGATTGAGCATTCCTTGGGTATATGCCCAAGAGTGCTACAGCTGGGTCTTGGGGTAGATGGATTCCCAATTTTCTAAGGAAGCGCCATATTGATTTCCAAAGTGGCTGTACAAGCTTGCATTCCCACCAGCAGTGGAGGAGAGTTCTCCTTACTCCACATCCTCTCCAGCATAAGCTATCTTCTGTGTTTTTGATCTTAGCCATTCTGACAGGTGTAAGGTGGTATCTCAGAGTCATTTTGATTTGCATTTCCCAGATAATTAGGGACGTTGAGCAATTCCTTAAATGTCTTTCAGCCATTTGAACTTCCCCTGTGGAGAATTCTCTGTTTAGTTCTATAGCCCATTTCTTAATTGGACTGTTGGGCATTTTGATGTCTAATTTCTTGAGTTCTTTATATATTCTGGATATCAGCCCTCTTGTCAGATGTTGGTGAAGACCTTTTCCCATTCTGTAGGCCGTCGCTTTGTCTTGTTGACCGTGTCCTTTGCTCTACAAAAGCTTCTCAGTTTCAACAGGTCCCATTGATTGATTGTTTCTCTCAGTGTCTGTGCTACTGGTGTTATAGTTAGAAAGTGATCTCTGGTGCCAATGTGTTCAAGAGTACTTCCTACTTTGTCTTCTATCAGGTTCAGAGTAACTGGATTTATGTTGAGGTCTTTGATCCACTTGGACTTAAATTTTGTGCACAGTGACAGATATGGATCTATTTGCAGCCTTCTACACGTTGACATCCAGTTATGCCAGCACCATTTGTTGAAGATGCTTTCTTTTTTCCATTGTAAATTTTTGGCTTCTTTGTCAAAAATTATATGTTCATAGGTGTGTGGGTTAATGTCAGGGTCTTCAATTCGATTACATTGGTCAACATGTCAGTTTTTATGCCAGTATCAAGCTGTTTTTATTATGGTAGCTCTATAGTAGAGCTTGAGGTCAGGGATCATGATGCCTCCAGAGGTTGTTTTATTGTACAGGATTCTTTTGGCTATCCTGGGTTTTTTGTTTTTCCATATGAAGTTGAGTATTATTCTTTCCAGATTTGTGAAGAATTGTGTTGGTAATTTGATGGGGATTGCATTGAATCTGTAGATTGCTTTTGGTAAGTCGCCATTTTTACTATGTTAATCCTGCCTATCCATGAGCATGGGAGATCTTTCCATTTTCTGACATCTTCTTCAATTTCTTTTTTCAGGGACTTAAAGTTCTTGTCATACAGGTCCTGCACATGCTTAGTTAGAGTAACCCCAAGGTATTTTATATCATTTGTGGCTATTGTAAAGGGTGATGTATCTCTGATTTCCTTCTCTGCCTGTTTGTCTATTATATATAGGAGGGCTACTGATTTTTTTGAGTTGATCTTGCATCCTGCTATGTTGCCGAAGGTTTTTATTAGCTGTATCAGTTGCTTGGTTGAATTTTTGGGGTCACTCATGTATACTATCATGTCATCTCAAATAGGGAAAGCTTGACTTCTTCCTTTCCAATATGTATCCCCTTAATCTCCTTATGTTGTCTTACAGCTCTGGCTAGAACTTCAAGTACTATATTGAATAGTATGGGGAGAGGGGACAGCCTTGCCTTGTTCCTGATTTTAGGGGTATTGCTTTGAGTTTCTCACCATTTAGTTTGATGTTGGCTGTTGGCTTGCTGTAGATTGCCTTTATTATGTTTAGGTATGTTCCCTGTATTCCTGATCCCTCCAAGACCTTTATCATGAAGAGGTGTTGGGTTTTGTCAAATGCCTTTTCTGCACCTAGTGAAATGATCATGTGGTTTTTTTCTTTGAGTTTGTTTATATGGTGTTTTACATTGACGGACTTTCGTATGTTGAACCACCCTTGCATCCCTGGGATGAATCCTACTTGATCATGGTGAATAATTGTTTTGATGTGTTCTTGGAGTCTGTTTGCCAGTTTTTATTGAGTATTTTTGCATCAATGTTCATGAGGGAGATCAGTCTGTAGTTCTCTTTCTTTGTTGCATCTTTGTTTGGTTTAGGAATCAGGGTAATTGTAGCCTCATAGAAGGAGTTTGGTAATATTCCTTCTGATTCTATTGTGTGGAACAATTTAAAGAATATTGGTATTAAGACTTCTTTGAAGATCTGGTAGAATTCTGCACTGAAACCATCTGGTCCTGGGCTTTTTTTGGTTGGGAGACTTTTAGTAACTGATTCTATTTCCTTAGGGGTTATTGGACTATTTAGATGGTTTATCTGGTCTTGATTTAACTTAGGTATGTGGTACCTACCCAGAAAATTATCCATTTCTTTTAGATTTTCCAGTTTTGTGGAGTAGAGGTTTTTGAAGCATGACCTGATGATTCTCTGGATTTCCTCATTGTCTGTTGTTATGTCCCCCTTTTCATTTCTGATTTTGTTAATTTGGATGCTCTCTCTCTGTCTTTTGGTTAGTTTGGATAAGGGCTTGTCTATCTTGTTGATCTTCTCAAAAAACCAACTCTTGGTTTCATTAATCCTTTGTATTGTTCTCTTTATTTCTATTTTATTGATTTCAGCTCTCAATTTGATAATTTCCTGGCGTCTGTCCCTCCTGGGAGACTTTGCTTCTTCCTGTTCAAGAGCTTTCAGGTGTGCTGTCAAGTCACTAGCATGAGATTTCTGCAGCTTCTTTATGTGGGCATTTAGTGCTATGAATTTCTTTCTTAGCACTGCTTTCATGGTGTCCCATAAGTTTGGGTATGTGGTATATTCATTTTCATTGATCTCTAGGAAGTCTTTAATTTCTTTCTTTAGATTCAGTTGAGCATTATTCAGTTTCCATGAGATTGTAGGTTTTCTGTAGGTTTTTTGTTGTTGTTGAAATGTAACTTTAAACCATGGTGGTCCGATAGAACACAGGAGGTTATTCCAATTGTTTCGTATCTGTTGAGATTTGCTTTGTGGCCAAGTATGTGGTCAATTTTAGAGAAGGTTCCATGGGGTGCTGAGAAGAAGGTATATTCTTTTTTGTTTGGGTGGAATGTTCTGTAGATATCGATTAAGTCCATTTGAGCCATAACATCAGTTAAGACTCTTATGTCTCTGTTAAGTTTCAATTTGGCCGATCTGTCCAGAGGTGAAAGTGGGGTGTTGAAGTCTCCCACTATTAATGTGTGGGGTTTTATGTGTGATTTAAGCTTTAATAATGTTTCTTTTACATATGTGGGTGCCCTTGTGTTTGGGGCATAAATGTTCAGAATTGATACTTCATCTTGGTGGATCTTTCCTGTGATGAGTATGTAATGTCCTTCATCATCTCTTTGATTGATTTTAGTTTGAAGTCCACTTTGCCGGATATTAGGATGGCTACACCAGCTTGCTTCTTAAGACCATTTGATTGGAAAGTCTTTTCCCAGCCTTTTATTCTTAGGAGGTGTCTGTCTTTGAATTTGAAGTGTGTTTCTTATATGCAGGAGAAAGATAGGTCCTGTTTTCGTATCCATTCTGTTAGTCTGTGTCTTTTTATAGGTGAATTAAGTCCATTGATATTAAGGGATATTAATGACCAGTGATTGTTTGTTCCTGTTGTTATTTTTATTTTTTGGTGGTAGTGTGTGTGTACTTCTCTTCTTTGGGGTTTACTGCTGTGGTGTTATCTATTGCCTGTGTTTTCATGGATGTATCTGCCTTCCTTAGGTTGGAATTTTCCTTCTAGTGCTTTCTGTAGGGCTGGGTTTGTGGATAAGTATTGTTTAAATCCAAGTTTTGTCTTGGAAGGTCTTGTTCACTCCATCTATGATGATTGAAAGTTTTGCTGGGTATATTAGTCTAGGCTGGCATCCATGGTCTCTTAGTGTCTGCATTATATCTGTCCAGGTCCTTCTGGCTTTCAAAGTCTCCATCTAGAAATTGGGTGTTATTCTGATGGGTTTGCCTTTATAAGTCACTTGGCCTTTTTCCTTTGCTGCCCTTAATATTCTTTCTTTATTCTGTACGTTTAGTTGTTTAATTATTATGTGGTGAGGGGACTTTTTTGGTGGGTCTAGTCTGTTTGGTGTTCTATAGGCTTCTTGTATCTTCATAGGCATTTCCTTCTTTAAGTTGGGAAAGTTTTCTTCTATGATCTTGTTAAGTATATTTTCTGTGCCTTTGAGTTGGTATTCTTCTCCTTCCTCTATCCCTATTATTCGTAGGTTTGGTCTTTTCATGGACATTTTGGGTAATGACTTTGTTGGATTTAGTGTTTTCTTTGACTGATGAATCTATTTCTTCTAACGTTATCTTCAACACCAGAGATCCTCTCTTCCATCTCTTGCATTCTGTTGATTATACTTGCCTCTGAAGTTCCTGTTTGTTTACTCAGATTTTCTATTTCCAGCATTCACTTTGCTTGTGTCTTCTTCATTTTTTCTATTTCCCTCTTCAGGTCTTGGACTGTTTTCCTTGCTTTTTCATGATTTTCTTTCAGGGACTTATTGTTTTCTTCTGCTTTAATTGTCCTTTCCTCTAGTTTTTTGTAGCATTCTTCCCATTTTTTGTTTGTCTGTTCCTCCACTTTATTTTTGATTTCTTCTATATAAGGCTCTAGCCTCTTCATGATGTTACTTATAAGGTTGTTTTTTTTTTTCTTCTTCCATTCTGTGATGTTCAGGTCTAGCTGTTGGAGAAGGGCTAGGTTCTGGTGATGCTGTATTGCTCTTTATTTTGTTGTATGTACTTCTGCTTTGATGTCTCCCCATCTCCTTGTGGATTCATTCTTGGTCTTATCAGTGTACTTGGTCCAGAGAGAGCTGACAGATTTAGGGAGCCTCTCTCTTTGGCCAGATGGAAGCTCTGGGCCGGATGGGAGCTCTGGTCCAGATGAGAGTGCTGGCCAGATAGGAGCTGGGGGCTGGACTCTGAGTCTCAGGAAGTCCCTGGGGTCTCCTTATCTTGTCCAGATGGGAGTTCCAGGGCAGGATGGAAGCTCTGGTCCAGATGGGAGTGCTGGCTGGATAGGAGCTGGGGGCCTGGACTCTGAGTCTCAGGAAGTCCCTGAGGTCTCCTTATCTTGTCCAGATGGGAGCTCCTCTTTTCCAGATGGGAGTTCTGGGGCAGGATGGAATACTGGATGCTGGTCTCTAAATCTCTGGAAGTGGCTGGGGTCTCTGACAGATGGGTGTGGGGGCAAGGCGTTGAGGTTGTAGTGTCCACCAGAGGGTCTCTCTGGTCCAGATGGGAGTTCCAGGGTGGATGGGAGCTGGGGGCTGGTCTCTGAGTCTCAGGAAGTCGTGATCTGCTTTATTTTGATTTTATAGGAGATTACAGTTAAGAGATTGCATGAATCCCTGAAGACATTGGACTTTTATACAGGATTGAGACTGTGATATACTACGGGAACTTTTGAATTTGGACTAAATGTATTTTGCATTATGGTATGGCTACAAGCCTCTGGGAGCCAGGGAGTGGAGTGTGGTGGTTTGAATAAGAATGGCCCGCATTAGCCAGGCAATGGTAGGGTATGCCTTTAGTTCCAGCATTGGAAGGCAGAGGCAGGTGGATCACTTTGAGCTCCATGCCAGCCTGGTTAACAGAGCAAGTTCTAAGGACAGCCACATCTACATAGAGAAACACTGTCTCAAAAAGCTAAAAAAAAAAAAAAAAAAAAAAAAAAAAAAAAAAGCCTCCATACTCATATTTGAAGGCTTAGGGAGTGGTATTAGGAGGTGTGGCCTTGTTGGAGGAGGTGTGGCCTTGTTGGGGGAGGTGTGGCCTTGTTGGGGGAGGTGTGGCCTTGTTGGAGGAGGTGTGGCACTGGGGTCCTCTTTCAGGTTTCAAATCCCCAAAGCCAGGCCCAATGTCTCTTTTCCTGATGCTTCCTGACCAATATGTAGAACTCTCAGCTCCTTCTCCACCACCATGTCCGCCTGCATGCCAGCAAGATTTCTGCCATGACAATAATGGATGGAACCTCTGAACTGGAAGCCAGCCCCAATTGTTTCCTTTATAATGGAGTTGCTGTGTCATGGTGTCTTTTCACAGGAGTAAAACCCTAACTAAGACAGTCAATAAACCAATAAAATTACTTCCCTTAGTTTTGCCCAGAAAGTTTACCAGGCGTGAGGTATCAGTGCCTCCTAGACCCTGTGTTCTACTTTGCCCCTCCCCTCCCCCAGATCACCATTGCCACTTCTGGATCACCACCATGGTGTTTACAATAGCAAGTCCATACAAGCAAGGCAACCCAGCCTCAGTTAGGGGTGAAGACCAAGTTCACAAAGGACTAGTGAGGTGGTCCAGGGTGCCAGCCACGCAAACATGAGGACCTGAGTCAGAGTCCTCAGCACCCACATAAAAGCCAGATGCATTGATTCCAAGGGGCTCACTGGCTATCCAGTGTAGCTCAGCCACTCAAGCTTCAATGAGCAATGTTGTTTCAAGTGAAGAGCAATAGAGGAAGGCTGTGACCTCTAGCCTGCACGTGAGCATAAAGGGTCACACGCATACAACACATAGAGGGTAGACATTTGGGATGTCCCTGGCCCAGAGAGAAGAGAAGAGAAGAAGCCTCCCAGTTCAATTAATGTTCAGCCACAGAGGGAAAATTCCCATCTGGAAGTGATTACAAGTGTCCAATTTGTTTCATCCTCCATGCTAGAACTTGTATGATTCAGCGTTACACCCACACACTCCCGACTTTCTGACTCTCACATGTCAAAGGTGATCCCCAGTAACATGCTGAGACAGCAGCTGTGAAGGAAGAGCAGAGCATGATCTGGGGTGACATAACAAGACACCTGGCCTGTTCAGATTGACAAGCACATCCCACCAGCACAGAGCACCAGCTGGGAACTGTCTCTAGTGTCACTGTCCAAAATAGTGCCTACTAAATAAGGTGGCAACTGATGACAACATGTGAACATTTTCTTTATGATTCAAAGCTTCCATGCAACTTCTATGGGTGTGTGAGCTACACTTGAGGTTATGGGCAAATAAATAAATTTTGAGAAAAGACTACAGGAAGGGGAAGGGGAACAGAGGTAGGGAAAGGGCGGGGGGAGAGAAACATAAATGAAAACATTGCAATAAAAGTAGCTAGCTGTCCCTCAGATTGTGAATGTGCTCTGTGTGTGTCTCTCTGTGTGTGGGCCTATGTGTGCATCTATGTGTGTTTGTGTGTGTCTGTGTGTGCCTGTGCTTGTGTCTGTGTGTTAGCTAGAGGATAACTTCTAGTGTCAGTCTTGGGAAAACTGTTTCTCTTGCTACAGGGTCTTCTATTGGCCTGGAGCTCCCCAATTAGACTAGACAGGCTAGCAAGAGAATCCCAAGGGTCCTCCTGCCTCTGTCTCCCTACCTCTGAGATTACAAACATTCTACCACACACACACCTGGATGCTAATGATCAAACTTAGGTCCTTGCTCTTGTAAGGCAATTGTCCTTACCAACTGGGACCCTGTTCCCTGTTGTGGAGTATTAGCTTAAGATATGTTACATTCTTGTATGCTCTGGGATATTTGTTTAATGATGCAAAGATGTATTGCATTTGTTTAACTCTGCAAAGCTGTGCTACTTTGCCTGTCTAAAACACCTGATTTGTCAATAAAGAGGTGAATGGCCAATAAAAAGGCAGGAGAGAAATAGGTGGGGGCTGGCAGGCAGAGAGAATAAATAGGAGAAATCTAGGCTTGAGAGGAGAAGAATGAGAAGAGAGAGGAGAAGGAGAAGACAGGGACCAGCCATTGACTAAGATGGAAAGGAAGGTATATAGAATAGAGAAGGATAAAAGCTCAGAGCCAAAAGACAGGCTAATTTAAGTTAAGAAAAGTGGGCTAGAAATAAGCCAAGCTAAGGCTGGGCATTCATAAGTAAGAATAGGTCTCCATGTGTGATTTATTTGGGAGCTGGGTGGCAGATCCCCAAAGAGCAAAGAGAAAAAAACAAAACAAAACAACTACAGTCCCAGCATTGAGTTTCTCTTCACAAAGTAGGCAAGACATGTTCAATCAGGGGTGCATTTCCCAGCACAAACTGGAGCCCTAGACTAGTGTGACATGTCACTCTGGTCAAGGTGGCTGAGGAGCAGATGTACTTTTGTATGCTCTCCAACTCCTGTCTGAAGGTGATGCCCCAAGTGGCTGGGGACTCTGTATGAATGACGCCAGAGCTGCTCACACAGATCCCTGAAAGGAGACAGAGGACAGTCCCCTCCTCAAGAACATTCACACTGTTGTCAGTAAACAAGAATTGAACTTCTGGGGTGGTAAAGCACTGGGTTTGGGTTTTAGCCCATAGGGACTAGCAAATATGTCCATTGCTGATGTGACATTGTGTCATGTATTCAAAAGTATGACTCACTTCCATGAAGAAAAATTACAAGACATTTCATGGAGAAAGCAGAACTTGAGCTGGATTTTGAGCTGTGGGCCATAAGGACTAATGGGAAGGAAGAGGGGGGAGGGAATGGCCATCCAGGGACTACAGAGGAACCACACACAGTTTGGAAAAGAGAAGAATGGCATGCAGAGGCAGAGCGGTTAGCTTAGAGAGCCTAGGGAACTTAGGACTTAGTTCAACGAAACCACTAAAGTTCCAGGAGCAAAGGGATGCTTGATAAAAGGCCTATGTTAAGAAAATTAATGACACTGAAGAGTGCAGCATGGACCTGAGGGAAAAGATTAGGCTGGGTGACCCGCGGGGGGATGTTGTGGTCATCCAGTTTGGGTATAAATGGAAACCGTATAGGGAAACTCATAGAAAAGAAAGGAAAGGAAAGCTGTGAGTGTCATCTTAAACAGTACTACTTCTTCCCTAGATAATTACATAGAAGAAAAATGTCTTTCTTTTTTACTACTGTTAAATTTGTTTCCCTTTTTACCTCATAAAGCAGACTCCTTGATGAAATTGGTGTTTTGCAATAAACTAGAGACATTAGCATTACCTTCCACCCTGAATGAGAGGCACAGCTCCTGACACTTATGTGGTTTCTAGCTTTGCTACAGCTTCAAAGAAAGATGTGACCTAGCAGGAGTTTCTGAGGATAAAATCCCTGATCCTCTTAACTCCACCAAGCACTCTCCCCACTAACTAGCTGGCATTTATTTCATAGACTCCTAAGGAACTTTGGGTGAACAGTGCTGATATAGCGTGTCACAGTTCACATGTGCTATAGATTGAGGTGCAAGATGGATGAAATTGAAGAAGAAACTCATTGATAATCATACATTTCATTAGAGACTGGTGTCCAGGATATATAAAGAACTCCCACAACTCATACATAATATATACCACTGGATAAAAAGTCAACAAAATTTTTGAACATTTCACAAAGAAAGCAAACTGCTAGCTAGTGAGCACATGGAAAGTATAGAACATTACCAGTAACCAAATGTTAACAGATAACCACTGTGACGATTTGTATAAGAACGGTCCCCACAGGTTCATAGATTTGAATGCTTGGTCATTGGGAAGTGTCAGGGATTAGGAGGTGCCTTGTTGGAGTATGTGTGGCCTTGTTGGAGTAAGTGTGTCACTAAGGGTGGGCTTTGGGGTTTCAGATGCTCAAGCCAGGCCCAGTGTCTCTCCCTGCTACCTGTGGATTAATGTAGAACCCTTATCTATGGTAATATTTTATTTGTGCATCCCAATAAAGCTTATCTGAGGATCAGAGGAAAAAGCCAGCTACTATATTAAACATAGAGGTCAGGCAGTAGTAGCACATGCCTTTAATCCTAGCATTCAGGAGGCAGAGATTTATCTTGATCTCTGTGAGTTCAAGGTCACACTGGGAAAAGAGCCAGGCATGGAGGCACATGTCTTTAATCCCAGCACTGGTTAACCATAGAAGTCTGGAGGTCTGTACAGACAGACAGGAAGTGATAAGAGCTGGGAATAAAGAGGAAGTGACATAGCTGGACAGAGAGAGGAAGTAAGATGGCAGGGCACAGAAAGGTATATAGGCATAAGTATATAGGAAATAGCTCTCTCTTGAGCTGGGGGTTTCCTAGCAGTAAGAACTTGTGGCTTGGCTTGTGCTATCCCTCTGATCTCTCAGTTTTCACCCTAATGTCTGACTCCAGATTTTTTTATTAATAAGACCATTTAATAATTTGTGTTACACTCAGCTCCTTTTCCAGCACTATGTCTGCCTGCATGATGCCATGCTTCTCCACCATGAGGATAATGGACTAAACCTTCAAAACTGTAAGCTACCCCCAATTAAATGCTTTCTCTTATAAGAATTGCCATGGTCATTGTGTCTCTTCACAGCAGCAGGACATTGAGTAAGACAACCACAGTAATGACATCATACACAGATACAAAAACAAAGAACAAAACAAACTCTGGACATTCAAAAGACCAACAGGGATGAATGTTGGAGTATATAGAGCAACCATAACTCTCAGCCATTCTTACTGTAGCATAACATCTATAATCACTTTGGAAAATGGGCTTAGTCATATTTTATAATCTTAAGTATACAAATATTCACGATTAGAAATTCTTCTCTATCGTATCTATATGTTCACAAAAATACACTAAAATTCTCATAGTAGCTTTATACATCATAGCCATAATACAAAGAAGACCCATACTCATGGATGGAAGAATAGGAAAATGACTGTATTGTCATCATATAGCAGAATACAAGTCAACAACACAGAGAAACTATTGATATGTGTGTTAAATAATCTCAAAAAACCTATGCTAACTGATAGATGTCTTAGCCACAAAACTTCATACTTTATGATTCCATATGCTCTAGAGCAAGCAATCCATGGTAGAAAAACAAATTAGGACACTGAATGCCAGAGATGATGAGTGAGAGGTTGGAAGAGAGGCATGAAGACCTTTCTAGGGTGATAATGACTCATGTATTGAGAAAAGTTTAGGTGACAGTAGACAGTTATGAAAACTCAGTGACTAGTACTATTCCTACAGATCATTATATGCACACATTACCTAAGGAAAAGGAGACTGCAAGTCAATACAGAAATCTAATTAGAGATGCACGTCTGAAGCCCTTATTGACAAGCTTCCTAATGTCTGCAACTTACGTCACCAAAATGAGAGATTGGATGGATGGATGATGGATGGATGGAGAAATGGATGACTCAATAAACACATTTGGCTAATAAATTAATATAGCCAGATATTAATTATAAAAATATGTACAGGTGGATGTAAGAGTGGTCATTGTACAATTATTTCAACCTTCCCATATGTATGGAACTTGTCAAAATAAAATACTGCAAATGAAAGAGAAAATGAGGCTTCAATTGTATTTCTTATCATATGAAAACGCATGATACCCAATATCATGAAGAAGAAAAAGAGGAGGAGGAGGAGGAGGAGGTGGTGGAGAAAGAAGAAGAAGACACAAGTAAAAAGCAAGCAGAAAAGATTATGAAACTTTCCACCATGGAAGAATGAGAGTTAGATAAGTTTTAAACTTCACATAAACTATACATGTACTAAAAGATTATAAGTAGCCCATTAATATTACAATTTTTACAGTCTTGTGTATTAGTTTAAAAATAAATTTAAGGTAGCCAGGCATGGTGGTGCATGCCTTTAATCCCAGCACTTGGGAGGCAGAGGCGGGTTCTAGGGAACTCTGAGTTTAAGACCAGAGGGAATTCCAGGACAACCAGTGATACGCTGAGAAACCGTATCATGAAAAATATAAATTAATTAATTAAGGCCATGCATGGTGGCACTATCCTGTATTCCCAGGACTAGAGGGTTAAGATAGAATGAACCCAAGTCTGAAGCTAGCCTGAACTACATAAACAGACCCTGTTTCAAAACACAAAATAGGGCTACCATTGAGATAGTTCAGTAAGTAAAGGTACTCAGCACCAAACCTGATTACCTGAGTTTGACCTTGGGACCTACATGTTGGAAGGAGAGAACCAACACCCGGAAGTTGTCCTCTAACCTCCATGTGCATGGTTCCAAGTATGATCTACACATGTGCACATACATGCAATAAATGTATGTGCACAGCGAGATGGCTTACCAGGTAGAGGCATTTGTATGTGGGCACCACCTCCACAAGGTGGCAGGAGAGAACCAATTCCTGAGACTCTCTCTCTCTCTCTCTCTCTCTCTCTCTCTCTCTCTCTCTCTCTCTCTCTCTCTGTGTGTGTGTGTGTGTGTGTGTGTGTGTGTGTGTGCATGTGTGTGTATGTGTGTGTGTGTGTCTGTCTGTCTGTCTATCTCTGACTCTCTCTGTGTCTCTCTTTCTGTGTACGTGTGTGTATATGTGTGTGTGTCTCTCTCTATCTCTGACTCTCTCTGTGTATCTCTCTTTCTGTGTATGTGTGTGTGTGTGTGTGATCTTTCTCTCTGTGTGTCTCTCTGTATGTGTGTATGTGTGTCTCTCTCTATCTCTGACTCTCTCTGTGTATCTCTCTTTCTGTGTATGTGTGTGTTTGTCTTCTTCTCTGTGTGTCTCTCTTTCTGTGTATGTGTGTGTGTGTCTGTCTTTCTCTCTGTGTGTCTGCCTGTTTCTCTTTCACACACAATAAATAAATTTTAAAAATAAACAAAAATAAAATTTAGAAAATAAAACTACAGATTTTGTTAGTTTAAAAAAGACAAGCCAGATGGTAGTAGCACACACCCTTAATCCCAGCACTCGGGAGGCAGAGGCAGGCGGATCTCTGTGAGTTCGAGGCTAGCCTGGTCTACAAAGTGAGTTCCAGGACAGCCAGAGCTACACAGAGAAACCCTGCCTCAAAAAAAAAAAAACAGAAAGGAAAAAAAAAGAAGATAATAACAATTTATAAAAATAGTAAATATAAGAGTAAGAGAGAAGTAGATAAGGCCAAAAAGTAAAAAGGTCCCATTCATGGCATTGGCTCTGTGTACTCCTGCCTTCTTGTGAAAGACATTAAGAAAGGTGTTAGGACGTAGACGTGCTCTCCATCATTCAAGAGGACTGTCAGAAGAAAATGAGTTTAGAATTGGAAAAAACTGCAAAAGAGAACAAAGAGAGAGGCTACTGAGTTAAAGAGAATAGATAAAGGAGTGAACAGAATAAGGTGCATGTTTTCATTGTGCTGGATCAGAAGAAAGCAAACTGACCAACCTCATTCAGCATTAAACTGATGGGTGGTATTTTCTGCATTAAACACATGGCCATCGTGCTTTTAAACATTTCAAAGATTCCAGCAAAGCATGCCGTTGATTTTTTATGTATTGCTGTCTGTAATAATAATAATAATTATTATTATTATAATTATAATTATAATTATTATTATTATTATTATTATTAAGACAAAGTTTTGGTATGTCCTGACTGGCTTGGAATTCTCTTTGTAGCTTTCCTCAACCTTACAGGGACCCATCTGCAAGGTGTGTGCCACCACACCAATTGAATACCTCTAGTTAGCACAGGTGCCACGCACAGAAAGGCACATTGGTTCTGGTTTCACAGTTTGTGAAAATAGCAATCAAGGGAGATATGACTGAGGCCACATTTCAAAAACAAAGGGAAACAGGCCGGAGAAATCTCACAGCACTCCAGTCAGCAGGCAAAGAAGTGCTGTATCTTGGCAGAGAGGAGGTACCCCAGAACCAAGGGTAAAGAGGGTACAAAACTACTTGTAATCAAGTATTTTCCTCAGCCATTTCTCAACTGATTTTCTTTGAACTGCACCCCGTGACCTATGCTATGTCCCTTAGGCTATCATACAATGGTCTGATTTCACTAGATAGTCCCAGATCTGAACATTGATCTTTTGCTGCACCTGCTAAAGGGTAATTTAAATGAGTTGTTTCAATTACAGGAGTAGACAAGTATTGATGTCTTTCCCGGTCCCTGGCCTAGCAGGGCAGGACTGTGAGTTGCAATCCTTGTAGGTGGTGCCATCAGGGGTTCAATCAAGCACGGTATTTGTCTCGTTCTATTTTGCAGGTCCTTTTAATTCTACAAAAAGAAAGGGAGGGAGGGAGGGAGGGAGGGAGGGAGGGAGGAGGAAGACAACGCGACTTATCAAACCACAGTTGTCTGTGGTCTGTCAGCACACAGAATCTTAGTGTAAAGACCCTCAGCAATTCCACACAGCCCTTTTCTTTTTCCAGGTGGAAATTCAACATCCGGGATCTACACAGCAATTCAGCAGTTGCGGTCTTCCAAAGGGCTAGAAGTTCAACTAGGTGACTTCATTTGAATGTAAATACACTAAAAAACTTTTAAAAATTTATAAAGATTAAAAAAAGACAGGATCTCACTGTGTAGCTCGGGTGGTTCTGAAACTCTCTCTGTAGACCAGGCTGCCTGAACTCATAGAGATCTGCCTGCCTCTGCCTCCCAGTGCTGAGATTAAGTGTGAACCACCATCCGGCTCTGAACATAAATATTGTAATTTCTAAATTAATTTTGTTTATATTATTTAAAATTGTCAAGAGACTTTTGGCAAGGAATGTTCTGCAAACTGATCTTTACAAAGACCTTGGACCTGACATTCTGAAAAGGCATTTTACTTGCCACCCAAAGCAGGGAAGAATGAATGAACTTTTGCCCTTGTAGGAGGCAGGAAGGGCCCATCTTCACTGGGGCCAGTTTAGGAAGTAGGAAGATAGCAGGGCCCACTTGTTGACAATTCAGATGTCCTGGGCTCATTCACAGACAGACTTTCTAGAAGGGCTTGATGTGCAGTAGAAATCCAGAAAGTGGGGGACCAGCCTGATGGGGTTCCTATGAACACTGTCCTAGAACTCAGCATGTGGTGTCTCATGCAATCTTTTTATTAAGAGAGATGGAGTAATTCCTTCTTATAAGCAAAAAGTAACTATGCAGGTGAGTAAGTGACACCCTCCATCACATGTCCCTGGCTACTCTGTCCATTGTTCTTTCTCCCTGGACAGTAGACCCTCTCCTTCTCATCCAGACACCTCCTACTTTCTCCCCCTCCCCTCTCAGGTCACTTACACCAAAGACAGCCTTGAGTTCCAGCCTGGGCCCAATGCTTCCCAAGTGTATGTACCTGACTACTACGTGCCTCTGAGTTGTAGCATTTATCATTACTGTGATAAAATAATTATTTATTCATTTGAATCAATACAAGAAAATAAACTGATTTAAACAACTAAGCTGAGTCTGAGGTGCCTAGAGATGTTTCTCACACATTTTCTGTGTAAATGTACTGTTTATAAGAACTTCAATAGAAGGACCTGAAATTATTCTACCTGAGAAAGAAAAATTCAGGTAGGCAATATGATGCCTGTTTTCAAGTGTTTGAAAAACTGTCATTTTGAACCAGTGGACACATTCTTTGTAGCTTCAGAGAATGGGACAAAAACAAATGGGGAAAGTTCCAGAAGGCAGATTTCACAGCACTGTGAAGAAAAGGCGAGACCTTTGAAAAAGGAAGTGTCTGGTCAAAAAGGTGAACAAACAAAGGCTGGAGGAACCCTTACCTGGGTGCAGAGGAAAGTCTACTCTGGCCAGGAAATCTTTGTCCACTTAGTGTACTTTCCTACATCTAGGGGAGGCACTTGGAAGTGGTTTGAACTGACCTCAGGCAAAGGGCATTACAATCCAATAACCCCAGCTAGCTAGCACTGGGCTCTTTAAAAACTACCTCTGCATTTGTGGATAGCCACCCTCTGCCTATTGACTGGACTTCCACAATGGCGGCATTCTAACAGTGGTCAGGGCTGTGCAGCTGCCACTGTGACTAAGCAGGGGACAACCAGCAGACAGCCCCCACGCACACTCTTCCCACCCAATCCTGCCTCAGTCCCACACATACAAATGCATTTCTACTCCCAAAGTCACCACTGTAGGCTGCGCTCCAGAATGGGCTGAGATAGCTTAGTGGAGACCAGGGAAGCCCTGCCCCTTCTCTGATGCTTGAGGCCACCCCTTATGCTAAGCATAACTTTATAACTGTATTCTCTTTCCTTGTGGAAAATTTAGACCATGGAAAAGACATCTGAGAGAAAAAGGCCTAAACAATCATCTTAATAAGTGTGTCTATCTTAAATTTGTTTAACAGTCATATGGAAGCCCAGGGCTAGCAATCCTGCTTGGAAACTGAACTCTAATAGCACTAGCAGTTATATGGAAGCTTACACAAAAGATCTGTAACCATGACTCCACAGATGCAGGCTCGGATCAGCAAAGATAGTTTTCTATGCAGCAAGAGATTCTGACCATCCAGTTACCAGTTTATAAATTTTGAAATATAACCCATTTATTTAAAAAATCAAATGCAAAAGGTTGTCACATAATTTAAACTATAGCTACTTAGTTTGTCACTTACCTGCTACAAGCACATGCCCTTATGCTGTATGATAAGCTGTTTGGTAATCCAATCATCAAATGTTTATTGAGCACTTACTCTGTGACAGGCAAATAAACAAACACAGATAAAGGGAGTAAACCAAATGGATGGAATCACTGGTGTTTGGGGGCTTACAATGTAGACAAGAATACTAAGCACCAAAGTAATACAAATTGTTATGGGAGACATGAAGGAAAGGGGTCAGAGATAGAATTCTGAAGTTACAGTAGAATCTTCAGATGAAGAAACATTTAGCTAAGAAATAAAGGATAAGCAAGAATAGGCCTCATGAAGAGTTGGGAAAAGAAGATAGCTGGCTGAAGAATTTTAACACATGAAGGACCTGGTTGTATTAATTACCACAGGAGTCTTGAGCCTTGGCTTGGTCACAGTGATGGGGCAGGGGGTCACTGCTGTGCTTCTGAACCTGCTAGACTCCAGTGCTAAGGCCAAGAAGCTGTTGGTAAGGCCCAAGCAAAGTGATTCCAAGAAGGTTCAGGTGGCTCTGACTCCAGTAGAAGCAAGTTTGGCCACAGGAATGTGACCAATGACTCTGTGGTATTGTGAAGGCCACTAAGATATATACTTTAAAGAAAACAGGTCTCTACTGTAGAGAAGACTTCCAGCAAGTCCTCAATGTGAATTTCATAAGCACCTTCAGCACAACATACCTGGCTGCTGGAGAGATGGGCCAGAATGAACTAGCAGGGACTACACAGAGAAACCCTGTCTCAAAAGACAAAAACCAAAAGACAAAACAAAAAAATCATTACATTTAAATTTATAATATTATAATTACCTCCCAAGAAAATGTCCTCCTGTTAGTCAAATGTTGTTTTTAATTAAGTCCTAATATTCTGTTTTATCATTAAAGACTCGGAAGCCAAGTGCTGGCGTGAAAACCTGCTAGATCAGAGAGGCATAGAAAGCAGCCGCTGCTCCTCCTTCACCATCATCCCAGAAAGAGCCTTTCTCCTACACCGTATCAATCCAAGGCTTATCCAACTGGATCTCCCTCTATGCTGCTTCCTGTGCATCTCCCTCTCCCTCCCTCCCTCCCTCCCTCCCTCCCTCCCTCCCTCCCTCTCTCTCTCTCTCTTCCCAAATTTCCTTCCCTCTCTATGGTTCCTTTCTATCAATTGGTTGCTTGTTCTGCCTCCCCTGACCCACAGTCGACTTCATTTAATTGGGTTTACAGTATTCAAGCAGAAAGTTCCTGGATTAAAGATGTGTGCCAAGGCTGAGACACACCACAGCTAGAAGCAGGTTTTTCCAGCAAACAACACAATCTCAGGGTTCACAGTGTGACCAAGTATTCCAAAACAGCCATTTTAGGCAATTATTCATTTATTTTCTGTCTATAGAATTAGAGAATTTCATATAATGGAATCATATGATATGATTCTTAGTGACAAATTTTTTCTACTTACCAAAAGTTTTTAAAGATTTTTATTTTCAATTATGTGTATATATGTGTGTCTATGTGTGATAATATGCACATTCATGCAGGTACCCTCCAAGGCCAGAGGCATCAGATTGAGCTGGAGTTACAAGCAGTTCTATGCTACTTGCCATGAGTGGTAGGAACCAAATTCTGGTCCTCTGCAAGAGCAGTATGTGCTTTTAATTGGCTGTGCTTTCTTTCAGCCCCATTCTTCCCTATTTTCTAGGTTTGTTCATAATGTACAATATATCGCTATCTATCTGAACTCATTCCAGGAATGGTTAAGACAGAACATGTAGATAAAGAAGATGATCCAACTTTGAGACATTACTGCTATTAATTTACAAGACAATTCTAAGCTCAAACTACTTTCTTGTTTCCTCTATTCCCACCTGGTGTAGTTAGAGTTTTCCTGCCTGGCTCACAGTCAGGACAAATCTCTCTTACCCGCCAGTCCCACAGTCGCTCAGACCCAACCAAGAAAGCACATAGAAACTTATATTGCTTATAAACTGTATGGCCGTGGCAGGCTGCTTGTTATCTACCTTTTCTATCTTAAATTAACCCATTTCTGTTAGTCTATACTTTGCCACATGGCGTGTGGCTTACCAGTGTCTTTACATGTTGCTTCTCCTGGCGGTGGCTGGCGGTGTCTCCCTCCAGCCTTCTACTTCCCAGAATTCTCTTCTCTCTTGTCCCGCCTATACTTCCTGCCTGGCCACTGGCCAATCAGAACTTTATTTACACAGAGCGATATCCACAGCAACCTGGCACTTTTTCAAAAGTATGTTTGCTGGTGAGTTTTAGCTTGACACAACCTAGACTCACTTGGAAGTCTCAATTAAGAAATTATGTAGATCAGATTGTCCTGGGTGGGGGTGGGGAGTGGGAGGGTGTCTTAATTGCTGAAGACCAGCCCCCTATGGGTTGCATCATTCCCTGGGCAGGGGTTCTTGAACCATATGATAGGAGAATGCTAGATGCAGCACAAAGACAATATGGTACATCCATTTCTCTCTGCTCTTGACTGTGGATGTGATACTTCAAGTTCCTACCATAATAATGGACTATGATCTGGAATTGTAAGTCAAATGAACCCTTCCTCCCTTATGTTGATTTTGGTCAGAGTATGAAACTACAATGTGTGTGTGTGTGTGTGTGTGTGTGTGTGTGTGTGTGTGTGTAGACCTGTGTGTATATGCTTGTTTGTGTGCCTATGTGTAGACTTGTGTATGTGCCCGTGTGTGTAAACCTGTGTGTGTGTGTGCACCTATGTACATATGTGTGTGCGTGTGCGTGTGCGTGTGCGTGTGTGTGTGTGTGTGTGTGTGTGTGTGTGTTGCATGCATGGGGAAGCATGGTGTGTACACACATGTGTATGTAGGTGCAGGCATCCATGCCCGTGGGTGAGCATGTAGAGTTCAGAGGTCAATACCACGGGTCTTCCTCCATTGCTCTCCACTTTATTAAGACAGTTTCCACTTAACCTAGGGCTCATTAATCCAGCTAGATTAGTTAGCCAGAAAGCCCCAAGGACCCTCCTGCCTCCTCACCCATGCCCACCCACTCCCAGTGCTGGGACTATGGATGTACAATGTGCCTGTTTTTTCATGTGAGTGCTGAGAATCTGAACCTGTCATCATGATTACACAGCAGTCAATTTATCCACTATTGAGCCACCTCCCCAGCACCTCCGCTGACCACACATAGACACGTACCTAGCATTTTGTCACCAAAAGCACATTCTGAAACCCTTGGGATTCTCTTCTGTCTTCAAAAGTTCTATAATTTGGGTTGGGGAGCTAGCTCAATGAGTAGAATTGTTTGCTACACAGCATGGAAACTTGTGTTCAGAACCTCTACACTCACATAGAAAGAAGCTGGGCTCAGTGTGCATTTCTGGAAGCCCAGTGCTAGGGAATCAGAAACAAGTGGATCCCAAGCATTCACTGGGCAACTAGCCTCATCTAAATGGTGATTCTTGTGCCTAGAAGTCACTAGAGTTTCAATTTGCCACATATTTGTACATCTCCTGAGAACAAGAACCCAGGGCCTTGTCCTCGGTTGAGCAAGTGCTGAAGCTATCCAGTGACAATACCCCGAGACCATCTTACATCTGTGAGAACAGAGATGGCAAAGAAGAGTGAGAGGAGGGCCTGGGGTAGGGGAGGGAGCGAGGGAATTGAGGAGACAGTCCTGGACCCATAAGCTCTGCCTTGTAAACAACTTGCCAAATGCCACCCAGCACAGGGGCTAATACATTTGTAAAAGCATGACAGTGTCAGAACAAAGGTTATGAAGATTTCTCCAGTCTCACCACATAAAATGATCAACAATCCACTACTTTCTGGCCTACAAAACTAGTATATTCATGTGATTCAATCTCACACAAAATCATCCCTCTAAGTGTGTAGGGTGAATGTTTATTTACTACTTGTAGAGTTACCGAGAAACTAGTTGAAAACAAAGTCAACAGTCTTGAAGTATCAGGCATGGTGGTGCATGCCTTTAATCCCAGCACTCAGGAGGCAGAGGCAGGTGGATCTCTGTAAATTTGAGGCCAGCCTGGTCTACAAAGAGAGTTCCAGGACAGCCAGGGCAACACAAAAACAAAAAGAGTCTTGAAGTAGTCTCAACTTTATCTTGTAGATGATGAAGAAAACAATTTACAAAATGGCAGAATGAGTAGTCAAAATGTGTGTGTGTGCATGTGCTCATGTGGGAGAATGCACATGTATGATCAAGTGTGCACACTTACATGTGTGCCTGTCTATGGCCAGAAGTCTGTCTGTCTTGGGTGTCATTCTTCAGAAGCCATCCACTCAGGTTTTTTAAGCAGAGTCTGTTACTGAGACTGGCCAGCAAGCTGCAGGGAGGCTCCCCTGCCTCTCCCCAGGGCTGGGATTATAAGCACACACCAGTAGAACTGGCTTTGACATTGTTCTAGGGACCAGATTCCCATTTCCATCACTTAACCAATTAAGCTATCTCTCAGCCCCTAAAATTGTACTTTTAAATGTTTAAAGAATTTCACATTTAAAAGGGAAAAATCTATCATTTTCCACAACACATACACAAAACCCACTTAAATGTTCAATGTCAATAACTCATTGAAACAGGATGCTCATAGATGCTGCTGTGTATTAAAAAAAACAAACAAACAAAAACAAAAAAAAAATAGAATTATCTTTCTAAAAGGTAATTAAATTTCCCTTTGCCCAAGCATTCCACCTCTGGGACTTTATTGCAAGGAAAAAAGTCATGGAAGTTACGACATGGCATTGAAGGGATCAAATGAGAACAAAGCATAATGACACATGAGTGAAAATGACATGATGAGACCATCCATGACTTTGTATGGCAACCTAAAAATAAAAGTTTATCCATTAGGATACCCTTAATGTTTACCATGAGGGAGTTGGCTAAATAAATCATGAATCATCCTTTGAACACTATACAACTTAACTGAATATTTAACAACACAAAATGCTCATTAAATTTTGTTACATTAAAAAAAAAATCAAGCTATAAAACAGGGTGTGAATCTATCAAGGCTCCTAAGAACTAGGCCAGAGCTTCAGAGCCACCACTGACAACTGTGTAACCTTGGATGGGTAACCTAGTTTTCCTGTAGCTCAGTTTAATCATCCATAAAATGGGGCTAATCCCTGTCTCTATTTCATAGGGTGGTTGTAAAAATGACAAGTTAATAGACACAAGGTATCCAGACAAACCCCTGCCACACAGAAAGCACTGTCAAAAGCTAGCTATTGTTGACAGCTTAGTTTTGTGGCCAGTAAATTAAGTCAACTTTTACACTAATTCAAGAAGCAAAGGTGGGAAGAAGTGTCCAGGCAAGAGCCACGCCCAAGCATTCCACCAGGCTACTTTCACGAAGTCTTCACCCCAGCTGCCAAGGACTGCCCATGGGTCTCACCACAAAATCCTTGGATGCAGGACATTGCATACTGCCCCAGAACAGCTGTCTCTTCCTCGACAGGAACCGGATGCAGCTGCCATAGCTGCTGTGCCCTGGACACAGTGAACTCTGCGTCATCACTGCTGCTCTGAGTCAACAGCTCTGGAATCAAAGTCCAGAGAGGATGCATCTGCTTGGCTGCACCAAGTCCTTAGTCCCCCTCCAAATAGCAGTCACGTAAAAACAGCATTGCACAGTGAAAAAGGTACAGAAGTCTAACAAGCTTAGGGAGCAGACTTACACACTGGGCAGCAACGACAGGAAAGATAGAAATGATCCCTTTATGGTTTAAAAATATAACTGTAACTTGAACAGACATTCATATTCAAAGAAAGAAAACTAAAAATGTTAATCAAAATGTTAATGATCAATTATGAATTAATCATTAAGGCTGATTTGAATTTTTATTTATTATGTATACATGTTCACACATGTATATATGATGCACTATGCATGTCCCCTCACCTCTACCACAGTGGGTTCTGGGAATTGAACTCATGTCATTGGGCTTGCATGGTAAGCACGTTTAACCATCAAAGCAGCACTGATTTGAACTTTTTAATTTCTGTCTGTGACTAGCTGAAATTTCTATGACCTAGAAAAAGCTTTTTTCTTTTTTTAAAGAAATTTTTTAAATTCCTTTTACATATCAATTACAGATCCCCTCTCATCCCTCCTCCTGTACCCCCCAACTACCCTCCCCCAGCCCACCACCCACTCCCTTCTCCAAAAGGGTAAGACCTCCCATGGGGAGTCAGCAAAACCTGGTACGTTCAGTTGAGGCAGAACCAAGCCCCTCCCCACTGCATCAAGGCCTCCCACCATAGGTAATGGGATCCAAAAGCCAGCTCATGCACCAGGGATAGATCCTGATCCCACTGCTAGGGGCCCCTCAAACAGACCCAGCTACACAAGTGTCTCCCATATCGGGTCTCTATTTCTGAAAGAGAATCGAGTCTTCAGCCATGAAACAGGGAAGGAAAGCTCGCTTCAGAAGACCAGCCCAGAATGTGGCCGGAGGGTCAAGTGCTGAAATAGTCTCCCATAAAGAAAGGGAGGGAGGCCTTCTCCAGACTTGACAGTGTGAAAGCAGATTATGTAACATTTTATGACTATGAGCCTCAAAATGTTTCCAGATTTAGAAGAGGGCAAGCTCATTAGCAGAATAGATCCAGTCTTAAGCAAAAAAGATAAATCCGTTTTCAAACGTGAGGTTTCAGAGCTTGAACAAAGGCTCAGCATCAACACCGGACGTACAGTTGGAGGGAAGTCCAGGGCTAAGGGACGATGGGAACCAAACAAGTGGATGAGGTCTCTCACAGAGAACATAGGAACCAAGACAAGAAACTGAAGCAGGGCGTCTTGGTAACACTCGTGGGGACAAGGGAGAAAGAGAAACAGAAAGTCAGTCAGTCGGTAGACCAAACATTTGAGGAAGGAGAATAGAAGAAGAGGACATTAATTTTACATTGAAATAACAGATCTAATCATCCAACAATTCAAAAGTTTCTGACTTTTTTGGTAAGGTTTTAATGAAAAATTTGCTATTTGTGTAATGTTTCAAATCAAACAAGGTCGCAGCGTCTCTTTGTTTCATTCAGTCGTTCAGGAAACATTTACTTAGCACTTACTGAGACAAGCACTCTTTTGGGTGTTGAGGATGGAGCAATCAAAAGCTCTTGCCCCACAGAACTATGGTCCACATTCTAACAGGGAGACAAATGGCAAGTAAGAAAGCATGCAGTGTGTTAGATGGCGGCGAATATCATTAAGGAGATGTAAGGACAGGTATGCTTTAAAAGCAGTACAGGAAAGACCCCACTGAGGAGGTCAGATCCAAAGCAAAGAGAAAGCTGCTTGTAAAGACGGGTGAGGAAAGAACATCAGCCCACGACCAGACCCTGAGGCTGTGGGGTCCTGTGTGACCAAGGTCGGAGTGGCCACTAAGGTGGTGAGGTTTAGGGAGGAAGAGACAGCTGAGAAGGAAAGGCCCTCTGGGGATTTTGAGCACTTACGTGCCATTTTCTAACTTGGATTTCAGTGTTGTGAGTGCTATTGTTAAGAGCATTGTTGGGGAGATAAACGCCTTTAATACCGGCAGCACTCAGGAGGCAGAGGGGCACAGGTTCCTGTGAGTTTGAGGCCAGCTTGGTCTACACAGTGAGTGAGTACTAGCCAGGGCTACATTGTGAGACCTGGTCTCAAACAAAAAGAAAAAGGGCACACTAAAAAGGGAAGTCAGACAGGGCTATTGCAACTACCTGGTAAAGAATGAGGGCGGCTTGGACCAAGCTCCCGTGACCACATCTTAACAGGAAGCGGCCATGTCTGCTTTTCTTCTAGTGTATGCCCCTAAAGTGAGGTGGAGGGAGAGATGAAAGACTGTATGTGTAGGAGTGAAAGAAGTGGAGAACGTGTACCTCTAGATATACAGTTCTATGTATTTTTACGTGTGTCTTTAGGCACACAAAATTGAACATTTAATATGTTTGCATACTTACATTTTCTAAATTATTATAGCTTCATGAAAATATTTAAAAATAAAACTCCAAAAGCCAGTTATCACCACTTTGTTGATAAAATTATATTTAGGCCAAGGCAATAAATAATAGAACCTGGTAATTTTTTTTAAAGACATGAGCAATATTTTTGAAATGCAGAGTCACTAAATAATGACTGGTTCTGAAAGGTGTAATTTTAAACCTTCCCCTCTGCCTGTGCTATAATTAAAACAAAAATAAAAATAAATCTAGAGAGCTGTGCACAGATCTGAGTCACATCAGGACGTATAATTTGCTTTTCTTACGGATCGGAGACTGTAGGCTCCCATTATTTGCTAAAGATTAAAAGCATAAACTGATTATTTTCCATTTTAAAACACGCAGACAACTAAGTGAAGTTAAATGTTGATTCGGAGCAGAGCTGTCAGCAGCACCGGTGCCCTGCGGTGCTTCAGTGTTTACAAAGCGCTTTCTCCGGCTTTACCTCCAGGAGCCTCACTCCAGACCCATTCAGCCGGGACGGTCACAGATGAGCAAGCCAGCGTGAGCAGAGGGGCTTAGAGGATGCCCTGCTAGCCCGCGCTCCGGCCAGAGTCCTCGGGTCCTAGTCAGATGCTTTTCACGCTGTTCCAACCTGCGTTCTGCTCCACAGACGGAATTCCCAGGTCAGCAAGACCACCAGGAGAAAAGCACCCACGGAAAGCTCCCAGTCTGGGAAGCGTCTCGGGAGAAACACTGCTGCTCCCACTTAACGCTGCCAAAACCAAGAAAGAAGTCCGTTCTGAGTCAGCCAATGGCTCTATCCCTGCTGCCTTGGGTGGTATCTGCTCCCCTGCGCAGCTTGCTTAAGCTGGGGACTGACCTGCTCTTGAGGCAGCTCCACCAGAGGGCAGGCAGGGCAGAAAGAAGAGCTCTTTCAGTGCTTGGCTAGAGAGGCTCTGCGGCAGTGGAGCTTCCTGCTGTTTCCGAGGACCTGGGTTCCATTCCCAGAACCCACATGGCAGGTCACAACCATCGGTAACTCCTTTTCCAGGGAATCCACACTTCTAACCTCCTCGGGCTCCTGTGCACACATTTTAAAAAATAAAATTAGTTGGAAGAAGGGATCTTGGGCCATTATCTCAGTTCAGGCTCTGGTGTCTCTCCACATCTCAGTTATTAATATGATTTTGTTAAAGCTCCCTAGGTAAACCTCGAATAGTGCAATGAAATCATCTCAAAACTGAAAAATAAAGTTTTATTATTCTTCAATTAATTTCCATGGCTGATTTTCCTAATTGACACGAAACGTCAAGTGTTTACAAGGGAGCACCTACACACACAAAGAAAATAGATGGGCAGTGGGTGAGAGTAGACGGATCACAGAAGAGGAACCAGCATCCAGGCACCAAGGAAAACATCCCACCTTACTAGTAATTAAAGGAATGCACGTTTCAAACAAGAAAGTGTCATCTCTCATCTAGCAAATTGATTAATATTCCAAGTGAGAATGACTGCAGGTCCTCTACCAGAGGACCTGTCACCTTCCGACCTCCACTGGTCCCAGTCACTCAAGTAGTGCATAGACATCCATGCAGGCCAAGCACTCATACACAGAGACCGAAACAAAAGAATTTAACTCTTTTTTTTTTTTTTTTTTTGAGCTGAGGATCGAACCCAGGGTCTTGCGCTTGCTAGACAAGCACTCTACCACTGAGTTAAATCCCCAACAAATTTAAAAAGTAAATAAATAAAACACAAATGAAATGGCAATAAGTGTACTAGGAAAGAAGATCAGAATTGAAATCATGCTCAGGAAGGAAGGAGTTTCTCATTTCTTTCCCTCCACTGTTGCCAGCATGGGCTCAAGGCCACCTGAAACCGGAAGCCAGAACAGGACAAGGCCGAAAGAGCTCCATGGGAAGCTGAACGAGCGCTGGGGGAGAGGAATTCCCTGCTTGAATCCAACAGTAGATTCAGTCCCTTTTCCCTTTGCTGATTCTCCTGCCCCCTCTGAGATAACCCTGGAGTAGCAGCAGGATCATCTGTCTACTCAGGAGCAGGGATGCCTGACTCAGCAGCTGCTGAGAAGGAAGCCTTTGGGGCTGGGGAAGGTAACTGTTTCAGAACTGCAATAGGCAGAGTCCAAGGAGCATCCCAGGTGGACCTGTCACGTCGTGTGCTTGGAATAGAAATCTGAAGCTCAGAAGAGGCCTGGGCTTTTGAGTCATCTGCACTTAGAAGTTATTTAAAGCTAAATATTTTAGATGCTCCCATTTTTGTTACTGAGTAGTGATCAGTGATGGAGATTCGCACATAACATTCCTTGGTATCTGTTTACCAAAGAAGAAAATAATAAAACAGATTTGGACAAGCCTGAAGATGGAGGTTATCTTACCGCAGACAATACAAGCAAGGTCCCACTTGGTCCTGAGGTCTGAGGCCTGGCTGCTGAGTGAGATGTCTTCAGGTTTCGCTTGCATAGCTCCTAAAATCAACTTGAAAAACTGTATATTCTCTCACATTTTCAGATTTTCATCTTTTTTTTAAGATTTATTTTTGAATTGTTTAATTGTATGTGGGGGTGCACATCTTTGTATGGGCATGTGCACATGAACTTATTTGCCCAAGGAAGCTAAAGGCATCAGATCTCCTGTGCAGGAGTTACAGGCAATTATGACTCACCTGACATGGATTCTGGGAATTGAACTCTGTGCTTCTGAAAGAGTAGTACACACTCTTAACCTGTAAGCCGCTTCTCCAGCCCTCACCATAAACTAAATTAATGGCAAGGCATGGGATTTGGGGCACAGGATACCTATTGACATGTTTTAGGTTAAAATACTAGATTACTCAGACATAACCAAAAGATTGCAAATACCATGTAGAGCTTACACTTATCATCATATCCTTTAAGAATATTTAAAATCTAGCCAGTGAGATGGCTCAGCAGAGAAAGGTACCTGCTACCAAGTCTGACAACCTGAGTTTGAGTCCAGAGACCCATATGATAGAAGGTGAGAACAGATTCCCACAAGTTGTCCTTCAATATGTGTTGTAGCTCGAATAGTGCCCCTCATCATGTGTGTGTTTATGATGCATGCACATGCATGTGCAGGTACATGATAGTGAAGCCTATTTTGATTAATTCATGTATCTGACAGTTAATATTAATTATTATTATAATTCGACATCCATTTTACTCTTTTTTTAAATGCAAGTTCTGAAAAGAACACATCCATGTAAGTGAGTAGGCTGAACAGGAGTTTGTTGTAGTAATGGTCTGCAATTATTTGAACACCTCTAGAGCTGTATGTCTAAAATCACACCGTAATGTACAACCAAAAATTATATTTTAATGAGTCACCAACTGACCACTCAAAGTCCCTCCTTTAAGTTTGTAGCTAAATGACTTGCTACCCAGTTGTTATAATCACCTACTTCGCACAGTTCACACTAGTAGAACAAATTGCCTATTTGTTAAGAGCTTCTTCCACCGCCCCGGGCAATGGCTGCTAAATGTTGGTGTTTCCTAACTGCCAATGTGGAGAGTTTCCCAATGTTGGTGGTGGGGAGGGAATTGTGCAAGGGAGGCTGAAAACACAGAAAGCAGACACTCCAAGGGGCTAAGACAGATAAGACTTAAGAGGAGTGAGGAAGTCCAGGACTCTGGTGAACTCTCCTAGCCTTTCAGACGCCCTGGAGATCTTGGTGTGCTCTCAGTTAACTAATAAGCATTTCCCAAATGAGAAGGAAATGAAGGGAGGGGGTGCAGGGCAGAAGGGGAGGGGGAGAAGAAGGGAGGAAGGGAGAGAGGGAGGCAGGCAGAAGAGTTGACGGTTATAGGAAGAAGACAGTTTGGCCCTCTGGAGTTGGAAATTCTTCAGTGCCTGGAGTGGAAGGTCAGAGAAGGAAGGAGTATGGTAAATAGGAAAGGAAAGCCCACCTTCATTCTCAGAAAGTGGTAGAAACTTGAGGCCAGGGTCAGAGCTCTGGACTGCATTCCAATCATTCAACAAACATTTCTTGGCATTTTTCTAAATCAGGGCCTGTGCCAAGCCTCAAGGATACAAAGACCTTCGCACTCATAGTCTTCAAAGAACTGACATCAGCTGATCAGGTCTCAGGTCCTCTAGCTCAGCAAGCTCCTTTCCTGCTTTCCTCTGGGAACTTCTACCAAGACTCCTTCAAGATAGTACTAAATCCAGGGCCTCCCATGTGCTAGGCAAAGCTACACCTCCAGCCTACTCCCTGCTTTCTAAAGCAGAATAGACTGTGGGATTACAGGGATATCTGAGATAGTTAAGTTTTTAGCCCATCAGCACCATCCCAGTCTGTCTGTGTCTCCCATCTCTGGGCCTGTGGGCCTAAGACCCCAGCATCCTGAGGCCCTGAGGGCTCTCTTGTGCCTCATGCTACACAGCTGAAAGCTGCCCCACTGCTATGAGCTACGGTTCTCAAACAGCCCTTCTCGGCTATGGCTGCTATGAGCTACAGCTTCCAAGGATCCCATTACCTGTTCCACCAGTGGGCTTTGAGTCCCCCCTGTGTTCTGCCTCATTTGCATAGTCAAACACCACCTCAGGCTCCTCCATGGCTCTGGCTCACTGGGAGTTTGGGCTGTTCATGGCTTCCAGCAAATCTCCCGCCATTGAGCCTGGAACTCAGCTCTGCCTCACTCAGCAGTTCTCGCTGCCATTCTATGCAGGGACATGTCTCAACTGCCTACCTGGCTGCTGCCTCTCCCTCAGTGTCTCTGCTGGGCACTCTTCGCCAGGGGCTGCTCTCTGCTGCACTCCAAGAAATTGCCACTGTCTGCCATTTGCTTCTCCCTTGTCATGGCATCTCTGCTTGACTCTTCACCTCAGCTTCTTCTAGGCAGAAAGCTTGCAGACCCTCACTGCTCATGCTGTCTCTTGGCATCTGCTGCCTGGGAAGATATGATGCCCAATGGGTCTCAGCCACCAATACATGGCTGGGCAGCTGCTCATGCTCTGCTGCTGCTGCTGCTGCTGCTGCTTTCTGAAGCTTCTGAAGCCACTCAGACCACTAAGTTTGCAGTGGCTGATAGGTCCTGGATGCTGCTTTGTGTGTCCTAGGTCCTGTCTGTACTCGGGGAAAACTACTCTTATCAAAAGTAACTTTCTTATTAAACCTTCACCTTATCCCTAAAGCCTATATTTCTCAACCTTCACCAAAACTTGTTTAAAACTTTAGAGAGAAACAGAGACACCTAGGAAGAGACAGAGAAAGAGAGATACTTGCTGCAGCCTAACTTGAACTATTCCACTTTATATTTACAATTTTACTCCCAAAGAGTAGGATACCACTGCCTTAACCTTAATTAATAACTGGACATGTCCAACTGCTTCCACGGTGCCCCCTTCTCTCCCTTACTTATCTCCTCTATACCCAAGTCCCTGTTCTGGCACCATCTGTGGGAGGCCAGCTTCTACCTTTTCAAGGGTTCTTATGAGGAGGAGAGAGGGATAAGAAAATATTAGATAGAAAGAGAGACCTAGTTGATGAGAAGAAAGATAGAAACACAGGATAGCTTCAGGAGGACCTGGGTCAATATCCAGTGGCCTTTTCTGTTTATTCAAAAAGGCTTTCTATAACAATTCCAAGAGGTGGGGCAAAAGACCTCTCCCTTGCTAGGTCAAAGCACACTGTACAGCCAAGTGTAGACCCTTCCAAACACCTGGTTTGTCACCATGTCCATGGTCAAATCATCCCCTTATGCAGCCCCGCTAGTAAAGCAAGCTCAGATTCTCTGACTCTCAGTAAGTTCTTACTAGGAAACCTCTGTGGGTCTCTACAAGAATCTTTCCTGTAAGTTTTGGTTTTGTAGTTTTTTACTTTTTTGTTGTAGGTTGAAGCTATTTCAATAGCATTAGAAACAATTTGAAGCAACAATTTTCAAAACTATATCCCCATTTTAATGTTATTCCATGTTCAATACTTTTTTTCTTGGACTATCCATGCATTGACTCTTTTGATGTACATTTACAGAATACCTACTATGTGCCAAGTCTGAGGTAAAGGATGAGAAGGGCATAGTTCTCACTCTAGAAAAAGACAATTAAACTACAGAGCTGGGACTATGTGTCTTCTAGAGACAAAGGGAGCATGCAAAATGCATGCATCGGAAGAGCAACAGCATACTGAGGGGTAGCACAAATGAAAGGATGTGGCAGCTGAGTCTGATGTGATGAGTAAAGGTTTCTCATGTGAAGAAGTGGAGAGCCATCGAAAGCATGAGGTGTTGTATTATTGAGGTGTGGAGTGAAGGAAGTGTGTGCTAAGTAAGTGAGGTAGGCTTAGGGAACCATAAGGGTTCAACACAACCAAAAGGTTAAGGTGGAGAGATGGAAAGGGTGGTGGCAGATAAGGGAGCAGGGTAGGTGTCAGGTGGTAAAGGAGTCTTTGCACCACACTGAAGGCAGTAAGAATCCATTGAGGATATCTTAGCCTCAGAGAGCATAATCAGATTTATGTGTTGTAGATGGTGAGTTTGTGGGCAGAATGGAGAACCAACACAGGCCAGTAGGAAAGCAGCTGTAGCACCTAGGGAAGAAGGGACAAGGGTGACCCCCCTGGTGGAGAAAACTCAGAACAGGAGGCAGCTGATGACACTTAGCACAGAAAGTGACACCTGGCAACTTCCTGCCTGGGAAGAGTGAGGGACTTTCTGGTCATGGGCATTATAAATGCTTATAAAAATGTATAATCTCCTTCACTGTGTGGAATTCAAATTACAATATTCATTGTTACATTTGAGTTCTAGGCCATAAATTGAAATCTTTCTACCCTCTTAAATGAAACTAGTTCTGATGATTTCAGCATTGACTACATCTTTTTCCGAATCATGAAACCATATGCTGAGAAGGTGTCAAAATAAAACCAGGGATGTGGTTCTTTAGAAATACAACAGCTTCACATTATCTGTCACCACAATCAACTACATGTATTCACACGCCCACATCATACCATTATTAATAGCCTTTAGCTTTCTCAATTTTCCACTCGAAGGTAATTTTAAAACAATAAGCTGACTGCCAAATATGTTATATTTATAGCCACTGAACATAGCATTTTCATTCTAGTTTTTTTTCTTAAATAGTAAGAGTTATCCTAAATGTTCAAAACAGCAATTGACTAATAGCAGCCTTACTCAGTGTGTCACAAATAGCAAGGGAATAGTAAGAAATACAATATGATTGTAAAGTCAGCACTCGAGTCATGAGTTGTGATGGGGTAAACTGAAGTGTACTCACTAATATCAAGTCATAGGAGGCAAATGGGAAAGCCCTTGAGTAAAGCCTTATAGAGATGTGTTATGAAGAATAACAGTGAATTAGTTTAAGATTTTTTTAAAGCTTATTAGATAAGTTAGTCATCCTATGAGATCTATAAGGAATATTATAAGCTTTAACCTTTCTTTTCCATCGTGTGTTCTTAAATTTAATGATAAACTACTGTTGCTATAATGAAAATTTGAAATTCTACTATCAGCATTACTTAATATTTAAAGGAACAGATGATGGAAACTCATTTTGAAAAATTCCTGACTCCATTAAAAATTCCACAAGAGATTCAGAATTTCCAAGATAGAAATTTAGGTCAAGCTTTACAATAGATGAGTTTCTATAAATCAAATTTAGAGAAGAAACCATGGGATTATTTTGCTTAACTACCCATTATTAAGAAACCAAAGACTACAGAACTATCAGATTTGACCAGAGTGACAAGACTGGTTGGTAATGTCTTGAAATCTAGGTTAGAGCTCTTCCCAAGCTCCCAGCCTGTGGCTTCCATGACTAGAGAAGGAATTCTCCTTTATAAACTTCATAACCAGCCTCCAACTTACTCTGTATTTTATAAATTCTGATTAATATTACTTCTACTCAGTATTTGTAAAGGAAAATATATGCAAGCAATTATATATGTCAAATTTGAACTGTAAAGATTTGAAGATTGGGTAGGGACATAATATAAACTAACCAGAAATTAAATTAAAAATAAATTATAGTAATGTTTTTGTTTGGAGTCACAGCAATGAGCCTAAGCTGACCTGTCTCCTCCAAAGATATTAAGGATTTTATTTTAGCAACTGTATATGGATGATGAAGAAGTGGAGTTGTTGAATCTCATTCTGCATCAATGGCATCTAAATTCCAGCCAGTGTCTATTCAATTTGTAATTTTTGGAAGTTCTGCTTATGGTGTTATAGTCATTGTGAAAAAATCTTCAGGAAATGGAGAGTGGAAAGCTAGTTGAAAACTACCAGAGGCTTTCAAGGGAGCCTCAAGTAGGGTTATCCCCCATCTTCCAACCTCATCATCTCCTTTCATCATAGAATATAGAAAGAAATGAGGTCACCATGCTATTAATGACTTATAAAAGACAGTTGGACTAATTGGTATACTCTGTCTTCATGTGTAACATTCAAATATAATTACTTGATTCTAGAACACTAAATGTCTTTTTGCAAGTTTGTCTTGAGAGTGCTTGAAGAACATTTGATTGCTCAGGGCTATTCATTTTCATATAAACTAAATGAGACCATGCCAGCAAAACTCCAAAGCCAAAAACAATTACTGAAGCCCTTGTGGCTAAATCCTCATAGGCTATTTATTAATGAGGGGTCTACCTTATGAGTCCTAGTCCTTTAATGAAATCTCTTTCATCACATGGCTCTTGCTCGTCAGTAGAGGAAGAAGGCTGACATGGGAGCTCCCACACTACATACACCACATTTCCTCGTTCTCACAAAGACTCAGTAAAGCACACATTGCCCCTTTCAGAATGAAGGAACCCACTCTGAGAAGAAAAGATGGTGGCTACAGACTTTCATGTCTGCCTGAACTCAGAGTTCAAGTCTACTCCTCATGCTCATGCAGTCTCCAAAAGCTGCAAGAGGATCCCCAAATCTACATCTGAATAGAAAATATATTGTGAACTCTGATCTCCTTTGGCTATGGAAAGATTGGGCCTTCCTATAGCAGTATATTATCTTGTTATGTATTTCACTGGGAAAATCTTGTGGCTAGTTTTTACTTCAGAGAGCTAGGAAATGTCTCTAGCTATGATTAACTCAGTCTAGATTCAATGTTTCAAAAATGTAAACCATCCACCAAACCAGACATCGATCATCTGAGCTTTGCGGCATGGAAGCTGTCAGCTGTCAAGGGAGATGATGAAAGAACCCCAAGGCAGACGAGGCAGTGAATTAACAAAGGGGGCTTCAGGTTAAGGACAGGTCAGAGTGTTGGAAGCATATGCTGAAGTAGAGTTTCCTCTAAGACTGAAAGACACTGTCAGCAAAGCAGCTCAGTTTTGACTGAAAAAGCCCTGGAGACAAGACAGCTGAGCTCCCAGCAGGCTCTGGTCTTGTCAGCCACAGTTTCACTGCTGTCTGACTAAGCATTGGGCTGGCAATGGGAACCACTGCAACAGAACGTTAGGTCATGTCCAGTTGGCCAATACTGGTCAAGTATGTTCTACATTTAGAAGAATTATTTCTGGGGCCCTGCTCCCATAAAAGGCCACAGGACAGTCTAGAGCCAACTAGGACAGTGTCTTGGTTTCACTTCCTCATATATGTGTTCCGTAACTTGAAATAGTATCAGTAAGGGGAGGAGCACCACCACAATCACAGACATTCACACAAGGAGAATTATATCTGTCTGAATTGCTTCCCAAATTTGTCTATCATGAAATGCAATGGTATACCAAAGGGCTCCAAAAATAAGTGTGTGAAAACATAGAAATATAAAAAAATTAAAAGTTTTTAACCAAAAACTCAAAAAACATAAAGATGGTATTTTTAAATGAGATCACCACCTGGCTTCTAATTTTTAAAACCAATTATAATATTCAATGTACAAAGGTGTAGATTAAGATGGGTGTTCTGTTACCCAACTGGTAAAAATGCAATTCCTTTGCACTCTCTGCAAAGTAATTTACTAGTATATTTCCAAAGTCTCAAGGTATTCACAACTGCCTCTGAGAGCATAGTAGGATCTGGAATTCTGAGGGTGAAGCCCATCTGTTTTTACAAGCCATTCAATCACTTCTGCAGTTTCAGCTGGAGAACCACTGCCCTAAAGATGCTCCACTCATGCCTGTAGCTCGCTAACCACCTACTCTAGATGAATGCTTCTCTGTCCCAAAGTCTACATGGCATGTGAGATGGGTCTTTAGAAGATGACTAGGTGGTAGAGGCTGAGCACTCATGGTACTGTCTTTCTGAAAGGACTCTGAGCACTTCTATCCCTTCTCCCATGCTGGGTTGCAATGAGAGGACACTGCTGATAAACTGGAAACTGGGCTTTCAGCAGACACTGACCTGATGATGCCCTGATCTTGTGCTTGCAGCCTCCAGCACAGTGGGGATGCATTTCCTTTTACCTACTAAGCTGAACAGTCTGTGCTGTTTTGTTAGAGCATCATTTAGGGACTGCTAGGACACTGTCTCTAGGTCAATGAGTCCTAAACCAATATCTGAACCCTAGGTGAATGTTTCTGAATTCCAAGCTCATATAACCAACCATTCACTCAGTATTTCTGTTTTGATATCTTACAGATACTTAAAAATAAATGTATTTAATGTTAGAGAAACTTTTCCCCCCTCAAAAAAATCTTCTTAAACTAGGTATGGTACCACTTTGGAAGTAGAGATAGAAGATCAGGAGTGTGGGGTCATTCTTGGGTACATAGTGAATTGGAGGCCAGCCTGGACTCAGACTGTCTCAAAACAAAAACAGCAGCAGCAAAAATCTTCTTTACCCCATGTGATCCCAATTCCTCTCTCTCTCTCTCTCTCTCTCTCTCTGAAACAGCAAGATGGTGGCTCTCTGAAAGCCAAGAATTGAGCTCTCTGCCAGACTTTGGTCTAGTAATCCAGGCTTCATAAAAATGAAAACTAAACTAATGTTGTTGAAGCCACTGACTATGGTACTTTGTTATGGTAGCTCGTGAAGACCAAGGCAGACACCTGCTAACTGTCTCCATTCATCACCCCTCCTGCGGCTGATGCAGACTATTGTTATTGCAATCCCTTTCCTCTTTCCTTTTTTTATTTTCATGTCCTCTCCTTTCCTCTCTCCTTCCCTCCATCTTTCTCCCTCCACTTTGAAGTCATCCTATGTAGCCCAGGTTGACCCAAAACTTGCAATTCTCCTCCCTCTGCCTCCTAAATACTGGGATTATGGCAGTTTGTGCCACCATGGCTAACCTATTTCAGTTAGTTTCCAAAACCAGTCCCATCTCTTAAAAACCATTATTTACATTCAAGCAGAAGGATATTAGTGAATCAGTTTTCTGTTTAAAATCCTTAAATGACTTTCCATTGTTTTTTAATAGTACACAAACACTTAACACAGATTGTCAAGATGACATATATATAAAATCAGGTGGTCACCCCCAGCCCCACTACAGGATACTGGCCCTGACTTCGCCAACTGCTTGCTGCCTCAGCATTTATACCTCTAGCACCCTCCTGGCCAGCCTGCTCTTATGTCAGTTTTTGGCCAGGCTGGAAAATACATAGCTGCTTTGCACAGCCATGGGACTCACTCAGGCCCAGATCTTCTGCACTCCAAGTATACTGCAAGCATACTTTCCAAGTTTCTCTAGCTGTTTCCTGCTCTGTTTACACTTCAAAGCCCTGCGTTTGAAGTTTCTTTTCTGGGCTTCCTTGGTGGCACACTGTCTGTCTCTTGGGGAAATAGCTTTTGGCTTGCAACCTGAGTAATGGAAGGTTGAAGGTTAATGTACTTGTGGGATTAAAGGCACATCAATTAATACTTCACAAGTTACCCATCATGCATTAGTAAAAATGCCCTCAACTATTGGATCTCTGTGCAGCTCTCCAGCTCTCTGTGCTATGGAGAGAAAGTCACTCTGACTTGGCTTCCTGAATACATCACGCTCCTTCCCACCTTTGGGGCCACCTCCAGCCTTCCTTCTTCCCAGTGTGTACTCACCTTTAATGTCTCAATAGAAATATAATTAATTAGGAAGGATTTTTTTTACCACTCATATGAGTAGGTCTCCTGTTATATACTGATTACAGGCTCAAAAATTCTTCCAACTTAAAATTTATGAATTCATAATTACTTACCATTATCTTAGTTTCTACCTGTCTATGCTTATTGTTGTTTGCTAATTTTTAATATCTATTTGCTTTCATTTTAAGCGTCTGTTTTGTTCTCTAATGTTATCATAGTATATAGAACATGCTAAGATTCAGTGGATATCATGACTGATGGACCCACGGATATCTCTGAAAGGGTTCAGTGGACATCAACTGATAGATCTATGGGTATCCCTGACTGGTTAAATATTTTTTGCATAGGTCTCAGAATTAAAATTTATATATTTTATTTATTTTTGTGGATTTTATATTTTGAGTTTATTTACATCATTTCTCCTTTCCCCTTTCTCTCTCAAAACTCTCCCATATGCTCTTCCTTGCTTTCTTTCAAATTCATGCCCTCTTTTTTCATTAATTGTTGCTACATATATATGTTGTGTAAACATATATATTCATAAACATAACTACTCAGCCTGAACAATGTTACTAATTTGTGTGTTTTCAGGGCTGCCCATTTGGTATTAGGTAGCCAATTAGTGTGCTCTTCCCTGGGGTGGACCATTTCTCCCACTCCCAGTACTCCTTAGTTGTCTGTAGTTCTTGTAGAGAGTTGAGGTCTCATGGTCTTTCCCTTGTCCACTTTGGCATATGTGCTGGTGTCATCCTGTCCAGCTCATGTTGTGAGACTTTATGGCTATTGGGTCTGCTTATATTCAGTATCCCAAGATTACAAAGATGGGGGATTTTATTTAAAAAATTACTCCATTTGCAACTACTTTTCCGAATGTGTCAGATGCCATCACTATCATACAACCATTACAAATTTGGAAATAAATGTGTTTTCTTATCATCCATACCTCTGACTTTAAATTCCTTCTCCTTCCCCCTCCTCCTCTGCCTCCTTTCGCTTCCCAAGCTCACTCCACCACCACAAAGCTGACAGCTGAACTCAGGGCCTTAGGCCAGCACTGTGCCACTGAGGAGTTACACTCCCAGCCTGTTAGTTTACACGTTTACTCTACCAAAAGAACCCCACTCATTTCAAGAAACTCAGGCAACAGGTGTGTGTGTGTGTGTGTGTGTGTGTGTGTGTGTGTGTGTGTGTATGTGTGTGTGTATGTGTGTGTGTTTCAGTCAAATATACCTACATTAACAAAATCCTATTTCCTATTTCTGCATAAGATTTCACTGGAGAAAAGAACCTAAAGCCTTCTGATTTTTAGAGAGAAGAAAAACAGATTTTACAATAAGGCTGGAAGATCACTAGAATGTTTACATAAAATCCGAGAGACAACTTCAGGCACATTTTTTACATGTGGGCTTTTTTAAATTGTATAATTCACTTATTCAGAGAAGTCACTTGACAGGTCCATTTACATCCTTTTCCCGTTTCCTTCCCACAGCAGCTCATTTCCCACACAGTTGACAATGCCTTGGACTGGCCACAGGAGTAACCTGGGCTGACGAAGGACAGGTTCATCCTCCTCCCCTGTAAAGGGCCTGACCCCATCTCTAGAGAAAGATTTTGCAGTGAAGAATCGAGAGCTTTTTTTCTGTCTTATGAAGAAATCCAATCAGAATTAACATAAAATGGTCGAATTTCCAGCACATTTCACTGTTTCTTTTCACATTCATTATTTGCAGGTATGAGAAACCAAAGCAAATACAGTCCATACCCTGGCCTGATTCTAGAACTTCCTAACACCTCAGGTCAGGCTTCCCTATTTCTGACACTGTGGTACAATCTTGAGACCACTCTACTTTCCCTCCTTCTCTTCACTGTCCAGTCTCCTGCCTTCTTTCTTCTTTGCAGACAACACAAAACTTTCACCAAAATCCTGGATGTGGTTTCTTCCAGTCGTCTAGAATATACTAAGTCATGTCATGGGTCTTTACTGCCCTAGCATGATACACTGTAAAAACAGCACTTTTCTTAAAGTTTCACTCACCACTTGAGGTTTAACCACAAACATTGGTAGAATTTCAGCTTTCGAAAAACCTTAAGTTTGGCAAATACTGTGACTACCACGTTAGGTAAATGTTGGAAAGTCATGGTGAATCAGGAGTGAGGAGTGTACCCATTTCATTCATAGTTCACTGATTTAAAAACACCTGGTTGACAGGGTTATGAATTGGTTCACCCCAATATTCACCCCATCTGTGATCTGTGGGAGCATGTGAAGGGGAGCTCCAGGATCTCCACCACACAGGACGACAACAGGAGATCCAAGAAGAGGCCCAGGGAGGGCCAGCTTCGACAGTGTGGCAGAACCCAGAGGCCTCGAACAGACAATGACTCTTTGCAATGAATACTTGCAAGTAAAGATAAATGGACAAAGGGATTTGCTGCGTGACTCACTGTGTCACAGGACACTTCCATGAGGAGATTTTCTCTCCTTTTTTTTTTCTTTTTTTTTTTCTCTTGAATTGTACCTTGGAGGGAGTCTGCAAGAGCAGATACACAGGGATGGGAAATGCATGGAATCGAGATACATGATGTGAAAGACACAAAGAATAAATAAAAAGAAAGTTAAAAAAAATACATGATTGACATTTTTCAAATAATCCATTAAAATACCTTTTTACATTCTTCAATTTAATAGTAATCTGAATATCGTTAGCTGCCATTTATGACAATGGAAGAGGGAGCAGAGAGAGAAACCCACATGAACATACTGTAGCTGATTCAGAGTAATCCTAGGATACTCCCATTATAAGAAAAAAGTCCCAATTTATAAATAAACAGTCCCCGCACCAGTTAATACACACAATTATACCAGAGGCTCTTTCCCATTACCACCTTATGAGTTTCTGTCCTTGCTCTAGGGAAGCCAGGCTGTGCCCATACCACTTGCACGTTTCTGGTTTCTGTCCATACACTGAAGCCACATTCCAGTGCATGTTCATCATTTACCTGTGTAACCCTGAGAAGCCTGGCCAGCCTTCGCTGGGCTCTGAGATTCCAGCAGAGGGCTTGTTCTCGTCCATCCTCTTCTGGAGCTCCAGAAGCCCTGCAGCTCTGGAGCGCTGGGAGCTGGCTGGAAAGGGGCAATGGCGGTGTGGATACAAGAGCCATCGCTGCTTATGGAGCACATCATTGGCTCGCAGTGTGTGAAACTGGCCTGGAGAGGGGTCTTGGAAGCGGACTCTAAAGATGTTTTTAGCTTTGTCTGAGTTGCCAACAACCCCTCGGAAGGAACCGCCTAATTGCACGTCCCCATCCTGCAGGTCTTCCAGAACCAGCTCCTGCACTGGGATGGTCTGCAGGCAAACCCAGTAGGAGTGAGGTTCATTTCGTCTAACAGGCTGGGTCAAAACCAAGATGTCTTGAAACAGGAAAATGTGTACTTTACAGGCACTTTTAGTCTGCTCCCCGTGTCACTGCAGCCCTGGGCTCGCTATGACCCTGGGTCCTCTCTCAGGGCCAGGACACTTCTCATCCAGGTACTCCAGTTTGTCGATGTAATGCCGACATTCAGATTCACTTTCTTCAAGTTCATATCAAAACTCCCTGCATCATCAATACTGCTTCCTCCAGAAGCTGAGCATCAGGGTGGTCTCTTGAAGTGTGTTTAAAGACTCCTTTTAACAGAAAAGGGTATTTGACTAGGCTACTTTGAGAGATATCTAGGAAACTCCAAAGATGTAGTTTTGGAGTGAAGGAGACTCCAGACAGCACTGGAGGAAGTCTTCAGTTCTTGCCCTGTTTCTCCTGATCGGGAAGAGCCTTGGCCACCCACTGTAGCCTTTGTAGACTGCTGCCAGGTAACCAGTTCACGAGAATGTGACCGGTCAGGCTGGTTGCTTCCGTTCTTGTCAGCCATGTGGGGTATGTAAGTACTCAAATCAGCAAATGCATGTGTGGGTCCCTCTTCTGAGATACAGACAGTTTTAACATGGGGTCATGGTAGGCCTTTCTAGCTTGAGATCCTTGATTAAGCCCTGTTTGCCTCAGGACAGTTCATGCATTGCCTCCTGACTATTGATATCGCAGGTGGTCGAGGACTCTACACACTGATGTCTAGCATCTCTGACAATACATAGCACAATGCTGCTTCTCTTGGTAAGTAATGGGACTGTGGACCTGCTGAAGGACTTCTGGGCAGAAGCTGGGGATCTGTGGTCACCAGGAAGGAAAAATGACTGGTTTGACCAAAGGGCCTGACTACTCTATTTCTTCCAGGAGAGACTAAGTTTGCTGAGGATAAAGACACATTATTTTTTAACCTAGCCTGATTTGTGGGCAGCTGAAACAAGTAATGAAAATAAATAGTTCTACTTTTCACCTTTATTCTCCCTAATGCGCATTCTATATTATTTTCTTCTTCCCCAGTTTATACAACCATGCTGTACTTCTCTGTGGTCTGGAGAAAGGGGAAGAAGGATCGTGAGAAACAGATGGTAAGGTCTATGGGAAAGAGCGGAGCCCTCAGCATCTCTTAGGCAACCCATAATGATGATTTTTACCAGTGCGGACCTCTTCATTTTCCCTCTTGGACAACCCAGTACAAATATAAAATGTATTGATTCCATACCAGGTTGGGAATGACATCAGTAGGTTTATTTCATCTTCAAGACAACCATGAGTGAACCACATTAAAGAATAATTAGATACAGCAATGACTCTCTGAAGCCTGAACAGAGACTCTATCCCACCAACCAACCTCCAGACCTGACTCATCGAGTCCATTTTATAAGCTGCCAACACGTCATCTTCACTTGGATGTCAGACCCAACTGGCCTCAGGTGAGCTCATTACCTTCCTGCACAAACTGGTTTCCCTTCTCATTTCCCTGTGTGAACCAGAGTTACAATGATAATCCCAGCCAGCCAGGCTTTCAACCCACAGGCCACCTCCCACCTCTCTCTCTTTTCCCATCCCCACGGTCCAAGGAAGAGGGAAGGAACTGGAATTCCTCTGCCCTACCCATTAACATAGGCAAGGCTCTGACATCAGGGTTAGTTCAAGTCCTTGTGAGTCAGAATGCCTCATGGTGTTTTTTTAAAATGCAGACTTCCAGCCGAGCCTCAGTCTACTGATTCAGGTTTGGTTGAGGAATCAGCTTTTTAAATTAGATCTCCAGAGAACCTTTTAAACCACCTAAAAAGGGTCAGTGCTAAGGAAATGACTCAGACAGTCCTGCTGTGAAGGAGCAGGTGAGTCAGTCACCCAGGCTGAAGCACACAATAGAACCTGAAGAAAGAGCAGTGGAGTCCCACACTGACAAGTTAAACGCAGGTGAACAATAGTGTAGACAGCATGTAAAGGTTCAATATGCTGAAATCACATTTAGATCCATTTATGAATAGCTTTTGCCAGAAAGGTCATGAAAGATCTCCCCCCACCCCAAAAGGAAAACCAACCAAAAAAAAGTCCTGTGAGGGGTTAGTCTGAAAGAGAGGTACTTAAGTAACCACTGGGCCTGCCAGAGTTAGCACAGGTTGGTTGGCTCCCAACACCACTAGATTATAAAAAGACCAAAGAGACAATATGGAGACTGGAGAGAAGCTCAGAGGAATGAATGGCTGCCAGCCAGAATGTGGTCACCGTGAAAAGCCATTCCAGCTACTGTGAACTCAGAGGTTTAATACAGATATCCTGACTTAGAGACATTTCACCTTGTGGTGGCTTAATGACATTACCTTTTCTTCAACTTTACAATGATGTAAAAGCATCAATAGTCAGTGGAATATTACTTCAGTTTGGGGACTTTGATCTGCCCCTGGCTAAAAGCATCATACAGACTGGCATGATCCTTCCGTGTTGTGGTAGGCAGAAACGCACAGCCCTACATCAACCATATATGATCACAAGGATAACCAAAGGTACTTAGAGCCATGGTTATGCGACTGTGGCATTCAGTAGGTTAGGTGTATTAAATGCACTCTTGTCTTAATGATATTTTTAGCCTCATATTGGTTTATTGGGATGGAACCTAAGGATAAATCAGGGAGCACTTGTACAATTCAATGCTTACAAAATGACTGAAAAGGCTAGGAAAATGAGCTCCAAAATTCTACAGATGATTGCTGAGTACCAAGTTAGTTGTGGTCAGAAAACAGAAATAGAAAAACTGGAGCCTAAGGAAATAACTAGTTCAAATGCTGCCATATTAGATCCATGCCAGCAAAATGAGTATCCCTGAACCTCACACCAGCATGCAGCAGACCCTCAGGCTCTGCAACCATACCATTAAAATAAATAAACAGATAAACAAACAAACAAACAACCCAGGTTTCCATGTCCCTGCTTACTGCCTGTCTCATTCCTGCTTGAGTGCACATTTACATCTCTGTTTGCAAAGGTTGTCTGTTCAGGCATCTAGGAAAGAGAAGCTGAAGTGTGCATGGAAGAGGAGTAAGGTTTGGGGGCCACACATCTGTCTCTGGCATCATACTTGGCTGTTGGTGCTCTGCTAGAGTAAATATGCTCTGAGGCCAGGCATCCTGCCTCACCTATCACAAGTCAGCATTTAGCAGAATGTCAGGTGAATGGTGGAGGAAGGAAGGAAGGAAGGAAGGAAGGAAGGAAGGAAGGAAGGAAGGAAGGAAGGAAGGAAGGAGATGTTCAGAACCAGGTCAGGCCAGAGTCTGCTGCCAGAAAACATAGGAAACTCAGTTTTGACCGCATTGAAAGCCTTAGAGGAAGAATCAAGAACACTAATCCTCATTTGGGCTCTGCCTGTTTCTCTTCATTTCCATGCACGTGAAATTAATATGGTTCAAATTCTTCAGGTCTGGGAAATTTCAGATGTCTTCTGCTGGTGTCCTAGCCATTTTCTCTCAATTCTTCCCTATTCTGGTCTATTCTATACACTGATTCCTGAACTAGATTTCCTAAAACAGTGGTTTTCAAACTTCTTGTTGCAACCACTTCCAAAAGAATTTTGTTTTGTAAAACTTAGAATCCTATTATAACTTACTAAGCTTGAAAAGAAAAGTATGGGTTCAGAACCACCAAGACCAAGTTCTCAGTGTAGATATAGTTCTGAACAGTTTTATTAAATAAGAAACACAGAGCCAAATGTAGAGTTAAAAGTCCAAGAGGTCAGAGCAGCAGCCAAGAGCTAAGACCAAGACTGTCTTCTTACCCCTCGCTGTCGCTGCGTCCTTTCCCTCAGAAAGAGACCCACTTCCTGTGTGTCTTTTTATTGACTTTCTGTTCTGCCTTCTCATTGGTTGTTAACACAACCACATGACCTCCTTGTCACTGCCTGTCTATACAGACCTACAGGTCACTATGGTTGGTGTTAAGATTAAAGATGTGTGTCTCCATGCTGGCTGTATCCTTGAACACACAGAGATCTGCCTGTCATGTGATCAGGATTAAGGGTATGTGCTACCACTGCCAGACTTCTGCTAAATGGCTTGCTATTAGCTCTGACCCCCAGGCACTTTTATTTATTAACATACAAATAAAATCACACTTTAGCACAAATAAAATATCACCATATTCTCAGCACAAAGGAGATTTATTTGCTCCAGAGGGACAGAGGGCAGAGAGTAAGGGACAAAGACAGGAGATGGAGAACGAGGGAGAAGGGGGAAGGGAGCCAGGGAAAGGGAGCAGAGGTATTTGTCACAGAGGGACAAAGGACTGCCTCTGAATAGAGGGGGACAAATGTGGCAATACACAAATGGTGGTTTATAAAGATAAAAGAGAAAACCCCATGTTAGAATGAAGATTTAAATTTTAACTGGGTATGATAATTAGGTGAGCCAAAGGGGGCTTTTGGTTGCTGGACTTCAATACTTTGATAGCTGACCTTGGTAGTCAGCCTCAGGAGGAGGAAGTGGCCAAATAAGGGAATAGAGCTTCGTGGCTAGTTTTAGGAATGCAATCTAATAGTTTTTAGCAAGACAGAGGGAGTGGGTGAGAAGAGCAAGGCCTACCAGAGCCATGCTCACCACACTCAGGCTTGTCAGAGTTCCTTCAAAGCTGATATTTAATTTTTTTTCAGCCCAAGTTAATATACTGCAAATTTATACTGTAAATATCTTCATTTTAAAATAAAATATTGAGATGCTTTAAAAATTGATCTAATGGGCTAGGTGTGGTGGTGCACACCTTTAATCCCAGCACTCAAGAGGCAGAAGCAGGCTGTTCTCTGAGTTAGAGGCCAGCCTGACCTACACACCTAGTTCTAAGACAGCCAGGGCTACACAGAAAAACCCTATCTTAAAAAACAAAAAGTGGGGCTGAGAACCTAGATGCCCCTCAACTGAAGAATGAATTAAGAAAACATGGTACATATACACAATGGATTATTACTCAGCAGTAAAAAACAATGACATCATGAAATTTGCAGGCAAATGGATGGAACTAGAAAATGAAACTACTCATTCTGAGTAAGGTAACCCAGACACAGAAGGACAAACATGGTATGTACTCACTCATAAGTGGGTGCTAGATGTAAAGCAAAGGACAATCAGACTACAACCCACAGCTCCAGAGAAGCTAGCTAATAAGGAGGAACCAAAGACAGAATGTATAGATCGCCCTGGGAAGGGGAAATAGATGAGATCTCCATGAGTAAACTGTGGATGGCGGGGGGGGGGGGGGGGGGGGGGGGGCGGCAATGAAGGGTGGAAGGTACAGGGTGAGAACATGAGATGGTCGAGCTGGAGTAGGGACGGAGTGGGGTAGCAGTGAGGGAGATACCATGATGGAGGGAGACATCATCGGGATAAGGAGAAACTGAGTGCTAGGGAAGTTCCCAGGAATCACAAGGATGACCTCAGCTTAGACTACTAGCAATAGTGGAGAGGGTGCCTGAACTGGCTTACCCTAATAATCAAATCGGTGAATACCCTGTCATCATAGAGCCTTCATTGAGTAACTGATGGAAGCAGATGCAGAGATCCAGAGCCAAGTACCAGGCCAAGCTCCAGGAGTCCAATGGAAGAGAGGGAAGAGGGATTCTATGAGCAAGGGGCATCAGGATCATGATGGAGAAACCTACAGAGACAACCAAACCAAACTAGTGGGGATTCATGAATTTTAGACCAACAGCTGTGGAGCCTTCATGGGACTGGACTAGGCCCTCTGGTGAGCAAGACAGTTGTGTAGCTTACAGGGCCCCTGACAGTAGGATCAGGATCTATCTGTGGTGCCTGACTTGGCTAATCGGAGTTCACTACCTACAGTGACACCTTGCACAGCCTTGATGCAGGGATAGGGGCTTGGGCATGCCTCTACTGAATGTACCAGGCTCTGTGGACTCCCCACAAGAGACCTTGCCTTGTTGGAGGAGGGAATGGGGCATGGGTTGGGGGGAGGACGGAGGGGTGGGTTGAATAAGGAGAGGGGTATCTGTGATTGGCACATAAAATGAATTTTAAAAAATTCCTAATTAAAAAAAAAAGCAGGGGCTGGAGAGATGGCTCAGTGGTTAAGAGCACTGGCTGCTTTTCTTGAGGACCCAGGTTCAATTTTCATCACCTACATGACAGCTCACAACTGTCTATAACTTCTGATCCAGGGGATGCAACACCCTTACACAGACATATATGCAGGCAAAACACCAATGTACATAAAATACAAATAAATTATTAAAACAAACAAGCAAACAAAATACCAAGAAAACACCCAAATCTACCTAATAGGATCTAATATCCCATCATTTGTTTTAATTCATGAACAAGCTGCTCTTTATTGAGAGGATTCTCTTTCCTTTCTTTCCTTCAACTCGTATTCTGTTTTACTTCCATCAAAGAATTTGACTCTGTTCTATATTTTAATTCTTGACACTCTCTATCATCTTAAATATCATAATAAAAGTTTATAAATTGAAATTATACCATATCTAGTCCCTGTGACTATAGAATTATGTTTAAAATGTATTCTATGAGCCAGGTGAGTTGTTGCACACCCTAATCCCGGCACTTGGGACTAGGAACACAGAGGCAGGTGGACCTCTGTGAGCTCTGAGGCCAGCCCGGTCTACATCGAGAGTTTCATAACAGCCAGGGTTGCATAAAGAGACCCTGTCTCAAAACACAGAATTAAAAAAAAGTTATTCTAGGGGCTAATGAGGTGTGGCTCAGGGAGTAAGTAAAGTGCTTGTAGGACAAGTGTGAGAACCTGAGTTTGGGTCTGCATCATCTGCGTAGAAAGCTGAGAAGTGGAGACAGGAGACCCACAGGGACTAGCTGGCCAGCCAGAGTCAGTGAGAGACACCCACCCCCTCAGAAAAGAAGGTGGAAAATGGTGAAAGGACCTCTGATCTGCTTGCACACACACACACACACACACACACACACACACACACACACACACAATTCTAGATTTAGTTACTTCAATTATTATTGGCATGCTACTGATAAAAACAACACAAAAAATAGTCTATAATTTGGTAAGGAGTTATTAAACAGAAATGTCTCTATAAATGACCTGAATTTTGTGGTTTTGATAAAACCAGGCTAAGTATCTGTAGATAATTTTATTGCTGAATTGAGACAAATTCCAACCTGAGTCTTAAAGCTCTATCGTTTTCCGCTTAATAATTTATGTGAATACTGAGGGAAACTGCTACACAAGTGGGAGGAACTGGCAGCTACCCTGAAGTGTTTGTTCTGTCAGAATAATGCCAAAAGTCCTGGGACAAATCGTGTGGGTTTGTTTTGTTTTTTTCTAGTTATCTATCGGTTAAACCAGGCATGGTCACACAAGGCTATGAACTCAGCTCTCAGGAAGTGGAGGAAGGAGAAGCAGAAGTCCAAGGTTACCCTTAGTTAGAGAGTGAGCTTAAGGACAGCCAGTTCTACAGGAGACCTATCTGAAATGAGCAAATATAATCTATTAGTTTACAGTCCATTTGAAAATGTCCTGCAACTTCATAGGAGAAACTAGAAATCCATCTGACCACAAAAGGATTTGCTGTTCATTTACTACTCACACAGTGTGACTTCCATCCCAGGATTCTACAGAGCTTTCTGCCCATGGGAAACTGGAGTCAGATTAGTATAAGAAAGGCCTTCCTTTAAACTGTAGCACATGAGGGGGATGAGGGAGTGAAAGGAAGATGGAAACCTGTCCTCGCACAGGTCAGTCTTTTAGTACAGCAGGGAAAAATTGAATATCCAGAATTCTATACCCTTAAAACATTTTTTTAGCCAGGCAGTGGCACACTCCTTTAATCTCAGCACTCAGGATGCAGAGGCAGGCAGATCTCTGTGAGTTTGAGGCCAGCCTGTCTATAGAGTCCTGATTTCCAGGACAGCCAGAGTAATACACAGAGAAACCCTGTCAGAAAAGATGAACAAAACAAAAAGCAGGGTTGAGGATCTAGCTCAGTGGTAGAGTGCTTGCCTAGCAAGTGTAAGGCCCTGGGTTTGATACTCAGCTTCAAAAAAAAAAGGAAAACAAAAAGCAATAGCAGGACCCTGGCAGCTGAAGTAATGAATGTATAGTGCTAGGTTCTGTTATTCTACAATTGACAGGGATTCTTGTTGTATTTTAAAAATGGCAGAAGAGAGGGCTTGGTGGGTTGGAGCTGAGGGGCCCCACGGTGGGTGAGGGAGAGACATGTCATGCAGACAGCACCCACGTGGAGAGTTTTATTAGTCGGGGGGGGGGGCAGAAAGAGGGTGCAGAGCAGCCTTGTGTGGAGAGGGAAAGGAGGAAGAAAATGGGTGGGGCCTGAGGAGAGAAGAGAGACAGTGGGCGGTGCCTGCCATTTATGAAGGGACTTCACATATGCTGCACTACACAAAAGCGCTATGGGCTACATAGGATGACATTGTCAGGACCCTGGGTTGGCCAAGGTATTGTCTGCTTATTGGCCAGGTCCGCAAGGGGCGGGTCTGAATGAAACATTCCTCCCTTTTGTTTATTATAAAAAGGTGAGTTACGGATAGCAAGTGACGGGAAATGAGTGCGCTGAATTCTCAAGACTGCTTCCTGATGACTTAGGATGAAGTGGGGAGTGAGAGGTTAGGAGTCGGGTTCATGCACAGCAGGAGGTGTGAGTGAAGAAGCATTCAGTTAGCTGTCATCATGGAGACCTCAAGCATCTGTTCCTTGAGGGAGCTGAGAAGGCAGGTTGCTAGGAAAAGAAATAAACTGTTATCATCAGCCCCATGAGTGGGGCTAGCCGTGGGAAGAGAGATGACTGCCAGAAAGAATGGAACAGGGAAGTGCCCTGGTTATACAGAAGAGACAGGGGTGAATGAGCGAAGCATGAGAGCAGTTATGCCCTTTTTGGGACATTTGGAAAACCAGGTTCCAGTTTCTGAGTAGGTGCCTGCTTGAGCCTGGAGAGGTGGTACCAGCGGTGAAGTCCCAGGAGCTTGGGGGAACGGCACGCCAAACTGAGGGATGATGTGTTCTTCAGGAGTGCCTGAGCCATCACATCTGCTGTTTCTCTGGAGGTGGGAAACGCCTCTATCCACCCTGTAAAAGTGTCAACAAGTTAGGAGATAGCGGAGTTTTTACAGGTAGGCATGGGGTGAAGTTAGCCTGTCACTATTCACCCAGTTGGTGTCCTCAGAGCTGGTACAGGGGCTGGTGTATCTGGAAGACCCTGCGGGTTTGCCTTGGCATGAATCTGGCAGAAGAGGTGGACCTGTGCAGGAACTGGCAGGTGTCTGTGAAACAACTAGAACAGATTTGTATCTTGGTGTCATAGCAAAAGGCTAGAAACTTAAGGACTCCTAAAACTGTTTGTAGTTAGTGCTCAGTCTATCAAAACTGCATTTATCAATGTTAGATCTTTGAACAACCAAAGTTACATCTGAAACCAGTTTATCCTCTATCATCAAGTCTGGAAATGAGGCACAGCTGTCTGTACTTTAACAGGAAACTTACTAATGAGCTACCAAGGTGCTTGTAGCCTTGGGGTTGGGGGAAGAGTTGTAAAACTGGCAAATTTATTAGTACCCTGGTCATCAAACACCATCAGGTTGGAGAAGGATAAGTAAATGATCAGGAGAGAGAGACAGCTTTCCTGTCTTCACATAAACAAACCTTAAAGCACCTCCTTTTTATCTAATTCACCAGGAGATACAGGTGGCTGGCCACTGTGAACAGTCACTGCAAAATGAGTTGTGTCTAGACTTAGTATTGGTTCTAGGAGAGTGAGGCCTATGGATTTTACACAGAGAACTGGGAAGGCAGCTGGAGCCTGGGTTGCTGCTGTTGAACTGACAAAACCTGGTCATCAAATGACATCAGAGATCTGAGAAGGATAAATTTTACCTGAGTTAGTGACTGAAAGTGACAGAGACTTACCTGCTGGCTCCATGGTCATTGAGGGCAGAGGTCTCAGGGCAACAACATCAGTCTTCGGCTGCCAGTTCTAGGCATGCCAGACCTCAGAAGATCCGACAGTTGTGGGGTAGGAGCTTGTGGGGAGGACCAGCCTACCTTGCCTAGGCAAAAGTGAGGCAATGGGTTCCCAGAGTCCTGTTGCCGTGGTCTGAAGAGGCCCTGGCAGCAGTCAAGGCAAAAGTTGAGGTGAAAGGCAGGTTTGCTCAGTGGCTGATGCTGCCACTCTGGAGCAAGTTCTGGGTGGAGGCTCTTCTGTGCCTGTCCATCTTCTTTGGAGGAAATAGGGGTGCTTCCAGGAGCTGGCATGTCTACCATGAAAGGCTTTTTAATTAAACATTTTAAATGCCATATTCTGCAGATCTCTGAGCATTTGAGGACCATCTATCTATTAGGTATATCTGAATAGACAAACTTTGCTTGTTTGTAAGCAGGGACTGAGGGGGCACAGAGATCAGCATTGCCCTTGACAAGCAATGCAGCCCTCTGCCCAAATGTCCAACTCTGGGAAAGGACCCTCTCAGGGGACCTTCTATTATAGAATATATATCTTGTTTATCAAATACCTTATTTATCAAACATATTCCATCATTTATTTAAAGTCTCTAGAAGCTTGGTGTTTAACACTTGGCAAAGACATAGGTGTAAATCTCTAAATTAGCTTTTGTTAATCTGAATAGATCTTTATAACTTTAAATTTCTATTATCATATAGAGTATATTATACATCAGAGTTGAATCAAATATAGCTTTACATTTTTATCATCATACAAAAGTCCATACCAATCCAAAATATTTGAGACTTGTTGATTCCTTACTCTAGAAGGAGATAAAATGATCAGAGAGGTCATTAGGACTAGATGTATTCTTAGGTTACAAAATCTGGCTGCCAGCAAGATTCATCCCTGTACATGAATGCAGAGATGCAGCTTTAATATCTCAGTAAACCACCATTGTTTTAAATCGTATCTTTCACAAACCTTGTGTTTAGTACAGGACAGAAATAATCACATAGGAATCTATCCAGCCCATGTGGTCACCCTCATCATAGATGGTGGTCAAGTCATATAACCTGTCTGTCTTTGACCTTAGTCAAAATGGCACCTGTCCATCATGGCAGATCACGTGATGTTTTCCATACCCAATTTCTTAGCTGTTTTTTTTTTTTTTTTTTTTTCCCCACAAGTCATACAGAACACATAATCTCAGACATTCAAAAATCAGTCAGAGGTTGGGGATTTAGCTCAGTGGTAGAGCGCTAGCCTACAAGGCCCTGGGTTCGATCCTCAGCTCAAAAAAATAAAATCAGTCAGAAACACAAGCATGTGGCCACACGGTTCACACATTTCCATCCACTCATACGAAATAGACTTTTTAACAGAAAGACAAAACTTTTCCTGGGAAACTGTCAGCTGACTAATTTAAAAATCCTAAAATAAGAGTTTATAGTATAAAGCAGCTTGTAAGGAACCAGAGAATGAAAGCTGTTTCCTGCCGAGGTAATGGAGGCGGTGGTACCAGATGCTGCTCCTATGGGGCCAGCCTCTAGGGCAGCGGGAAGAATTGTCCGGAGCTCGCAGAAGGTGCTGGAGGGAAACCTAGGCATGGTGGTTGCAGTAGGGAGGCAGGGTGTGAAGAGAAACATTTTGAGCAAAAACATGAGATGCTAGCCGGCACAGAAGCAGGGAGCAGGAGAGAGGGAGGCATCCAGCAGGCTAGAGCCCAAGGTATGTATCAATATTCTGACCTGCCCTTTGCAATCCCACCCCCTGGGGCCAATCTGCATCCTGACATAAAGGAAAAACCGCTCCCCTTCTTCTCCCCCTCTTCTGCTCCCTTTTTCTCCACTCCTATGGGGTGTGCACACCTCCACTTTCTCTCCCTTCTCTTTCTTTCCTGAATCCCTCTCTAGCCTTCTTGTCATCTCTCTATTGTAACTCCACGTGGATGCAGCACCTGGGTGTGAGTGACTTTCCACATGCCACTGCCCCTGCTGCATCTGCCCAGCAGGCTTTCCCTCAGGTGTGCGATACTCTGGACTCCCAGCTGAGGGTTCCCCACCCGTGCAAATTCCTAACAGTACGGCTCCCCCAGGCTACTGAGAGAGGAGAGCAAGCAGGACATGGATTGCTGGCAGAAGCTGCAAAGATCCCATGAAAAATCGGGATATGGGGTGCCAGTAAGAGGCCATGTGGGTTGATATCTGAGTGGTACCGGGGCAAAGGCAGGTAAGTTTAGGCACATTTTCTGTGAGTGGGGTACAGAAATAAGATTCAAGGACTGAACTCTAGCATCTCAGAAATTCAGCGAGGACCAATTGAGAAGGCACAAGTTGCTAAGTGATCCATCAAACACAGAGCAGGGACCAGGACATGTGGGTCCAAGATAAAGAAGCACAAGCTGCCCAATAGGTCGTCAAAAGGCAGGGGCTGAAGGTCTAAGCCCGAAGGACTTGTGGGTTTGAGAGACAAAACAAGGCCCGGCTCATGGGGATTGCCCATATTGGAGAAGGGCAGGGGGAGCTTACCGATCCCGTCCGTCCGTGTAGGATGAAGGGGCCCAGGGATCCTTCAGTTGGTAAAGTGAAACTGTTGAAGGTTCCAGGGTCCCAGTGTGTCTCAGACTGCGGGCAGGCAGGAGCAACTGCCCGAGAGCCTGCCAAGTTTTAAGGCACCACACCAAACGTTGTATTTTAAAAACAGTGACAGAGAGACCTTGGTAGGTTGGAGCTGAGGGGCCCCATGGTGGGTGAGGGAGAGACATGTCATGCAGACAGCACCCACGTGGAGAGTTTTATTAGTGGGGAATGGGGAGGAAGAGGGCAGAGAGAAAAGGATGGGGATGGGAGGGGGCTGAGGAGAGAAGAGAGAGAGGGTGGGTGGGGCCCGTCTTTTATGAGGGGACTTTGCAAATGGGCTACAGGCTATGTAGGATTATGTTGTCAGAACCCTAGATGGGCCAAGGTATTGCCTGCTTATTGGCCAGGTCCCCAAGGGGTGGGTCTGAATGGTAACAATTCTTATATTTAATTTTTAATTAAATTTTTACTTTAATTAAATTTTCTCTCTAAATTTTTACCCCAAAATGTAAGGTTTCTTTTTGCACAAGATGCTCTTTTGAAACAACAAATAGAATTTTAAAGGAGATAGGATACAGTAGTGACTTATTGTCTTTGAGCATGGCTATCAGTCCAAAACATTGCCTCCAAACCCTCTTCCAAGGCTTCCAGGGCTTCTGCTCCAAGACATCTATGGCATTGGGCAGAAATCTGAATGTTTAACTAGCACACTGTGCAATTCAGATACAAGCAGCCTTAGGTCATGTTCTAGAAAGGTTACCAAAAGGGAAACCACCTTGAAAATACAAATTAATATCAATAGAGGTGATTTATAAATTGAAAAATAAAGAGCTAGGGGTGTGTTAATTAGCTGGTTCTGGAGCAAGGAAAACCACTAGAGTGTATAAAGATGAGCTCTGCATTGACTTGAACAGGAGGACCACCCAATGCCTGTGCAGTCGCCCCTAGGAATGTCTAAAGCCCTGAGGAGCTCACTCATGAGCTGCCCTGCACTCTCCAGTCAGTAGCTCTCTGAATCATCTTACAATTTTGGAAACAAACCATCCTAAATGCTTGAAAAGGACTGGAGACCTCCTGCTGTCTGAGGTATGAGCTCTTTACAGGCTGAGCACTTTTTTCTACTGTTTGGCTTTTTGAGATAGGGTCTCATATAGCCAGGTTGGTCTCCAACTTGCCCTGTAGTACAGAATGATCTTGTATGCTGGATCCTTCTGTGTTCACTTCCCAAGGGGGTGGATTACAGGCATGCAAAACCCCTTCTTGCTGGACTAAACAATTTGAATGAAAGAAAAACAAGTTTGTGGTCCAGGAATGCCTGGAGTTAGTTTATTTTTCTCTCAGAGGATAGGCAATTGCTCTGTTACTGAGCTATATCTCCAGCCCACCTGGAGTTCTTAAAATCAAATTGAAAGGTGTAAAAAGGGTGAAATAAAAAAATCCCCTCTGACACATCGTAACAGAGAGGGAGACACCTCTACATCTATATACATTTAGTAATATTCATTCATGAAGTCTTTATACAGAGGCTATGTTGAAAACAATAAAGACAAAGCTGAAATAGTGTTGCATTCTTTGTAGAAAGAGGTAGAATGTTTAATATATGCTTTGTCAAATTTGCAGCATGTTTAGTGGCCTACTTAGTCACCTTTAAATTACTAAAGATTTATCTACATAAAACTACTTATCAGAAGTCTTTATAGAAAAAGTAATGAGGTTTTTGTAGAGAACTTAGATTTCCCCAATCCAAGGAAGTGATGATCCAGTGGGGTTAAGATACAGTCTGTCACAGGGCCCTCAGCTGGAACTGATTTAAAGGCCTCTTTCTTGAAACTAGCTTGCGTAGTACCAAAAGACACCACTCAAACTTCCAAAGGAGAGAAGCAACCAACAGTCCTATGCAGCTATGATGCCTGTGAACCACAACAATCTGTATGGCACAATATACCTGAGTGTAAAATAGTGACACACATATCCTGTCTGTAACCAACACCCACTCAACAAGAGAAAAATCATGCTTGGTACTGGAAACCTAGCCAACTACCCAGGGCTAGTGAAGTGCTAGGTCTTGGAGGATAACCTGTATCCAAACCAGCATAATCCCTAACTACACTCTAAATATTTGCCCTTATACCCACAGATAAGTGTAGTCTTCACCTTTCATCAAGGAAACTTCTCTTTGCAACTAAAGGAGACCATTACAGAAAAACACAACCAATCAAAATGTGGAGTTGTAGAGCCTGGTCCCAATGGATTTGTCTACAGAATAATTCTTGCACATAAAAATCAGGGGACCTTGCAGAAATGGAGACAGAATGATTTTAAGAACCAGAGAATCAGCAAATTTACAACTGTCTTCTTGTAATATCAGAACCTATACCCCAAAAGTCTTACCAACATGACTGCCTAGGCATGAGCTGAACAAGGATAGTGACAGACATGCCAAAGTAAATGAAAGAAAGACCACAAAGTCTCAGTCCTACACAAATAACTACAGACAACTGAGGAGTGCTGAGAGTGGGGGAATTGTCTTCTCAGAGCACACCAACTGGATACCAATGCCAAGCCGTCAGCTCTAAAAACATACATACAAGTAACATTATACAAACGGATCAGGTTATATTTAGAAATATATATGTACAAACACATACCTGTGTGTAACAGCAATTAATGAAAAAGAGGCCATGAATTTGAAAGAGAGCAAGGAGAGGTATGTGGGAGGGTATTGAGGGAGAAAATGGAAGGGAGAAATGATGTAATTATTATAATCTCAAAAATAGAAGAAATATTTTTAAATGTAGTCTTTATATCCACAAAAACAATTATTCCTTTCTAAGCTTCGAGTACAAATTGAAGTGTAAACATAATGCAAACTTGTTTTACTTTTTATTATTGAATATTTCAGCACACCTTTAATCCCAGCACTTGGGAGGCAGAGGCAGGCAGATCTCTGTGAGTTCGAGGCCAGCCTGATCTCCAAAAGTGAGTTCCAGGAAAGGCACAAAGCTACACAGAGAAACCCTGCCTCGAAAAACAAAACAACAGCAAAAAGATCATAGTCAAAATGTCATTATCACACTAAAAACTTAGCAGTGTGACTTTGTTTTAAAGAAGAGGTTTCTCTGTGTAGCCCAGGCTAAAGTACATGGCTGTTCACAGGCATGCTCCCACTGCTAATCACTCAGTCCTAGCCTTCAGTGAGTGTAGTGAATCGTGCCTCCAAACACCTGGGCTCAATTGAGCCTCCTACCTCAGCCTCCAGGCGTAAAAAGCCACAGACATGTGGCACAACAGGTGGTTTATTTTTAAATATATCAGAATTTGTATATCTGAAGGAGTATTCGCTACAGATTTTTTTATTTTTAAAGATTTAGTTAATTTTATGTGCATAAGTGTTTGCCTCCATGTATGTATATACATCATGTATGTGCCTAGTACCCAAGGAGGTCAAAAGAAGGCTTCAGGTCCCCTGGAACTAGAGTCATAGATGGTTTGTGAACTACCATGTGGGTGCTGGGAACTAAACACAGGTCCTCTGCTAGAGCAACAAATGTACGGAGCTACTAACCCATCTCTCCAGCCCTCCAGGAATCATCTTAAAATCTGTCAATCAGCCTTGTCAAAATTCATCTCAGGATTACTCTTAGGACTTTAAGCATATCACTCTTCAAGGACAGATTTAGTTTGAAAACAGTCCTGAAGACTTCAGGACTGAACCTCAATGAAGAACAGGAGTGATCAGACAAGGCAGAATGGGTTTGTTTGGGGAATAACACACACAGAGGCACCAGATGCATTCCTTCCACGAACCGAGTCATGCTCATAAAGGAGGGGAGAAGTTACCTACTCAGTGGCCAGAAACACTAGTGAGAGGAAGCTCTGTGGCCTGGCAGCTGAAGTGTGCAACTAAGAGGAGAATGTGAGAAGCAGATGAGATGGCCAACCGCAGAACGGAAGTTATGCTTAATCTCTGCTGTAAATTCCGGTGATTCTTCTAGCCACTTTAGAGATTCTCTTACATTTCAGGTCTTCATGCTTTCCTATTCCCACTGGTTAAGACCCACTGAAAGAATCTCAGCCATCCTTCAAGACCCTGAGCAAATTCCTCCACATTCCTCCACTCTTTGGCATAATCCATTATCAACTCCCAGTTACACTTTGTAGGTACCTGTTTTAATCTCTATGGTGGTCCTTATATATGTACATATATGTATCCTCAAATAGACAGGTAGCTTAATTTTTGTATCTTTGGTACTAAAATAATGACTTGCACACAGTGGGCCTTCAGAAATCCATGTGTTTAATGCACTTGTGTGTGTTTGTGCTTAACTGGACAAGGACTAAAAGTAGATGTAAAAGCTAAATCCTCTTTTGCATCTCATAACCCATTGTTCAGTATGTTTTGATACAAATAAAAAGTGATTTAAGCTGGAGGTGTAACTCAATTGGTAGAATGCTTGCCCGGCATGCTCAGGCCCTGGGTTCAAGTACCTCATAACCATACAACACAGAATGTTGTGGTGCACACCTATAACCTCAGCTCTCAAGAGCTTGAGGCAGAAGGATCAGAAGTTCAAGATCATCCTTGGCTACATGAGACTCCTGTCTCAAAAAATAAAATAAAATAAAAGAATATAAAACCTTAAAGAAATTGTCTGTTTATGGCATCTGTAAGATCAATAATCCCACACAGCTTGAACCCTTCAATGTCTTCACAATGTAGCAAAGTAGCTATGGGCTCTAAACACAGAATGAAGCAAGGTGGGGAACCCAACAGCAAAGGAGCTCTTGCAAACACAATCCCTGCAAGTTCCACATCTTTGAAATAGAAAGTTATGGAGCAGATTTGCCCAAGCAAATGTTGACTTATTTTCTTCTGATTTAAAGAAAAAGATGACTTTTCAAATCCATTTTTTGGGGTATCACAGTCATTTTACTTTTCTTTGCAGAACTAACTCTTAACAAATTAATGCATTAAATATGAATTAAAACTGACTTTCAAGTTAGTTGTGTCCACATACTTCTCAAAATCAATACTCTTTTACAGAATACAAAGCAAAAAATGAATCATCTACTTCGAAGGAAACAGATGGCTGACTGTCACGTTCATTGTTTTAACAGGACAGAAATGTGAAACAGTTGAAGCTAGTAATCGATACAACCTCCTGATGGAATGGTTCACAGACTCCTCTTTCTTCCCCACCTTCTGTCCCACAGCAAAAACAAAAGCTAAACAACAGCAGAGACCACTGGCTCCCGCTGGAACAGCCAACCGAGCCCTGAAGTTGGCAGGAAGCTGAGGCGTGACTTCCAGCACTGTGCCAGTGACAGGCACTACACCTCCCACCTGTGGCCGAGTACCACGGCGACTAGTGAAGGAGTCTGTGGGAAGCTATGTGGGTAGAAAGGAGAGAGCCATCTGTGAGAACCAACTGTGCCTGATGTCACCAGCTGCTGGTTGAACCTGGATTTTAAAGACTTCTAAACCCTCAATGGCTCATAGTGTACTTTTAAAGTAGTTCTTTTTTCTTTATAGTCAGCAAGTCTACAGAAAGTTTTAGTCTTTCTCATTAGGTGGTTTTAAAAAATGTATTAAACCATATTTGCATGGAAATAAATTGATCTGGATAAAGAGGAAACAGAACTGGAGTGGTTGAGCAACAGGTTTGCCTGGCTGTAATGGCTACATTGCACAAGCTGGGCAAGGCATCTCATGACATAAAAGATTGTTATAACAACTTGGAAATCCAGCTAGACCACCCAAGGTCTTACAAAAGTACTTCAGCCTCTACATTTCTCTGACCTTGCTACACCATAGTCTTGAGTCCTGTGACCATTTCCCAATCAGAAAACATAGAAAATAAATCAGCACATTTCTTACTGTTTTATAAAGCCAATTTATTTATTTATGGTTTCTTGAAACAGGTTTTTTTGGTGCAGCTCTGGCTGTCCTGGAACTCGTTCTGTAGACCAGGCTGGCCTCGAACTCAAGAGATCCACCTGCCTCTACCTCCCAAATGCTGAGGTTAAAGGAGTGCACATGGCTGGAATTTATCATTTTTAAGTGAAATCTGAGATTATATCTTTAAAGTGATTCATGTACACAAAGTGTGGAAAATAAAAATGATAAAAACACAAACAATAGTACTATTTTTTTTATTGTGCTAAAAACATCACATTTTAACAAAGGACATCTAAAGTGGGAGGAAGGCACATTTCCTTATGTACAGATGATATTTTCATACATATAAAAACAACCCATAAAGACTCTGCTAAAAACTCATAGCCTATAAACTCAGTAAAATTGCATAATAAAAAGAATCAGCACATAGAAATCTAGTGTTTCTTTACATGAATAGTAATTGATCTGACAAGGAAACCAAGGAAATAACCCCATTGTGAGAGCTACAAAATAAATAAACAGTAAAAACAAGCATTCTAAGAATAATTTCAACCAAGACATAAAACTTTACAACACAAACTATTAAACATTGAAGAGAGATTGAAAACAATACAGTCAACAGGAAGTACTCCATGTTTACGGACCATAAAAATCAATATTGTTAAGATGTCCACAGTACCCAAAGTGATCTACACTGTCAGTGCAAGTCATGTCAAAATACCAATATTCTTTACAGAAATAGGAAAACATCTTCTCTAGCATCATCTGTGAACCACAGAAGAGCTCCGATAGCCCAAACTATCAAGTAAAGGAGTGAGAATGGAGTTATTAGCCTGTTGACTTTAGAGACATATTACAAAATAATACTGGCATATAAACACATGAAAAACAAAACAAAACAAAAAACACAATAGAGAACCCAGAAATAAATGCACACATTTACAGCCAAATGATTTTCACAAAGACACCAAGAACATACATTCAGGAAAGGACAATTTCTTCTATACTGCTGCTAGAAAAACAGGATGTCTACATGCAAAAGAATTAAGTCACATCCATGTCTTTTATCACACATAAAAATAAACTTAAAATGGATTAAAGGCTTAGATATGAGACTAAAATCAGAATCCACCTGAAAAAAAACAGAGAAAATGCTTCATGAAGTTAACTATGCGAGGAATTTTTTAAAAAAATTATTGCATAGATTGTGTGTGTGTGTCTGTGTGTGTGTGTGTGTGTGTGTGTGTGTGTGTGTGTCTGTGTGTGTCTGTGTGTCTGTGTGTTCCAATGCCACAGAAAATATGTGAAGGCAGAGGACATGTTGCTAGAGTTGGTCCTCTCCTCCCACCGTGTAGGCTGCTCAGGTCGTAAGGCTTGGCGCCAGCACCTTCACCTATGTAAAAAGACCTCCCTGGCCTGTATTTTTAAATAAGACAAAAGCACAGAGAACAAAGCCAAAAATTGACTTAGGATTACATCAAAGTAAAGGTTTTTGCACAGCAAGGGAAATAATAAACAGAGGGAAGGAAAACTTAAAGAATGGAGGAAAATATTTGCAAACTACATCTGAGGCCACAACAATAAAGGTGGACCTTATACTTGAGTAGACACTTCTCAAAAGAAAGCGCCTGAGTAAGAAAGCAAGTATGTAAAAAATGTTCAACATCAGCATCACTAATTGTTGGAGAGATGCAAATCCAAACAGCAAGTATCACCCATCCCAGTTAGAAAAGCAATTACTAACAAAAATAACAACACATGGTGCTGAGGATGGAGAAGAGGGGAATTCTTTCACGCCATTAGTGAAAATGTACAGCAATCTGAGTGCTGGGTGTCCATCCACAGGGAACAAAGTCAGTGTCTGGAAGAGACAGCTGCACTCCCATGCCGACCACACTATTCACAATAAACAGTGAAAGTGCTTCCAATTGGAACAGATTTTAAAAAAAAGTGTAAGTACACAATCAGCCATTTCTAAAAAGTGAAATCCTGTAATTTGCTGGAAAAATGGATGAACCTGGAAGAAAACTGTATTACAAAAAGTACATCAGAAAGGCAAGCACCACATGCTCTCTGTGCAGGGAACTGAAGGCATGGTTCTCAGGCAGAGACAGTAGGACAGTGATTCTCAGAGGGTGGGGACTGCACTGAAGTGTGGGTGAGAAGCTGCCTAACAGGTTCAAAGTTACAGTCAGATAAGAAGAATAAATTCTGGAATTTTATTACACAGAAGAATAACTGCAGCTAACAATAACCTATTGTTCATTTCAAGAAAGCTAGAAGATAGGATTCTGGATCTGAAGTAAAGAACATGCTAATTATCCTGATTTGGTCATTATATGATGTTAAAATGTACAGCTTTGCAAATTAAAACTAAAACAAATCTTCAATACCTGGAGAGAAATGAATGTAGAATGTTCAGCGATCAGGAGCACCAGATGTTCTTCCAGACAGCTGAGACTGGATTCCCAGCACCCATATGGTGGCTTACACTGTCTGCACCTCCACTTCCAGGGGACCCAAGGCCCTCTCCTGACCTCCACAGGCACTAGGAATATATGGTGCACTTACATCCATGCAGGAAAACACTTATACACATAAAATAAGTAAATAAATATTTTTTTAAAAACTGGAGAGAAAAAAAATGTGAAAACTGAGCCTTTCTGCAAAGGGTATCTTGAAAGTGATTTGTCAAAAAGGTGAAAAACAGTAAATGATGAACATTTTGAAAATTAAGGCTATTCTTATGTAGCATCCAGGCTTTTATGCCATAGTACCTATGACAGTCACTATCTTTGGGAAATAGAAAGAATTGGATAGAGAGCAGGCAAAGGGAAGAGAGATATTATGCTGTATTTTGATTATTATATACATGCAAGTTGCACTGATAAAAAAGTTTTAAGTAAAATCTTTAAGACTCTGTCTTGGTGTGTGTGTGTGTGTGTGTGTGTGTGTGTGTCTGTGTGTGTGTGTGTGTGTGTGTGTCTGTGTGCATGTAGGTCTGTGTGTGTGTGTGTGTGTCTGTTTGTATGTACCAAAAGTTAGCAGCAGATGTCTTCCTCAATCTCATTCCATCTTCCCAAGACAGGATCTCTCACTGAACCCAGAGCTCACTGATTTGGCTAGTCTAGATATCCATCTTACCTAAATGTATCTCTTTTGTCTGTCTCCAAAGTGGGCTTTCATGCCCACCTGGCCTCCATTGTGGATCTAAACTCTGGTCCTCATGCTTGCATGCCAAGCGTTTTATCCACTAAGCCATCTTCCCAGCCCAGCCCCTAATCTTTTGAAATATCAAATACCAGAATGTAATATTTAATCTTGGAGATGCAGAGATGGTTCAGTGAGTTATAGCACTATTGCACAGCAGAGAACCAGCATCCATAAAAATCTGGGAGTGGCTGCACTGTAACCCAATGATGGATAGAAAAGTCTCTAGGGGGAGAGATAGAGACAAAATTGTTGCTAGGACTTTCAGGTTCAAGGAGAAGCCTTTCCTAAAGGAATAAGGGGGAGAGTCAGAGAATGAGACACCTGATACCTTCCTCAGGACTCTGAATGCACAGGCACACCCACCACACCCACACATACATGTGATTTTACAACACACATAGTTAATTTTGTTTCCAGGTTCCAGAGAATTATGACTAGTAGGCACTTAAAACACTTTAAATAAATTATAATATGTATTATTTGTTAATTGTTAATATATTAATATTTGACTGTGAAAACCAATGTACTAAATTGGAGTTTGTTTTTTTAAAGGTTTTACTTTTATTTGCTGGATCCAAATTTGCCTATGTATGTTTTAAAACCATTCACTGTTGCTACTGCTTTCTAGTTACTCATTAATAATGTAAACTTTTACATGCAGATCTATCCATGACCATATGTTTGGCTGGAGGAGGAACCCATTAAAAGAATGAAATTCCTCATCCTCACTACTTCTCTCAAGGATATATATGAATCCAGAACTGATTATGATAAATCAATATTCATACATTGACAAGGGCATGCTTGAGCCTGATTTGAACTAATTAGCTCTTTCTAAGTAAATCCTACTTTAAGAAAAACAGTTGCATCAAGAGATCAATTACTTTCTATAAAATAAGATTTTTTTTCATTTTGGTTTTTCTTGTGATAGGGACTTACTTTGTAGCCCAGGCTGGCATCAAATTCATCAATCCTCCTGCCTCAGCTTCAAAACAGTTTTTCTTAAAAACAATAAACATATAAAAAACACTTTTTAACTTCAAACTTATAGTATGCTGTAGCTGGAGAACTTCTCTCCCGATTCTGCCAAGCCCCTGAAGTCCTGCAGCCCACTTATAAAATAAACACACAGATACTTGTATTATTTAAACTGTTTGGCCTAATGGCTCCGGCTTCTAGCTAGCTGTTCTTATATCTTAAATTAACCCATTTCTTTTCATCTCTAAGTTGCCACATGGCTAGTAGCTTACCGGTATCTTAACTAATCTTCTCATGGCAGTGGCTGGCAGCATCTCTCTGCCTCAGCCTTCTACTTCCCAGACTTCTCCTCTCTCTTTGTCCTGCCTATACTTCCTGCCTGGCTACTGGCCAATCAGCTTTTTATTTATCAATCAATCATCCACAGCAGAATGCCATCAGGTTTGACACAATTGCCTCAGTACTTACTCTGTCTTTGTCAGTATCTGTCTACAATATTCATCATCATCATCATCATCTCTCTCTCTCTCTCTCTCTCTCTCTCTCTCTCTCTGTGTGTGTGTGTGTGTGTGTGTGTGTGTGAGAAAGAAAGAGAGAGAGAGAGAGAGAGAGAGAGAGATTCTTTTCCACATTTGGGAAACCTAACATTAATAAATATTATATGAATACACTGTCCATATTCAAACTATCAATTTCCCAATGATAATTTGTATGTGTGAGCCAGTGAGTAGTGTATCTGCATGTTCAAGGAGGGTAAGCTCAGAGGCAGAGGCCAGGCATCTTCTTCAATAGCTTTACACCTTTCTTTTTTCTTGAGACAGGGTCTGTCTGGACTTAGACTCACCAATGGGCTAAGTTAGCTCGCCAAGGAGTTTCAGGGATCACTTCTATCTCCACCCACTCATAGCACTGGGTTTACACATGTGCCCAGCCAGGTGAAGTTTTGATGAGTTGTGGAAATGCAAACTCAGGTCCTCATGCTTGCATGACAAACATCTTACCAGCCAAGCCATCTCTCCAGTGGCCCCAAACTGATCTTTGTGAAAAGTTATCTCTCCTCCAAAGTCCAACCCAGAATCACTCACTAAACTGGATGTGATGGTGCACACCCAGGATTCCAGCACTCAGAGAAGAAGCAATAGAGCCAGGAGCTCAGCTACTGTCAACTCAAGGCCGATCACTAAAAACAAAGCAGAATCAGCAGATAAAGATGCCCAGAAGTCATTCACTGTATTCAGTTATTCTATCTGTGAATCTGCTTCAATCTTAAAAATTGCTCAGACTGTTTCAGCATTAACATTATTTTAGAATAAGGTCCATTTGTTTTTATACACTATCCTCCAATCTGGATTTCTTTGTGCTTTCTCATTATTAGATCAAAGTGTGTGTTTTGGGCAAGAATACTTACTAAGTGATGTGTCCTGGCACACCACGCTAGGGACATATGCTGAGCGCTTCTCATCAGAGATAGGAGCTTGATCACTGAGCTGAGGTGATGCCCATTGGGAAAACAAGATAAATTCCTGGTGGCAAAAAAAGAAGTAATTAGATAAGATTTCATAGTTACTTTTGTCATTGGTCTGAATATTGAATTTTCGTGTGACAAAATACAGAACATACAAAGTGAGGAAATGCACACTCCCTGATAGTAAATGTCAAGGATCCAAAAGAGAAACATTACTTACTTATGACTATTTTAACTACATGATCTTACAAAAATATCTTTGGTTTGTTTCATGCATACTCTCTACAACACATTTTGCATACTTCCAAAACTTGTACATGTCTGAAATATTTTAATATTATCCCCATTTCACACAATCGGAAACTAAAGGCAAAATAACTCAATAACTCCAGGTTTCATAGGTTATAACTGAATCCAGATTTGCCTGCTTTTCAAACTTCTGCTTGTTCTAACATATCGTGTACAATTAAATAAAACCTGTCTGTATGTGCTATCTACAACTAAGTATATGTTACTAATTACTATAAAGTTCTAGTGGTGAATTGGTTTTTTTTGGACAGTATCTTCTCATGTAACTCAGGCTGATCTGGAACTCTATGCAGTCTGGCTGACTTGGAACTTGTGATCCTTCTACCTCAGCCTTCGGAGTGCTGGATTACAGGCATGTGCTACCATGACTTGCTAAAAGCATATTTTAAAATAGGCACTGAAATGGGTATATACTAATAGTGTTCACACACACACACACACACACACACACACACACACACACACACACCCCTATTACCTATGCATCTGTGTGTCCATGGTTAGATGGATATCTGTGTCTATCTCTGTACTTCTTTCTTCTTGGCTGTTTGGTTCTCTCACTCTCTACCCTAATGCTCTCTCTTATCTGTGGTGATATTTTATTTGTACTGAAATGTGATTTTATTTGTATATTAATAAAGTTGCCATGGGGTCAGAGCAATCCACAGCAGAAGCTGGGTGGTGGTGGTTGCACACTTTTAATCCCAGCACTTGGGAGGCAGAGCTAGGTGGATCTCTGTGTGTTCAAGGATACAGCCAGCATGGCGACACACGCCTTTAATCTCAGTACCAACCATAGAAGACCTGGAGGTCCTGTACAGACAGGCAGTGACGAGGAGGTCATGTGGCTGGGTTACAACCAATGAGAAGACAGAACAGAAAGTCTATATAAAAGACAGGACACAGGAAGTAGCTCTCTTGCAGAGAGGAAAGACAGAGCAGCAGTGAAGGGTAAGGTTTTCAGCTCTCAGCTCTTGCTCTGACCTCTTGGCTTTTGACTCTGCAATTGGCTCTGTGTTCTTATTTAAAAGACGGTTACGTCTACACTTATCCTTTTGTATGTAGGCTCATTCCTTTTCCACATATTTCTCCACCTCTAGAATGAAGTCGTTTTCTCCTCTTATGCCAACTGGAAGTTGGACATTCATCATGATCTTAAAGGATTGGTCCTGAACCCTTGCCAGTTAGCACTTTATCAGTGCTTTAGGTGGCAAGAATTGAAACTAATCCCAAACTGCAGGGAGTAGCTCCATCCTAGAAAAAACCTCATTAGAATGAAAACTTCCAACAAGATAGAAGTGAGTGGATAAGAACTGAAAATGTTTTGTGAGATCCTGTAGTAGAATTAATTACTTTATGGAAGAAATACAAGAACATACCTTATACACTATACAGTATATCAAGAATGAATAGAAAGAATATAGTATCTGGGAAAGTCCTGTCCTAAATATGCACTGGAAAGAAGCACATTTAGGAATAGGTATAATTCATTATGTATTAGTGATGTAAAATTGCCAAGAGATACGCCACCTTTGTTCTCCCATTGGTTAAATCTTAGTTATAGCAATGTTTCTATGCTGCCTGTTCACATCAAAATGTATTCCTTTTAAAGAAATCCTGGAAGATACCTGTTTATGGACAGTTTACAAACTATTTGGAAATCACAGGGAAAGTCAATCTTACCTACAAGGACAGACTAGAGAATCTGAGCTTATGAATCTACCCTCCATGTCTTTCAGAACCATAAAATAGACTAGAAATCTCCCATATAAAGCCAGAGAAATCTCATTCATGGGTTCAAAGATTATTTTGCTGTTAAGACAACAGATCAACAAGAATGCAGCATGCTAAGCATTTTGTTATTATTTCTAAATTTTATATCAGCCTGAAAGGAAGTAATATTAACCCTAAGAGCTAATGTCTTTCAATAATAAACATTTTCTTCCTTAATGCCTACTAGAGGAGAACAAGGAGTTCTCAAGCATTCAAATCGAATGTGCAGTAGAATGCTGTCCTTTGATCATAGCATGGCTATCTGCATCAGAGCAATTGACTACCCACATGAATACATCCCAAGATCAGTCCTGTTGAAGTTCCCCCATAGGAGGGATGGGAAAGGTCATTAGACCTTCATCTGAGAGTCTAGGTCCTTGTTCCTGAACTGCTCTCCCAGACGTATGTAATCCTACCCTAATGCTCTTGGTCTCAGGAAGTACCAGCCTATGTAGAGATTGAATGTTAGCTGAAGGGGGCTTCTACTTTTACAGCTATGAGGAAGTCACAAGCATGCTAAGTGGGATATTTTGATAATGTAACTGTTTGAGGGTCACCCACCCTCTTATAAGTAACCAACTCCTTGTCCATGTTCCAGTATGTGGTGATATTTTATTTGTGCTGAAATGTGGTGATGTTTTATTTGTATGTTAATAAATAAAGCATGCCTGGAGGTCAAGGGGAAAAGGCTAGCCATTTTTAAGTAAACATAGAAGTCAGGCAATGATAGCACATGCCCTTAATCCTATCACATGGCAGGCAGGGCCTCTGTGTTCAAGTGCACACTAGGGAACAGCCAAGCATGGTGACTTGCACCTTTAATCCCAGTACCAACCACAGAGACCTGAGGGTCTGTACAGACAGGCAGTAACAAGGAAGTGAGGTAGCTGGGCTAAGAGCCAATGGGAGGGCAGAACAGCAAGGCAATAAAAGCCTGGGTAGACAGGAAGTAGCTCTCTTGGGAAGCTACGGCAGCGGCGTGGTGAGTTAAGGCTAGCTGGCAGCTCTCACTATTTCCCTGATCTCTAGGGCTTTCACCCCTATATTTTGCTCTCTGTTTCTTATTTAATAAGACCATTTAGAAATTTGTCTACACCAATAATAACAATAAATCCATTGGTTCACCAAGCTGGGCTTGGGCAGAATCATTCCTTTGGTCTGTCACTGATGCTCTCTATATAGACATTTATTCATGTCTACCTAGGAAAAGCCAACACAACAAACTTTAAAAAGATTAATAACATAATTTATTGTTCCATTCCTTACATCTAATAAATAGCCATCCTGATGGAGAGGAGTTAGAATAATTTAAAGGTACTGAGATTTCATAAGCAGCCAGTTCAAACTGACATTAAAATGAGTCTATGGCCCCTTACAGTGCATAATAAGCCCCTTTGCACTGTGTGTGTGTGTGGGGGGGGGTATGTGTTATATGTGTACATATGTGAGCTTGTGTGTAGAGGCCCAAAGATGATGCTGGTGTCTTTCTCAAAATCTGTCTCCATTTTGTTTATTAACAAATGGTCTCTCACTGAACACAGAGCCTGCTGTTTCCAGCTAATCTGGCTTCCTAGCGTGTCTACAGATCCTGTCTCTGCCTCCTTAGTGATGGGATTACAGGCAGCTGCTGTGTCTGATCTCATGAGGGATCTGAACTCTGGCAGTCACTTTATCCACTGAGCCTTGTATACTCTATTGCAACGTGCTGGGGCACTTCCTGTGGCTGCTGATGCCACTGAACATCACTTGCTGGAGAACTTGGGAAGGGACCATCTGAGCCCATTTCTGCCCATTGCATACCAGAGTCAGTAGGAAGCACACATTGTAAACACAAATAGAACTTCCTGGCTTAAAGATGAGTAAACACTGGCCCCCACATTAAAGAAGGAATCTCTAAGATTTCGATCCTAGAAAAAGAGCTCTCATAAGCAAAAGCTGTATGGCAAAAGGCAGCCCTGTGGATAAGGTACCTCTGACCAGACAGGGCTGGAGACAGGGAAGGAGGGCGAGTTTGACTGCATGAAAGGCAGAGAGATTTTCCTTGTGAAAACTAAATACTGAGTGTTTGTTTCTGTCCAAAAGAAAAGTAGACAGTGTCACATTTCAGAAGACTTAGTAAACAAACACAGAGAACCTTGCAGTTCAGAATTTCAGATCTACTGATCTCCTCTGGTAATTGAGCCACCCCTACCACTGTTTTAGAAGATAGAAGTATCTCCAATTGAATGAGTAAAATGTAGACTAGTTTGGGGGGACTTTATACTCCTAATATATACCTCTAATATTTCTCAACAATTTAATTAGCATATAAAAGGGAATTAGGACAGGAGGTGGGAAGATGGGTCAGTTGGTAAAGTGCTTGCTTCAAAAGCAAATGGACCTGAATTTGGATCACAAGCACCCACACAGAAATCCAGATACAGTGGCATATAGCTATAATCCCAGCACTGGGGAGGTGAATACAGATCATAGATCTCACTGGCTAGACAGACTTGCTAAACAGTAAGCTCCAGGTTCAGGTCCAGTGGAAGAGCCTGCTTCAAAAACTAGGGTGGGCAGTGATTAAATAAACATCTAACATCAACCTCTAGCTTCCTTTCAGGTGATTGTGAATGTACATACACACATACACATACACACACTCACACACAGGGAGATGATGGCATCGGAGGAAATACAGAGAACTCAGAAAAACACATTGATGATTCCCCTGCCAGCAACATCCTTACCACAAACCACTAATAATAACCACAGCATTTTTTGCTCCTTTATAAAAATATGAAAGCCTATAATATACTAAGCAAAGAATTTAATTAACTCAACAGTTTCAGCCATTATTATTATCAGAAAGCAAATTAGTAGTAAGGTGCCTCAGTTTCTTCTGTGGAAAGCTGGAGTGCCGCATGAGGTGTTTTGTTCCGTGGCATGATCTATGCTACCTCTTTGAACTTTTTTTTTTTTCATCAGGTTTTTGGTTTTTCAAGACAAGGTTTCTCTGTATAGCCCTGGATGTCCTGGAACTCACTTTGTAGTCCAGGCTGGCCTCAAACTCACAGAGATCCACCTGTCTCTGCCTCCCGAGTGCTGGGATTAAAGGCGTGGGTCGTCATCGTCATTGTCGTCTTCGCCGCCGCCGCCACCACCACTGGGTGGTGGTGGCACACGCCTTTTATCCCAGCACTCGGGAGGCAGAGCTAGGCAGATCTCTGTGAGTTTGAGGCCAGCCTGGCTTCTCTTTCAACCTTCAGACTGTGCTTCTGTGTCTGCCACACTGACCAGGTTGGTTGCATGTGGACTATGAAGTCAGATCTTGGGTCTGGGACTCTGGGGAAGCTGCCCAACTCTCTCTGGAGCAAACACCTCATTGTTCCTGCTGTCCTAACCATCTTTTCTTTGTCAGCCAAATTGTCTATCTGTTTGCTCATAAATGAAAGTGTATGGTTGGGGTTTCAAGACATTTAAATCCTGTGGAAATGTCCATAATAATGTTTTATGTTGTCTTCCCCAGGGAGCCTCAATAAAGGAGTTATCCTTTTCCCCACCTTTGGAGAGACTCCTCACTCACTCCAAATTAATGTCGCACACAAGTTCTCATGAAAGAAAGAAGTTGGGAATTTTGTGGTTGGTTTTTGCTTTAGAATTTGACCCAGTCAAGTAGACATGTACGTTATCTATTATTAATTATGGACTATCTATCCAGTGATGAAATCTTCATGAAACTTCTAGGGCACACATGAAACCAGTGTGCAAGTTATTAAGCCAATAATACCAGCTACACTAATAAAAGCAGATCTCAGGTCTGTGACCTTTAAAATGTGTTTGTACTTCTGTCACTGTTTATCAAATGGGATACTCGGAGGCAAAACAGAGTCCTTGTTCACACCACCACTCTCCCCAAATTACAAAATTATTCTATGTAATGATCAAAAGCCAATTTTGAAATGACCATGTGAGAAACATTCAGACATCTTTTATGACTAAAAGGATGTCACAAACTTTGTTTGTTTTGTGCCTTTATAACAAGATCTATAGGGTACAAATTTCCCATTTGTACTTCAGTGCAAGACAAGTAATATGCACTTTGATAAAAGAGTAGGCTTCATTTTAGTAGTTAGTAAGAACCCTGAGGATCTGGAGAGATGACTCAGTGATTAAGTGTTTGCTGCTCTGGCAGAACACCTGGGTTCAAGTCCCCACATGCACATGACAGGACACTTCCTCTTTTAATTCCAGATTCAGGGGATCAGGGCTTTCTTCTGACCCCTCTGGGCTCCTGTGTGTACCCACAGTACACAAACTTACACTCAGGAATAAACATACCCATGAAATGTTTAACATTTTTTAAAATAAGAACTATGCAGCTTATATTTCTGCCACAAGCCCAGAGCTATGTTCTTTGTGTAGTTTCCACACCTAATAGTGCTTACATTTCACTTTGATTGCTCATGATCCTGTGCCTTCTGCTCCCACTATCCTATTAACACACCTTTATCATAAACTGTACTTTATTAGAAACTACAAAATTTTTAGAAAAAAATTCAGATAAATAATTATACATTGCCAAAACAGTATAATTTTTTAATTAGCCACATTATAATAAAAGCTGGTATGCTAAACCTTAAGCTAGAAGAAAACACTGGGCAATTCACGCTCACAAGAGGTCCATGCTAAGACATCGGCTGTTCCTACTATGCAGTGCTGGTGGCCGCTCTGGTTGTCACCCTCAAACAAGCAAAATGACTCTAAGCAGAAATCCATACAATATTAATATAACCCTGTACACCAAAGACTCTCAGGCAGTCTTTTAATTCATCCTATAAATCATTTGGTCCTATACCTAAATTCAATTTTAAAATATTGTTTCTTGGATTTGTAGTACAAATGTAAATAAATATGACGCATTTTTGCTGTGGTCTCTAAAGTTTATAGCTGGCTGTGTTTGATTTTAGTGACTATTTGAAGTTATCTTGAAATAGGATCCCTGTCAGTCAATAGCTGAATACACTTGTCCATGAGAAAACCTAATAAACGCGCTGCTGAAGCAGTCTCCTGGACTTACCTTTCTGGTATGTATGCATCAGGGGGGCTCAGCTGACATGATGAGAGCCAGGATTCCCATGTACCCTGCTTAGATTTTTTCAGCCATACTCTCCAGCTCTAATATAATTCTGGTTCAAGTCCTTTTATGGGGTCCATCATCTACAAACTTCAAATTGATTACTTAGAAGAAAATCAAACATTAATATCAATGGTGAGAAGTACAATCAAAGAAAAAAAAACATTGAAAGTGTCCTGTGAATGCTGTTCCTGGGAGGTAAGCCAGTCCTTTCCTAGTCACAAGTGTGCTGTGGAAAAAAGATAACTTTAAAATTAATACTCTGTTGATCATTTGATTATTTCATAAAAGTTGAGAAGGAATAATCAAGTGATGGAAATGAATACATCACTGTCTCTTCCTTTTTAACTTTACTCAGGGCCTCATGTTATTTAAGGAAGTCTATTGTTTTGTTGATGTGTTGTGTGATGTGTGGGTAGATATTCACAAGTGTATGTAGATGCATACATGTGCATGTAGGGGCCAAAGAATAACCATCAGTATAGTACCTTAGGAGATGCTTGTTTTTAAGATAGGTTCTATCTCTAAGACAGGATACTTTCCAATAAGTCTAGGCGGCAGACAACAGGTTCCCAGGACCCATTGGTCCCCCTCCCCAGCACAGATCACAAGCCTCTGCCACCACACCCAGCTGTGTAGGGAAACGCTGGAAATCAAATTTAGATGTCTTCATGGCTACAAAGCAAATGTTTTACCAACTAAACCATCTCTCCAGTCTAAAAATTCTTCAATATTTAAACAATCTTACCCCAAACTCAGAAAATAACTAAAACAAGCATATAGGCTGAGAGAAGCATGCCTGTGTTAGGCTACCTGAAAGAAATGAACTCAGTCCATTCTTCTAGATAACCATTCACAAACTGGATCTCCTTAGCTCATAGAAATAATTAACCTGACTTATGTAATACTTGAAAAAAATATTAAGCATCTTTGAAAAATTTAAGCCAGAGGCTGAGCAGTGGTGGCTCACGCTTTTGATCCCAGCACTCTGGAGGCAGAGGCAGGCAGATCTCTGTGAGTTCAAGACCAGCCTGCTCTATAAAGCAAGTTCCAGGACAGGCTCCAAAAGCTACACAGAGAAATCTTGTTTAAAAAAAAGAAAAGAAAAGAAAGGAAAAAAAGAAAGAAAAATTGAAGGTAGGTATTGGTAGTACAAGCCTATATTCCTTGGGCGGTGGAGGCAGGAAAATCAGGAGTTCAAGGCTAGGATTTTTTTGTTTTGCTTTTTTTTTGTTGTTGTTGTTTGTTTGTTTATTTGTTTGTTTGTTTGTTTTTTGAGAAAGGGTTTCTCTGTGTAGCCCTGGCTGTCCTGGAATTTATTCTATAGACCAGGCTGGCCTTGAACTCACAGAGATCCACCTGCCTCTGCCTCCCAAGTGCTGGGATTAAAGACATGTGCCACTACCACCCAGCTCAAGACTAGTTTTGATTATAGTTTAAGGGTAGCCTAGGCTGCCTGAGATCCTGTCACAAAAAATTAAATAGAAAAAGAAATTGGGATTTCAAATCTGAAAGGAGAGACCACACTATACCAGATGTGTCAACATCTACTGGAGTTGAGAAATACTTGTTGCTCCATTTGATTAAAGATGGAGGCTATGGTCCACACATCACAGACATACCATCACCTCACAGATGGCCCCTGTAGTCATTTGCAATTGTAAGTCCTACAAATATCCTAATACTGGTCAGACCACCAGAGAGCTGAAAGCTAAGTCTGCATGGTGCCGCCGCCTTTTTGACTTCTGCTGTGGTGACTGTCCTGTCAGTCTGTACAGATACTCTAACATAGCCTTTAAACCTTATTTTCATCTCAGAGTGTGATATGTTGTCTTTTTTGCCTTTTGTTTTTTTCTTTGGAGACAATATCTCCATAGGTAGTCTGGGCTGGCCCCAAATATCTCATGATCCTCCTGACTCAACTTCCCAAGTACTGGGGTTATAATAGGTGTGAACCACCACACTGTTGCTAGAGTTTTCTCTCCAGGTCCCGCCAAGCCCGGCAGTCCTGCAGCCCACTTATAACATAAACACACAGACGCTTATATTATTTAAACTGTTTGGCCTAGTGGCTCAGGCTTCTTGCTAGCTGTTCTTATATCTTAAATTAACCCATTTTTATTAGTCTACAAGTTGCCACGTGGCTCGTGGCTTACATCTCGCTTGTCGCTTGTCGTGGTGGCAGCTGGCAATGTCTCTCTGGCTCAACCTTCCCAGAATTCTCTTCTCTACTTGTCCCACCTGTACTTCCTCCCTGGATACTGGCCAATCAGTGTTTTATTTATTAACCAATCAGAGCAACACATTTGACATACAGACTGTCCCACAGCACCACACCCAGCTGATAATATGACCTTTTTGGTGAGAATGCTGGGACACAAGCGGGGAAGCATTCTCACCATTCTATTGTGAGCTACATCCTCATTTCTTAGCAGCATGTTCTTAGCAAACACTGGCTATGCTCATCTGAAGCAGTGAGCTTGCTTTTCCCTCAAAAACACGGCTCTTCATCAGCTTATTCTCCTTTACCTGATGGCTAAAAATTCTAAAGTCAAATCTGCAGGCCATTCTCAGCACCATTCTTGGCTACAGCTCTGATTACTCTGTCCTTTGCTTCAGTCTTCCCTTTCACACTATGGACACAGTAACATTTATTATATTTTAGTGGAGAAAAATCAAAGACTAAAAAGTGTGATACCTAGTGTTCTAGTTTCATTTCTGTTGCAATAACATGCCCTGACAAAAAGCAACAGGTGCAGTGGAGAAGCAACAGGGAGAGGGTTTATTTGGCTTGCAGTCATTACAGCAAGGATGTCAAGGCAGGAACTCAAAACACCACAGCTGCAGTCAAGAGCAGAGAGAATAAATGCATAGTTTCTTGTTTCTTGTTCTCTTTGTTCCCAACTTGCTTCCTCTTAGACAACCTAGGACCCAGCCCACAAAAAGGTGCCACCCACAATGGGCATACAAGATTGAGGCAGGAGGATGATGAGTACAAATTCACCAGGACCAAAACAACAGAAGAATAAAAGGAGGGTGAAGAGATCCTAGAAAATTTCTAAATATGGAGAGCAGGAAACCAGTGAGGAAAACCAGCTTGGAGTAAGAGAATTGGATAAATATGAGCCAGTTGGAGCTGAGGAGTGAGCGCAGCCAGTACACACATGCAAGAGTGAGAACTGGAGTCTGAAGCCCTAATGCCCACATAGAAGCTGGGCAGCGTGGCACATGTCTGTAATCGCAACACTCAGAGGGTAGAGACAGTCTGATCCTTGGAATTCATTGGTAACCCAATCTCAAATAAGTAAATAGGAATCAGGACATGATAACATAAAGGGTTAGAAACCCAAGAAAAAAATAAAGCAATGCTTAAGAAAAGAACAAATGTAATAGTAAGATGCTGCTTGGCCTTCCAATCTGTGCCACTTATATATCACAGTAATGAAAGCATGGGCCCTGAGAAAGGAAGTAACCTAAGCTTCTTGGACAGATAGAAGCAGCACAGACAGTGTGGTAGTATGAAAGTCCTAAGTGCAAATCCACAAAGTTAAAGATTAAGCACAGTCTGTGATGATAACAAAATACAAGTATTTTAATAACACTTCCTAATACTTCGAGTTTGGAGAGCAATTCCCCTTCCTCAGCATGACCTGAACTTAGAAACTTACTTGTGAAACAGAAAAAAGTGCTAGCAACGAAAACCAACCTTGGAGAGTGGATCATAGAGCACCACTGTAACTGGAGTTTTCCTGTGCCCCACCAGTCCGCAGCCACTCAGACCCAAGTCAACACACAGAGTTTTAATATTAATTAAAACTACTTGGCCATTAGCTCAGGCCTACCACTGACTTGCTCCTACACTTAAACTCAGCCCATTTCTGTTCATCTGTATGTCACCACATTTTCTGTGGCCTTACTTGTGTGTCATTACATGCTGCTCCCAGGGCTGGCGGGCATCTCCCCACTCAGCCTTGCTCTCCCAGAATTCTCTTTGTCTGCTTGTCCTCCCTACTGTTCCTGCCTGGCCACTGGCCAATTGGCATTTTATTAAACCAGTGCACAAAAGCATCACCCCACAGCATTTTCCCTTTTTTATTTAATTAAAAAGGAAGTTTTTAACTTTAACATAGTAAAATTACATATAACAAAACAATTATCTAGCAAGAATTACAGTTACAATATCTAGTCTATTTGTATTTGGCAAAATTAAAGAAGATATCCTATCTATCCTATATTTGTGAGTCCAAGGTTTCATAGCTACCTTATCTCCTATCAAAACCAAGGAAAACCATAATTATAATTATCTAGTCTTCAACTACATCAAAGACCCCAGAAGGATATAATATTACCTAAGTAAACAGGAAGAGCATTGTAAGCAACTTCCAAAAATCTAGAATGACAGAGACAGCTGGCAGCCTGGACAGTCATCCAAAGTTCTTCTGCAATGTTGGGGCATCCCTCTTCACCTTATAGGCCAATAGTCTCTCAGTCACTTCTCTCTGTGTCCTGTAGAATGTCTGACTGTTTCTTCTGTGAAGCAGGAACCTGAAGGACCATTTCACCAAGAAAAGTTCAGTGGTCACCTTCCTATGGGTCCTGCATGTCCAGTTTATACAACATTTTGTCAAGCAGTCCAGGCAAGAACAGTTTCTTGCCCAAATGGCTATTTTTGCCAAGAAGAAGATAAACTCTACATGGAGTGTCTTCGATGCCCATCCTCCTCTCTGAAGTAAATTATTCCTGCCGGGAGTTTTTAAAACATTTTAAATGCCATATTCTGTAGGTCTATGAAGTGTTTGAAGATTACCTATCCATCAGAAATATATCTATGTATGCCTAGAAAACTTAACTAACATGACTTTAAGTTTGACTATCATAGAAGACTAATTATTAATCTGTATTTCTTAATTATACATTACAATTTTAAATGAGTTGCATAAACATAATACCTTAAATGAGAGTAGAAATATATATATATATAACAAAAATAACTTTAAATTTGTATAAATAAACTAAAATCCACAGCAATGTAAAACATTTTAAACAAGTTGTTGTTCTTTAAAAGTAGATTCAATAATCTACCCTTTCATCCTATCATATCTATATCCCCTTTCTTTTTTTTTTTTTTTTTTCGAGACAGGGTTTCTCTGTGTAGCTTTGCGCCTTTCCTGGATCTCCCTCTGTATACCAGGCTGGCCTCAAACTCACAGAGATCCGCCTGCCTCTGCCTCCTGAGTGCTGGGATTAAAGGCATGAGCCCCCACATGCCCCCCTTTCTTTCTTTAGAAAGAGATTGTATTTATAATCAACCCCCTTTAAATAAAAATAAACATTTATAAACAGTATTTTAGGAATCTGGGTGTAGCTTCTCATACTACATCCTGCTAAAAGGAGGCACTGGCAGTCTTATGGGATCCTGAAAAAAATTAAGCATTATGGTCAAGTCCTGACTGTTGTAGTCTGTGAGGCTGTATTCTCTGTGCCAGTTGCCTTGAAGTTGCTTTTGGATGTTGGATGATCTGGGTCATGGTGTCATTGGAGACCTTTCAGGGGGTCTTGGCTGGTCAAACCTTGATGTGTCTTAATCTGGAACAAATCCATAGCCTCTTGCTTCCTGTGGAAACAAAAGAAGCAGAGCCTCCTTTCCAAAGCAACATATCCTTAGACTCAAGTTTTGAAATTAAGATACCTTTAATATATATATATAGAGGCTTTGGTAATGGTCATGCCTACAGGGCGGGGCTGAGGGAGGACGCTGAAGACCCAGAATCGAGAGGAGAGGCTTCTCTTGGTTCCGGGACCCTGGACGCTGGAGGTGGACCAACAGAGTTCTCCAGAGAACAAGGCTGGACTGTGCCATACCTTTCCCAGACCCTGCAACCTATCCCTTCATTTGTAAGCTACCCCACAAAATAAACCTCCCTTTTAATTATGGGGAGTGGCCTTAATAATTTCACATATATATATGCTTAATTTAGTGGCCTTTACAATCAAATGTCTTTCTACAGTTAAAAATATCAAAAACAACACAATCCAAATTATCTGTGTAATGTCCATCTTTGGCTTATTTTTTATACTACCTTTACTATCTCTTTGAATCCTTTATTTTTTAAAACCATTTCTTTATATGACTGTCTATATTCATTTTCTTCTCTCTTCCAAGCCTACATATATTTTTATACACATTGTAAACCATTTAAAGTCTTGTTCCATCTTAATCTGCCTTATTGTGAATCTATTGCTTTAAACTGCAGCATGAGTAGGACTGAAATGGCAGCTTTGGCTGCTGGCTTTGCCCACCTCAGGTTTCCAACATGGCAGAACTATGTTATCCCCAGCTCTGGGAACCAGGCTCACTGCTAACTATGGGAAGCAATGGGTCTATGCTTTGATCCTGCAGCGTGTAGCCCAGAAACCTCTTTTTGTTTTTGTTTTTGTTTTTGTTCTTCTTGTACTAGTAAAAGCTAAATCTGTCACAATACCGTGCACTGTGCGGCTTGGAGATGCCACTGTGTACCATGACAAAAATCTGCCATGCTACACTCAAGCCCCTATGCCACTACAAACCTGCCATACTGTAGCTCACAGATGGCCTGAGAGACATAACTAGGAAGCTGTTTTTAGCCCCATTTTTTTTTTTTTTTAAGATCTTTCAGGTTTTAGGCCCCACATTGGATGCCATTTGTAGCTGGAGTTTTCCTGTGCCCCACCCAGTCCGCAGCCACTCAGACCCAAGTCAACACACAGAGTTTTAATATTAATTAAAACTGCTCAGCCATTAGCTCAGGCCTACCACTGACTTGCTCCTACATTTAAACTCAGCCCATTTCTGTTCATCTATATGTCGCCACATTTCCTGTGGCTTTACCTGTGTGCCATTACATGCTGCTCTCAGGGCTGGCATCTCCCCACTCAGCCTTCCTCTTCCCAGAATGCTCCTTGTCTGCTTATCCTTCCTACACTTCTTGCCTGGCTACTGGCCAATTGGCATTTTATTAAACTAGTGCACAAAAGCATCATCCCACAGCACACCACACATTGACACCCATACTTTCTTGGACCACTGGATGTGGAAAAGCAAGCTGCTGTGTCATGAGCCCCAAAGGAGAGGACAAGTAGTAAGGAATTTGGGACTCTAGCCAAGAAACTGCAAGAAGCCAACACACACGTGAGTGAGCCATCTTAGGACCAGTCCTCCCCTGCAGGCAAGCCTTCAAATGCTTACACACAGAGCCAGAATCACCACCTGTGATGGTTAATTCTGGCTCTCAGCTTGACTGAATTAACACCTATGGAAATGGTGAAGAAAATTGGTAATAACCAACAATGGTGTCCAAAGACAAATAGATCAAGCGGTCTCTGACCTAATCAAGATGAATCCCTGGATGGGTTTACAATATGATGACTTTTGGGAGGTGGTGAAAAGTAGAGTTGGGACCTGTGGGAGAAGCAGGTCATCATGACTGTCCTTGGGGATACGTTGAGCCCTGACCCCTTCCTGGATCAGATTTCTCTGTTTCCGATCTTCCAAGAAGTAAAGGGTATCTTCCACTCTCTGAGTTCTTCCTGGGTACAGTACCAGCCAACAATGAAGCCCTGAAGCCATAAGCAAAAACATGATTCCTTTCCCCCTTACTGTGTTTCTGTTAAGTATTCGGTTACAGTGACAAACATAATACATTTAAAAAATCTTTTAACATTTATAAATCTATTTATTTATTTATTTATTTATTTATCTATCTATCTATCTATCTATTTATTTATTTATTTATTTGTAGGGGGGTGAGTGTGTGCACCTGAGTGTGCACAGGTGTTTGTGTATAGGTCAGAGGACAACTTGCAAGAACCATCAATTAGTTCTCTCTTACCATGCTGGTTCTGGGGACTGAGCCTTCAACTCCTAACTCCTAGAAACTGAGAGGAAATAAATACTTGTTGTTTTAAGCCATTGTTCTTGTTGGTAATTTGCTACATGACAGCAGATTGCAAATATAAATTCTTTTTTTTTTTTTTTTTGGTTCTGTAGCTTTGGAGTCTGTCCTGGACTAGCTCTGTAGATCAGGCTGGCCTCAAACTCACAGAGATCCGCCTGCCTCTGCCTCCCCGAGTGCTGGGATTACAGGTGTGCACCACCACCACCTGGCTGCAAATATAAATTCTTAAACTGATAAATAAAAAAATATAATATAGGTATATAAAAGACTGTTCTTTGATTAAAAAAACAAACAAACAAACAAACAAACAAAGAAAGACATTGTTTGCTGAGGACTCCTAATATAGACATGGAGAAGAAGGAGAGAGTCTGATGTTTTTCAGTAAAAAGATTTTGTTCAGGCCTGGTAGTGGTGCGTAGGTATTTAATCCCAGAACTCGGGAGACAGAGCTAGGCAGATCTCTGTGAGTTCAAGGCCAGCCTGGTCTACAAAGCGAGTTCCAGGAAAGGAACAAAGCTACAGAGAGAAACCCTGTCTTGAAAAACCAAAAAAAAAAAAAAAAAGATTTTGTTCCTTATCTGTTATTTTTAGATTATTTATTTATTTTATGGGCATTGGTGTTTTATCCACATATGTCTGTGTACCACATGCATGAGTTTTAGATAGTTGTGAGCCACCATGTGGTTGCTGGACATTGAACCTAGGTCCTTTGGATGAGCAGTCAGTGCTCTTAGCCACCAACCCATCTTTTCCAGTCCTCATAACCTGTCTTTTAAAGACACGCTGCAGACATTTCATTAATTTTTTACTGTGAAAAAGTTGTTGGTCAGTAAGACGAATTGCTAAATTGTCTTATTAATAAAAAACCTGGAACCAGATATTGGGATGAAAATCAAAATATCAGAGGATTAGGACAAGCCACAGCCAACCTCACCTCACCAACCCCTCAGCCTCCAGAGAGATCTACTTCCTGTATACTCACACCTATATGCCTTTCTGTCCCTGCCACCTCACTTCCTCTTTCCACTCAGCTACATCACTTCCTCTTTCTGCCCAGCTTTGTCATTTCCTGTTTGTCTGTACAGACAGCCAGACTTTTATGGTTAACTAGTGTTGGAATTTAAAGGTGTGTGCCACTACACCTGGCTCTGTTCCCAGTGTGGCCTTGAACTCACAGAGATCTAGACGAATCTCTGCCTCCTGAATGCTAGGATTAAAGGCGTGTGCTACCACTGCCTGGCCTCTATGTCTATATAGTGGCTGGCTTTTTCCTTTGATCTCCAAGTGTTATTCATTAGAGCACAAATGAAATATCATCACATTTTCCCTTTTTTTATCTAAAATAAAAAAATTATAACTAAGATAAGAAAAACCATATACAATAAGTACAATAACTATATATACTATATACAGACAATAAATACATCAACAATGTCTAGTCCATTTGCATTTGACAAATTCAGAGAAAATATTCTATTATCTATCCTATCTTTGTGAATCTAAAGGATTTTATCTAATTTACCTTCTATCCTGATTTGCATTACCAACCAAAAACTATCTTTTGATGTCTTTCAAACTTATACACTTTATACCTCTTTAGTGAGTTTCTTTCCTGAAATTGTTAACAAGGAAAACTATAACTATCTAATCTTCAGCTCCCTCAGAGACCCGAGAAGGAAATGAAAACACAGGAAGTGCAAACAAGCAACTTCCAAAACCTGTGAGTTATGACAGAAACAGCCAGCTGCCTAGACAGTCGACCGAGGTTTCTCTGCAGTTTTGGGGCATCATCTTTGGCTTACAGGCTTAGCATATTGGACAGGCTCATCTGTGAAGCAGGATTTTCTAAAGAGCCTTCCTACCTTGACTTGGCAAGGATCTACAGTCCTTTGTTTTGTCCTGCTTGTCCATTTTGGACAGCATACTGTCAGCAGTCAATGCAAGGGCACTTTCTTGCCCAGTGGCTAATTTTTGCCACAATAAAAGTAAACTCCATATGGAGTTTCTTCAATGTCCATCATCTTCTCTGAAGTAGATTGGTGCTGCCAGGAGCAGACATGTATCATAGTCCAGAAAAAAAGAAAAAAAAATCTATGCTATTAAAACATCTTAAATGCCATATTCTGCAGATCTCTGAAGTGTTTGAAGATGACCTGTCTATCTAAAATATATCTCTGCTTGACCTTGAAAACATACCTAATATGACTACAAGTTCAATTGTAATGACTAACTACTAACTTACATTTCTTTATCTCCTAATTAGTTGGTAACAATAACTTTCAAGGGCTAGCAATTTACATTACATTGTTAAATGAACTGTGTAGGTACAAGATTGAACAAGATTGAAAATATATGTATGATATTTTCTACCAAAATCAATCTCAAATTTGTATCAATAAACAAAATTTATATATAATATGCAAAAAATCCAATCCAATGTAAAATATTTAAAACTAAAACTAGTAGTTGCCTTCTAAAAGTAGATTCAATATTGGTCTACATGTGTTGAAACTTTAAAAATCTGATGAAATTCATACAACACACACATACACACACACACAGAGAGAGAGAGAGAGAGCAACTATGTAGCCTTGGCCTGGAATTTGCTATGTAAACCAGGCTGATCTCAAATTCAGAGATCTCTTGCTTCTGCCCTCTGAGTGCTGGGATTAAAGGTGTATATGACATTTAATATATTTAAACTCAGGTGTGGTCATATATTTGATGTGTGTGTATTTATAGATATCCACACATATACACATCTATATAAATGTAACATTTGGACGGATAGTTTCCAAAAAGGTTGAAGTATAGCTGAAAAAAATATAATTAATACAGAATTAGAGAAACGTTAAAAGTGATTTTCATCAAATGTAGATGTTATATTGTTTACTTGGTAATATATGTGCAAAGTGAATGGTCATTGACACATCGAAAGCAGTGGTTCTCAACCTTCCTAATGCTGTGACACTTTAATACAGTTCCTCAAGCTGCAGTGACCCCCAATCAGAAAACTGTTTTTGTTGCTACTTCATACCATTAGCAATAACAGTAATTTTGCTAATGTTACGAATCATAATGTAAATATCTCTGTCTTCCAATGGTCATAAGTGACCCCTGTGAAAGGAATCATTCAACCCCCAAAGGCATCATGAAAACCAATGATCTAAAGGCTCTAACAGCTCTAGGAACATTTGTTGTTGTTGTTGTTTTTCGAGACAGGGTTCTCTGTGTAGCTTTGTGCCTTTCCTGGAACTTGCTTTGGAGACCAGGCTGGCCTCGAACTCACAAAGATCTGCCTGTCTCTGCCTCTCGAGTGCTGGGACGAAAGGCATGCGCCACCAACGCCCAGCAAAGATTTATTTATTTATTATGTACACAGAAGAGGGCGCTAGATCTCATTACAAATGGTTGTGAGCCACCATGTGGTTGCTGGGAATTGAACTCAGGACCTCTGGAAGAGCAGTCAGTGCTCTTAACCTCTGAGCCAGGAACATTTTTTAAGGAGAAAAATATATTCAGTATTGTTCCAGAGAACAGCAAGTTGGGCAGTAATTAGAGTACCACCTGCAGTCTTCAAGGAAGTATTATTTTGGCTAAAGGAAAAGAGCTACTTATAATCAAGAAGATATATGCAATACAAGAAAGATACTAAATTACATTTTCTGGAAAGACTTACAGCATAAGAGACACTTGTAAAGTGATTAAGAGCACTGTCTGTGACCCACACTGCTTGCTTGTGAGCACTCAACTTTCCTGTGCACAACTTGGATGCTCTTGGCCTCCCTGGGCCTCTACATTGGCATCTCTAAAATGGAGATAGTAGTGGGACCTACGCAGGAGGCCTGGCTCCTAAACAATTCCAATGAATTCATAGACATGCAACACTTGACACAGTGGCCAAGGAAGAACAATAAAAGCATTAATAAAAAGCATGTTGTAAGTGGAGTTAGCAACAACACTGTGAGAGACTTGAGTGGAGTCTGCTTCTCTGACATAGTCATGCCTCTAGAATTCATATAAAAGATGAACATGAAAACAATAATTTGAATCCATGATTATACAGGAAACACAATTCCTATATAAGCAAATGTGAGGTAGTTTGGAAAATTCTAAAAGATTTCATGGTCTTCACATTTTATTATATAGCAAGCACATTTGTACTTAGATCATGTGTTTGGTCCTTTAGATGATACGAGGTTTAATACGGCTGGATGTGGAGCCTCTGGCCACTGTCAGGTACACAACCTGTTCTATCACATTGGAGAAATTATTTTAATCTCTTCAGTCCTCAGCTTCCTTGTCTGTAAAACTAGGACAGGGAAATACATAACTTAAAACCTTTGCTTTAGAGTCTATGGTACTGGTCGTCTGTGCACAGAACTCAGATGAGGCCTGGGGTGATGCCAGTAGTAAAATGCTTGTACAAGGCTCTGGACTTTTACCTAGCTCTGGGAATACAGAGTACAGTCATGAACACATGACATGAGTCGGCTCAAATAGTGATTTTTTAATCATACTTAATCAGCATGTATGTTTTTTTTAGCATATTTTAGAATATTGTTATTATCGTTATTATTAGAGGCATTACAGAATTGCCGTTAAGAACTTGAGCTCAGCAGTTAAAAGCACATAAACTGTTCATGCAGAGGACCCAGGTTCAATTCCCAAAACTTGTGTCAGGTCATTCACAACCTCCTATAACTCCAGCTCCAGTGAATCTGACAGTCTCCACTGGTCTCCACAGGCAACTGCACTCACACACATACCACCCAACACACACGTGATTTTAAAATAACAATGATAAAGCTTTTTTTAAAGATTCCAATTCTAAGTGTGATTGTGCATGACTCTAATTCTAGCACTTGGGATGGGAAGGAGGAAGGATCTCAAGTTCAAATCAGTCTAAAATACACAGAAGGCCTCTCTCAGAAAGCCAAGCACTGTAGATGTAGCCCAACGGTAGAACAATTGCTCAGCAGGCTGAACGCCCTGGGTTTGGTGCCCAGCAGAAGGAATGAGAGCAAGAGAGTGTAATTTCAGATTCTCAGATTTAAAAGTCTGTATTCAAATTTCATCTGTGCCATGTCATCTGTGTGGCAACTCTGGTGTCCACAAAAGTAAAATGAATGCAAACTTAGTTGTCTGGCTGAATGAGATAACATATATTAATATAAAGAATATAAACGTTAGCTACTACTAATTATGAAGCTATAGAACTAGCCATCTAACATTGCGCTTAGGGGCAGGCGGACCGATGTCTTACAAGAGCGATGTTCACTTCCTATTTGGCTACCACTCCTGCCACATTTCATCACTTCCACCTCATTTGAGTCTGCAAAAATCACAAATCAAGAAATAAATTCATTAGGCCATATAACCCTGAAATAATAATTATTTTTCAAGAAACAGACCAAAAGCCAGGCCTAAATACACACAGCTGTAATCCTAGCACTTGGCCATCCTCTATTACACAGTGAGTTTGAGGCCCGTCCAGTCCACGTGAGACCCTGGGGAGATGGGAACAGAGCGGGGTGGGCAGAGGGGAGAGCCCATATACTCTTTATTACCATGACTTTTTGACTTTTTACTGCTTAAGTAAGGAACCCAGTAATGTTTGTTGTCATTTTTTAATCAAATAAATTTACCTATAACGAATAGAAATATAAAAAGCTGGTCCAAGACATCAGAAATAACTTTTCACCAGGAAAATCTTGACATGAGCACAGTTGTCTATTTCTGTATATCTCTCACTTCATTTCTGGTGGGGATTGAATCCACAGCCTCGTGCGTGCTGAGCGAACACTGTCGACCACGGAGCTGCTGCTGCAACTATCTTTCACATTCTAATTATTTTTTAAAGATATCAAAGTTGTAAGCATTCTCTAAGATTTCTTTGTAATTATGTGTATGGGGGTGGTATGCGTTCTGGTTGCAGGTGCCAGCAGTCAGAAGAGGAAGTCGGATCCTCTGAACTGGAGTTCCAGGCAGTTGTGAGCCACCTGTGAGGGCACTGAGAACTGAACTCCTGTCCTCTGGAAGACCAGTGACCTTAACTGCAGAGCCATCTCTCCATGCAGCCCCTGAAGCACTTTAAAAAAAAAATAGCCTTTACTACATCAAATGCAAGGGGTGGGCAAGCTATAAATCAATCCACCTATTGTTTCTTTAAAGCTAGATTTATATGAAATTCCTGCCTCTTCTGCAGAGGTAAGACACTGCCCTGTGTGAGGCTGGAACTAACAGTGCTCTCGCCTCCCAGGAAGAAGCAGCCTCTCCCTTTGTTCTTGCTCAGTCTTCAGAGTGAGCAGCACTCAGCGTGTGACATCGACAGTCATTGGGTTTGCTCTTGTTGACTTGGGCCTTACAGAGGATGTCTTATTCTACAACATGCTCTTTGAATTTGGTTTTGATCAACTGATTTCTCTTTTGTAAGAGATCTGGCTGCCTTTGTTGAGTCTATTCTGCTCTCACCTGGGACAGCTTGCTCTTTTCCTGAAAGGGTTTGTGCCCACAGCTTGGCTTCTTTGACTTCCAGTTAATTACATGGCCTTTTTACTCTCCCAGCTTGTGCTTGCCTTTCAGCACGCATTTGCATTAGATAGCGACAGGTCAAAGCCTCTTGGCTTTCTTTGCTTTTTAGATTAGGGAAACGATGACCAGCTGATCATATTCCTTCCCTTCATTGAAGCCAATGTTCACTGAGCACATGATGAGCCCATGCAGGGATGACTTTTCTCAGCAAACCTTGCACCTATAAGTAACTTACCACCAATGCCCTTCAGATAAACACTTCAGAAATAGGCAGTAACTTGAGCAAGTTCAGTTTGTTATTTGCTGTAAGAAGCAGAACACTGACTGTGGGGAATGACGGGAATCAAAGGTGGGATTAGAAAGGATACTCTATAGGTGTCTTATTAGGGTTTTATTGCTGTAAAGAGATACCATGATCATGGCAATTCTTTTATATATAAAAACATTTAATTGGGGCTGGCTTATAGTCCATTATCATCATGGCAGGAGGCATGTCTGCATGCAGGCAGACATGGTGCTGGAGAGGTAGCAGAAAGTTCTACATCTGGATTGGCAGGCAGCAGGAAGAGAGGGTGACACTGGGCCTGCTTGAGTTTCTGAAACCTCAAGACCATTCCTAGTGACACACTTCCTGCAACAAGGCCCCACTCCTAATAGAACCCCTGCCTCTGGGCCTCTGGGCAACATTTTCACTCAGACCACAGCAGAATTTGTCTGTTAGGTAATTCCAGGAGTTGTTCAGGAAGCCAGGTTTTACTCTGGATTAGAAAACAGAAGTGATTCTGTCATTAGATATTTTAAAACACTCCCTGAGGAATGAAGCACAGAAGAAGCTGTGAGTGATAGGAAACCAGAAAAGGCAGAATAGGGAGGTATGGCCACTTTGCAGTTTGCACAGTGTTACATGTTGTTATCTCCAACACTGTTCACTGTAGGAAATTATTGAAAGTCACAATGTGGAGCCAAGCATAAAGCTAACTTCCTCCAGAATGGCTTTTTGGTTTTTCATCTCGGCTAGGACCTGTGGGTACCACTGATTGGCGATACAGCACCTTTACTCAGCTAAGTCCTGAAGTCACCTTCAGCCATCTAGCAAATGCTAGCCCAAACTGTTGCATGGAGCACAGGTTTATCCTTGTCCCAAGGTGTATTTTTTAGAGGCTCAGCTAACTGTCTTAGCGCAGACTCCCTGCTAGTCTCCCAGTGATGACCAGGTGCTTTGTGCCCTTGTAATCAGAATTAAAGCTAGAATTTGCTAGAGGTCAGTACATGTCTTTAGCAGATGGTTTCTGGCTAACTAACTCTTCTGGGTCCATTTCCCCTTCTCTCCAATGCTTTTAAACTATGCCTTTACATGTTTGCCAGCATTTTTAAGTTATTTTTAGAAAGCTTGGTTCAAGTAACCTAACATACTATTATTAGTCAAAATATTTATTTTATAATACTAAAACATATTTCTATTTTTTGCTTGCTTTTTTGGCTTTCCATATACACACATTCCTGTTATATTTAGTTATAAGAACTGTAAAGCTAAAAAACAATTATTTATAACTTCAAAGCACAACTTATGGCTTTGGGTATATGTGGCATTATACTAGCAAAGTCTAAACTATTTCTAGGTCTTATATGTAGGTCGTTGCTCTAGTTTGCTTTCTGTTGCTATGATAAACACCATGACCAAAAACTACTTTTGGAGGAAAGTTTATTTCCTCTTACAGCTTACATCATTGGAGGAAGCTAGGGAAGAAACTCAAGGCAGGAACCTGGAAGCAGGAACTGAAGCAGAGGCCGAGCAGAAACACGCTTACTGGTTTCCTCCCCATCACTCTCTCAGCTTGCTTTTGGTTTGTTTGTGTGAGGTACAGTCTCATGGTATAGCTCAGATTTGTAGATCAGGCTTGCTTCGAATTCACAGAGACCCACCTGCCTCTGCCTCTCTATTGCTGGGATTAAAGGTGTGCACCTTTAAGCCAGATAAACTTGCTTTTATACCACCCAGGATCACCTGCCCAGGGGCACACTACCCAGAAGAGCCAGACTCTTCCACATCAGTCATTAATAAAGAAAATGCCCAAAGGCTGCCTGTAGGACAATCTAACGGAAGCAGTTCCTAAACAGATTCTCTTCCCAGACATGTCTAGGCTTGTGCCATTGACAAAACTAGCCATCATGGTTATAAATTGCTAAACTCACATTATCAATAGGTACTAGTCTGACCTCTTTGAAAAATGCATCATTTCCTTATCATTTGTTTGTGGTATCTATCGTACTATTTGTGAAAATATATACTTATCTTTAGAACTATTTGTTTGATAGCATATGGTAATTTAGCTCATTTTTTATGAATGTGATTTATTTCTTCCACTAAGAACTAAATTCCTGGAAGAAATTGTGTATTGTGCATCTTTGCAAGTTACATGTCACCTTACTCAATATTTTTGGTAGGTCATGTTTTTAAAGTTTTGTGAAAGATTTAAATAATTATTTCCTGAATAAAACCAGATTTAGAAGTAGAGTACTTCATGAGTTTGAACGTTATCTGGGCTGAATAGCTGGTTTGAGGCCATTTTGAACTAGACAGAAAGACCCTGTATAGGGTAGGGTAGGTTTAGAAAACATTTTAAAAACTGTAACACAGGAGATAGGTATGTGGCTCAGTGTGTAGTGCAAATTCTAATTGGTCTTAAAAATAAAAACCTGGATTCAGATATTGGGGTAAATGATGAAAGATCAGAGAAGTAAAGGAGCCAGCTAGTAGAGAGACTTCTTACCTCTACCGAATCCTCAGACGGAAAGAGGAGCCCCTGACCCCAGATTGAGTCTCCTCCCACTTTATATTCCTGTCTCCACCTCCCATGTGCTGACATTAAAGGCTTGAACCTCTTGTGTACTAGGATTAAAGGTATGAGCCACTAGTGGCTGGCTCTGCCCTTTGATCTTCAGGTAAGCTTTATTTGTCAGAACACAAACAAAATATAATATATCAGTGGGTAAAGTATTTACTGTGCAAGCATGAGGAACTGAGTTCAGATCCTCAGCACCTACATAAAAAAGCCGGGTGTGGAGTAATCCAAGTGTTCAGTAGGGCCAGGACAGGAAGATCTCTAGAGCTAGCCAGTTAATTTAGCTAAAATGATGAGCTCTGCAGGGATTTAGCAAGAGAGGCCCTTCCTCAGAACCAAGTGTTAGAGGAAGACATATGAAGTCACCCTCTGTGCTGCAAACACGTGAGCCCAGGCACACACAGTTTTAGAGCTGGCGAGATGGATCAGCAAGTAAAGGTGCTTGCCACCAAGCCTGATGACTTGAATTCAATCCCTGGGATCCATGTTATGGAAGCCGAGGACTGATTCCAAAAGCTGTGCTGTGACCTCTGCAAATAAATAAGTGTAAAAAATTAAGTAAACTTTTTTTTTTGAGTCAGAGTTCCTCTGTTTTAGCCTTGACTGGCCTATAAATTGCTATATAGACCAACCAACCTGTCTCTGCCTCCCCATTGCTGGGATTAAGGGAATGCACTACCACACCCAATTATAAAATGTTTTCATTATACTAATATATGGAATAGAGAAAGACTATATTATTATATGGTTTTTCTTCTTAAAATAACTCTTCTTAAAATTTTGAAGTGTGGTAGGCCTTTTACTGAGCTGGCTTTACCCAGTACAGATTTTTACCATTTGAAAAGTACCTGTTGTTCCTGCTTCCTATCTTTTAGATATTTCCCATTTACACCTATGGTAGACAGAGTTTGATGATTAAGCTAAGACTGAGAAAATACCAATAAATTGATTAGTTGGACTTGAGGCATATTTGTTTATATATGCACATTTTTAATATGTATATTCTAATGGTAGTGTTTTGATTCAGAGTAACCTCTTATTAAGGGAATTCAAATGAGACAAAGTAACTTTTATATTCAATGAACACAGTAAGCATTCAACAAACATTGATAATTTTAATGGAGTAGCATAACTTTCCTTCCTTCTATATCTTCATGACTTCAAGGAGCCAGCCTAGTGTCTACCATCTTAGGAGTAATTAAAATGTGTAAAAAGTCAATAAATCTTCAAATTTTCTGAGGTTTATTACAAAGACAGAAATACAAAATTTTATAGGCATAACACAGAGAAGGGTTTCCTCAAACCAGAGGCAAAATTCCCAAGGCTGCCAACAAGGAGTGGGAAGTATTTAATGACTCTGTGGTTCCAAGACAAAGAGCTCAGGTTGTTCTGGGGCAGAGACAGAAGAATGATGCAAGCCTGCTAAATGAATTAGTGTATGCTATGTTGGGGAAATCTTTAGATTTGAAGGGGTACCCTATACTAGTTGCAACATTAGTATAATAAATTATTGCTCTAAAACTTAGTGGGTTACAACAACAAATACTATTTATCTTTCTCATGCTCTGTAAGGAACAGTTTAGCTAAGCAGTTCTAGCCCCTGAAGTTGTAGTCATCCACTGGTGAAGTCATCTGAAGGTCTGCCTGGGGCTAGAGAATCAGCTTCAGAGGCACATTCCCATAGCAAGGTGGTGCTGGTTGCTGGGAAGCCCCATTTCTTCATCTTTTGAACCCTGGCACAGACTTGCTTGGGTACCATTATGCATGGCATCTATGAATGTGACATCAAACAGCGAAGGTCAGAAGTGACCGTGTCAATTTTTGATCCATTCTTAGAAGTGACACTATCTGAACTCTGTGTCACACAGACCAAACTTAGTATGAAGTCGGGGGAGACCGTTCGAGGGCATGGATATCAGGAAGTGAAGATCTCTGAGAACTGTCTTGGATGTTACATACGATGAGGGCAGTAATTGTATCAGTAGTCTAAAGTACTGTCTACTAATGGAATGAGACAGAATATATGGCAACTTAGCAAAGTGGAAGATACTGATACTAGAACCTGGTATAATTGAGACAGACAGAAAAGCTTACATAGGTTTAGTGAGCTGCCCTTAAAGAGTGACTATCTTAATTTTTCTAAATGACTTCGATTTCAGGAGACAAGTAATTTTTAATCTTGGCAATGTAGATGACTCAAGTAGGATGAGCCTCTGATGTCACTGATTGAGATCAGGGCCTGGGGATCATGTTTTCTAAAGACTCCTAGGTTGAGCAGGGAACATAGTTCTATAGTAGAGTACTTGCCTAGTATGTTTAAGACGTTGAGTTCAATCCCTAATAACACACACACACACACACACACACACACACACACACACACGATTCTAATCTGTAACTAGGTGTTGGGAAATATTATTTTAAGGTGTGTTACTTTTGTTTATGTTGCTGCATTTGTTTAACTCTGTGAAGCTGTGATACTGTGCCTGTCTAAAGCACCTGATGGTTTAATAAAGAGCTGAATGGCCAATAGTGAGGAAGGAGAGAGACACAGGTAGGGTTGGCAGGCAGAAAGGATGAATAGAAGAAGAAATCTGGGAGAAGGAAGAAGTAGCCAGTGAGGGAAAAGGACTCCAGGGGTGTAGACCAATTTCTAAATGGTCTTATTAAATAAGAAACACAGAGCCAAATACAGAGTTAAAGCCTAAGAGATCAGAGCAAGAGCCACGACTACCTTTAGCTTACCACTCTGTGTAATCCTTCCAGAGAGAGAGAGAGAGAGAGAGACAGAGAGACAGAGAGAGAGCTTTCTGTGTGCCTTGTGTTTTATTGCTTTCCTGTTCTGCCTTCTCATTGGCTCTAAGCCCAGCCACATGACTTCCTCATCACTGCCTGTCTATATATACCTCCTGGTCTTTATGGTTGGTACTGGGATTAAAGACTCAAGGGTCACCATGCTTGGCTGTATCCTTGACCACACAGAGGCTCTGCCTGCCATGTGATCGGATTAAGGATGTGGGCTACCACCACCTGACTTCTATTCCTGGCTCAATGATGACCTCTGATCTCCAGGCAAACTTTATTTATTAACATACAAATAAAATCACATTTCAGCACAATTAAAATATCACCACACAGGGTCTCACCACCCAGCTCCCAAATAAATCATACATGGAGGTTTATTCTTACTTATAAATGTCCGGCCTGGGCTGGAGAGACGGCTCAGAGGTTAAGAGCACTGACTACTCTTCCAGAGGTCCTGAGTTCAATTCCCAGCACCCACATGATGGCTTACAACCATCTATAATGAGATCTGGCACCCTCTTCTGTATACATAATAAATAAGTAAATCTTTAAAAAAATAAAAAATAAATAAATGTCCAGCCTTAGCCTGGCTACTTTCTTGCCTTTTTCCTTAACCTAGATTATCCCATCTAATTTTTGCCTCTGGGCATTTTTCATTCTCTTACTTCTGTAAATCTGTGGCTTGTTGTGTAGCTGGGTGGCTGGCCCCTGGAATAAGCCTCTTGTGTGTGATTCATTTGGGAGCTGGATGACAGGGCCCCCAAAAGAGTAAACAACCAACAACAACTAGGTTTGACATCTAATACTATAATTCAAATCCAAGACTTTCTTGCTATTTCAAATGCCTAAGATTCTATCAGGAGTTCATTATATAGTAGGTTGGGAGATTCCTCCTATTAACTGCCTGGAAGAAATTTCTTCAGAAATTCCAGGGTAATTTCTCAGTAATATTCTACAATGTAAAAGTTTGCTAAAAACAAAAAGATCAAGGAGATCTCCTCTTCTGGTATCATATTATCAAACACAGTGAATGAAACTCTGCCTTATGCCTATCACTTTGAGCAATGTTCGCCCAACAGCAATTCATTCACATCATATTTATTCTCTCTCTCTCTCTCTCTCTCTCTCTCTCTCTCTCTCTCTCTCTCTCTCATCCTTCCATCTCTGTTTACAATTACTCAAGGTTTTTAAGGTATCCAAACTTTAAAAATGTCTCCTTGAGCAGGTTAATCCCAGCACCGGGGAGGCAGAGGCAGGCGGATCTCTGTGAGCTTGAGACCTGGTCTACAGAGTGAGTCAGCCAGGACTGTATAGTCAGACCTTCATTCAGAAAACAAACATCTCCCTGGACTCAAAAAACATAACTGACCTCAAGATCTTTCCTAACCTGACAATACTGGCCTTTCTCTGCCTGCTTTTTAAAGGGATCCCTAACTTCCAGTTCTTGCCTCTTTTCATCTCCCTCTGCACTGTTTTCCAGGACTGAAACAAACTCACTTCAGCAGTTACATCTGTTACTTAGTTTTGTTCCAAATCTTTGTTTTCCCATCCAGAACAACTTACATTCCAGAACTTCATTTTTGTCACCTCCTGTTAATGGAGCCAACCCAACACATTCAAAATCAGCCTTCCCCAAAGCCACTTTCCAGGGAGCTTTCCGTCTTCCATTTCTATAGTATTGAAGTGCCCCACACTTCCTCAGTTCTTAAAATGTTTGCTTACTTATTTATTTTGATTTGTACAGGCATTTTGCCTGAATGTGTGTCTGTACACCCTGTGTGTACAGTGCCAGAAGACGCCAGAAGAGGACATTAGATCCCCTGGAACTGGAGTTACACACAGTTGTGAACCACTGTGTAGGTGCAGGGAATCAAATCTGGGTCCTCTGGAAGAGCAAGCAGCTAGTGTTCTTGAATGTTGTCTATGTAGTCCCCACACTTCCTTACTTTAACCTCATGGTTCTCTTTGCTTTTTATCCCACTTTATTGGGGTATAATAATAAAATGTATATATTTGAGGCATATGGCATGTTTGGGGACACATACACACACACACAGTATCTGCTCTTTGGCTGGCAACATGCTTCTAGTCACTAACTGTAGAAGAGCTTCCCAGAACAGGCTGTCATACTTCCTGATACCTGTTATTATTATTTACTGTCACCTATATTATTTTTGTGTAGTCAGATTTTTCTTTGGGTTGCCAGTTCACAAATAATGACATGGAGACTTCTTTTTAATTATAAAAATTTAGCCTTAGCTTAGGCTAGTCCCACTACCTCTTATAACTTAAATTAACCCATTTATATTTTAACCTATTATTTTGCCTCATGGATTTTACCTTTATTTCATTCTATATGTCCGACTCTCTCCATGTCTTGTTGGCATCTTCCTGCACCTCAATTATCTCCTACTTCCTATGTCTGTGCCTGGAATTCCCGCCTATACCTCCTGCCTAGTTATTGACCAGTCAACTTTTTATTACCCCAATCACAGCAACATATTTTCACATGGTGTACAAATATCCCACATCACTTTTGCTTATTCACTTCCAGCTAGTACTTTAGGGAATCTTTAGGACATCACCTAAGATTTGGGAGATTTTACATGAAATACATATTTAGACTTGTCTTAAGAAGTCAAGTGAGGCCACAAAAAGGCCTATCTGCATAGAACTGGTAAGAGTGGGCAGTAAGTGTCTCTGTGAAACTCAAATAAGTTTGTGTCGTTCTCACAGTGGCCACTGGAGATGCCAAAGCTCCTCTTATGGATGCATGTACATGTGTGGACAGAAGCCACAGGACAACCTTAGGTATCATTAGAAGGTATCATCCACCTTGGTTTTGGAGGCAGGATCTCTCATTGGCTTAGAGTTCACCTATAGGCCAGTGAGGCTGACTAGCCAGAGTCTGTGATTTCCCCACCTCTGCCTTCTCAGTGCAGGGATCAGAAACATGCATTATGTTCCCAGCTTTAAAAAAAAAAAAAAAAGCCAGTGGTGGTGGTATACCCCTTTAATTCCAGCACTTGGGAGGCAGAGGCAGATGGATCTTTGCTGTGGGATGTCTTTCTATACGCAGTGAATATGTGTTTCTCTGATTGGTTGATAAATAAAGCCGATTGGCCCGTGGCAAATAAGGTTATAGCTAGGTGGGAAATTGAAGAGATAGACAGGAAGAAGAAAGGAGAGGGGAGAGGGATGCCAGCACCACTTGGAGAAGCAAGATATGAAAATACTGGTAAGCCATGGCCACGTGGCAACTTATAGATTAATAGAAATGGGTTAAGTTATTATAAGAGCTAGCTAGCAAGAAACTTGAGCCATAGGCCATCTAGTTTGTAAATAATATAAGCCTCTTTGTGTTTACTTGGGACTAAGCAGCTTCAGGATACAAGCAGGAAAGATTTGTTCCAACCTTGGGCTGGGAAGGATACAGGAAAACTTCTGAGTACATTTGGCTGCTCAACGTGTTGGCTTGAGTTTCCACCTAAAACCTGAAAAAGCTTTAAAAAAAATTCTGCAATAGAGCTAAAAACAGCTTCTTAAATGTGTATCTTAGGCAAGCCATGAGCTACAGTATGGCAGGTTTGTGGCTTGTGGGCTTGACCTACAGCATGGCAGATTCCCACCACAGTACATAGAGGCATCTCCAAGTCAAGAAACGTGGTTGATTTAGCTTTTGCTAGTACAGACAAAAAAATAGTTACATGCTCTTTTATAGAGGTATAGACCCACTGCCTCCCAGAGTCAGTGGAGAGCATGGCTCCCAGAGCTGGCAGTGAGTTACTCCACCATGTTGGGAAGCTGAGGTGAGTGGAGTCAGCCACCAGGGCTGCCTCTTCTGTTAGGCATGCTATGCTACAGTTTAAAGCAATAGATATAAAAAAAGACAGATTCAGATGGCATAAACCCTAAACAGTTTACAATGTGTGTAACAATGTATGTAGGCTTGGAAGAGAGAGGAAAAGGAATATAGACAGTTATATAAAGAAATAGTTTTAAAAAATTAAGTCTTTAAAGAGACAACAAAAGTAATATAAAAAATAGCCATGTAAAGATGGATATTACACAGAGAATCTGGGTTGTGTTGTCTTTGGGATTTTTAACTGCAGAAAGACATTTGATTATAAAGGCTGCTGAGTTAAACCAATATGTATATCTTAAAGGTATCTTGACTTCAAAATTTGTGTCTAAGGATACATTGCTTTAGAAAAGAGGTTCTGCTTTTGTTTTCACAGAAGATGAGAACCTGTGGATTGCTTCCAAGCTAATATGTTTTGATTAACTGAGACCCCCTGAAAGGTCTCTGATGACAGCCATGGCTCACATGAGCCAATATCCAGAACAGCTTCAAAGCAACTGGCTAAGATGATCCATTCTCACAGACTACTACAGCCAAGATATAATTATAATTATTAATTTTCTCAAGATCCCCATAAGATTCCAGCACCTCCAACCAGTAGGAAGTAGTATGAGAAGCTATGCCAAAATTCTAAAATATTGTTTATGAATTTTATTTTCATTTAAAGCAGGTTGATTATAAATGCAACCTCTTTCTAAAGGAGAGAAGGGGATATAGATATGATAGGATAAAAGGGTAGATTATTGAATCTACTTTTAAAGAGCAACAACTTGTTTGAAATGTTTTACATTGCTATGGTTTTTAGTTTATTTACACAAATTTAGTTAATTTTGTTATACTGTGTGTATGTTTCTACTCTTGTTTAAGGTATGTTTCTGCAGCTCATTTGAAATTGTAATGTATAATTAAGAAATACAGATTAATAGTTAATCATCTATGATAATCAAACTTACAATCATATTAGTTGTTTTTTAGGTATATAAAGGCATATTTCAGTTAGGTAGATAATCGTCAAACACTTTAAAGATCTATAGAATATGGCATTTAAAATGTTATAAAAACATAGACTTTCTGGACAATGAGACACATCTGCTCCTGGCAGCACTGATTTACTTCAGAGAGGAGGATGGGCATTGAAGACACTCTGTATAGAGTTTATCTTCTTGGCAAAAATAGCCATTTGGTCAAGAAATTGCTCTTGCCTGGACTGCTGATAATACGTTGTATAAACTGGACATGCAGGACCCATAGCAAAACAACCACTGAATTTGCCAAAATGGTTCTTCAGATTCCTGCTTCACAGAGGAGACTGCCAGACATTCTACAGGACATAGGGAGAAGCAACTGAAAAACCCTAGGTCTATTTGCTGAAGATGGATGCCCCAACATTACAGAGAAACTTTGTGTAACTGTTCAGGAAGGCAGCTGTCTCTATCATTTCCAGCATTTTGGAAGTTGCTTACAATGCATTTCCTGTTTACTTAGGTAATATTATATCCTTCTGGGGTCTTTGATGTAGTTGAAGACTAAATAGTTATAGTTATAATTCTCCTTGGTTATGATAAAAGATTAATTAGATAAAAAACTTTAGACTAACAAATATAGGATAGATAGTATATTTTCTTTAATTTTGCCAAATATAAATAGACTAGCTATTGTGACTGTAATTCTTGCTTGATAACCGTTTTGTTATATGTAATTTTACCCTGTTAAAGTTAAAACTTTCCTTTTTGATTAGACAGAAAAGGGGAAGTGCTGTGGGATGTCTCTCTGTATGCTATAAATATGTGTTGCTCTGATTGGTTGACAAATGAAGCTATTTGGCCAATGGTGAGGCAGAATAAGGTTAGGTGGTACATTCCAGCTGGAGAGACAGAAAGAAGAAAGGCAGAGGGGAGAGAGACACCAGCACCACCAGGAGAAGCAAGATGTGAAAATACTGGTAAGCCATGGCCACATGGCAACTTATAGATTAATAGAAATGGGCCAAGTTATAAGGGCTAGCTAGCAAGAAGCCTTCCATAGGCCATGCAGATAGTAATTAATATTAAGCCTCTGAATAATTATTTTATAAGCAGCTGAGGGACCGCAGGCTGGGCAGGACTGGAGGAACCTTCCAACTACAGTTTTTTGTGAGTTTGAGGTCAGCCTGGTCTACAGAGAGTTCCAGGACAGCCAGGGATACACACAGAAACCTTGCCTTGAAAAACCAACCAATCAAACAAACAAACACAAGAACCAAACATGGGTTCTGAAAATCAAACTCACTTTTTCAGCTTCTCTTGAGTTACCGCTATAGATTTCTGCTTCATTCTCAATCCCATGGTGTCTATGACCTTTATACTCTCATCTCCTCCAGCCCCTAGACGGTCCATTCACATATTGCCACATTTTATTATACTTAGTTGTTTACTTGATGTGCTTCTGTTAGATTATAAGTTCCTTAAAGGTATGAGTTATGCCTTGTTTGTCCTTATAGTTGCTGATCTATTCTTGATGCATACAGTGGTTAATAAATATTGACTAGATGAATAAATGATTACCTCACATGATTATTTGCAAGTAGGTTATTTTTTAATACACTGATCCACTTCCTAAAATCATATTCACGCCACTGATCTGGTTTTGTTCTGGGAGTATGAAAGGATAAACATATTAAATTTTTGAAATAGCATGGCCTCAAATCAATGTGTATTAACATTGGTTTTCTATTTTTATTCTTAGAAATGATGCCATATATTACCTTTAACACCTGGAGGCAAATGATTGATAAGTAAATTTATGAGTCAGCTAATTATACCATAAATAGGACACTCATCAGTATGGCTGATGGGTATGCCTTATAAATAACACCAGCTTTAGCTGCCAATGTTCTTAATGAGGAAAGGAATACAAAAGGACTGTAAGAGCCAGTTATGAGTCAATCAGTTTTTACTGCATGAAGGAGAGTAAATGGCACTATTCCAGGTAATATACTTTGTATTGCTTTCTTGAAAGCCACAGCAATATAAGAGTCAAAAACTAAATTTACACACACACACACACACACACACACACACACACAATTTTAAAAGCCAATGTAGATAGAAATTGGATGCTGGTGAGTTCAGGAGCTTTGCAGACCAGCAGGGAGGCCAGGGCAAGTGAGCAAAGGAGAATGGTAACTGAAGAAGTAGTTGGCTGGACTCAGAGGATCTAGAGAGGGAAAATGCTGGGCCGGAATGTGCAAGGCAGCCCTTCTCTAATGAACAGCCAATATCCCTTCCTATAGCAAGAATTCGAATTCTTACTATTTTGAGATTATAACCACATATATACATACACAAATGTACACATCTAAGTTCACAATGATCAATACATGCCGATTCAGTTTTGCGGGATGGAAAAAGTCTAGAGATTTGTCTCGGAACAATGTGAATATATTTAATAATTAAGTAATTAAAATTAAGATGGTAAACTTTATGTTACATGTTTCTTACATTTTTAGAGTCAGAATCTTGCTTTGTGGCTCAAGTGGCCTTGAACTGATAGCAATCTTCCTGCCTCAGCATCCCCAGTACTATGACTACAGGCATGCATTTTACATTCATAATAATAATAACAATAAAGACAACACCCTACTCAACATAAGGCTACAAATGCATACAAAACAACATTCTACATACAAGACAATGGTTAACAAGCAAACAGTATGCTAAATGAAAGAAGCTACATAGGAGCTTATACAGTACATGATTCCATTATACAAAACACAGAGTCTAAGAAATTTACAGGGACAGAACACAGATTAGTAGCTGTCAGAGTTTGAGCAAGGAGTGAGTAGAGAGCAAACACTTAGTGCAGATGTGGTTTTCTTTTGGGAATATTATGAAAATGCTGTGAAGTATACTAAACACCACTGAAATGTTCGTTTAAAAATGGTTAACTAAGCCAGGTGGTTGTGGCGCACACCTTTAATCCCAGCACTCGGGAGGCAGAGGCAGGTGGATCTCTGTGAGTTCGAGGCCAGCCTGCTCTACAGAGTGAGATCCAGGATAGCCAGGGCTACACAGGGAAACCCTGTCTCGAAAAACAAGTAAACAAACTAAGGGCTGGGGAGATGTTTCAGTGGGTAAGATCTCTTGCTAGGTAGGCATGAGAACCTGAGTTCAAATCCTTGGCACTTATGTAGAAACGTGGGCACGGACGCAGCACTGGGAGTTGGGCGGGGTAGACACAGGTAGATCTTGAGATCTCTCAGTGAGAGATATTGTCTCAAGGAAATAAAGCAGAGAGCAATAGAGAAAGGACATCTACATCCTGCTTTGGTCACTACATGGGTACACACATCTGTATACTCACATGCTTGCGCCATACATAACACAAAACATGTATACATAAAAAACAGATAATTATATATCAACTTAATTTTTTAACTGAAGGAAGTTTTCAGGAAGGAAGGTATTGTGTAACTTTCCCTGGGAGCTGTGAACAAATGTCTATTCAATTATTCTATACAAAAAGGACACAAACAACAGATCTTTGAAACAATTCTCTAGTTTGCAGAAGAATATGTTTTTTTTGGGGGGGTAACTGATATGTGAATGAGTGAGGGACTAATTACAAGAGCATGAGCAACTCAAAGGCAGAAACCTCATAGAAAAATCATCATGTTAAAGAATCACTAGTCAGATGTTCAGGTAGTACATTTACTTTGAAGTTATTTGTAAAATTTTCATCTTTCTTTGAATGTTAAATGGCACAGGAATATCAAATAGAAAAAGGTAGAGAGGGTAGATCTCACTACCACATTCTTCTGCAGTGGTTGATTCTATATGTATGCAGCCTTGTGATTGGGCTGCAGTTTCCTTGAGTGGAGTGTCACACGGGCTATCGTTTCAGCCACTGGATTTCCCTGTTAGTATTTTAATGTGTGTGGGTATTTTGCCTGCATATATGTACATGAACCATATGTGTGCCTGATACCCTCAGAGGATGACAGATCTCCTGGAACTGGAATTATAGATTGCAGTTAGCTGCCATGTGTGTGCTAGGAATTGAACTCAGGTCCTCTGGAAGAGCAGTCAGTGCTCTTAACTAATGAGCCATCTCTTTAACTCCCCCCTCTACTTTTTTGTATTTTAGAGATTATAATATAATTACATTTCTCTCTTCTTTTTCTTCCCTTCCCACTATCCATCAAATTCATGGCCTCTTCTTTCACTGATGTTTTTTTGTGCGTGTATGTATATACATATATATTCCTAACTATAACCTGCTCATTACAGGTTACTTGTACGTATGTTTTCTTAGGTGACCATTTGGCAGTGTGCAACCACTTGGTGTGCTCTTCTCTGGGGAAAACCAAATACACCATTCTCAGGTCTCCTTAGTTACCCATAGGCCTGTGGGTCGAGGCCTTCATTCCATCCGGTTTGGCGTCCTCACCATGTCATCCTTCTCCTCATGTGTGGGCAGTCATGTTGGTTACTTTACGTATGTAGCTTCTGACATTGGTAGAAGCCACAATTTCACAGAAAACTCCCTGATCCTCTGCAGTGTTCCCCAAGCCTTAGGTGCAGGAGGATTTTATAAATACATCTGTTGGGACTTGGCTCTATAGCTGCGTAATTTGATTAATGTGGTTTTCTGTAGTAGTTTCCATCTGTTGTGAATAGAAGTTTCACTTGATGAGGCGTGTAGACTGTACTTATCTGTGTGAATGAGGACACATGTTTATATGGTTGTTATTAGGGATTATGCTGGTTCAGTAAGGTGACTGTAGATTCTCCTCCAATAACCCATGACTTCACTAGTACTGAGTAGTAAGTTAGGTTTCCGTTTCCAGTGCCAGGCATGGTTTCCCTCTTGTTGAGTCTGATTAGAGAGCTTTTGATTACTGCCAAGTATGCATGCCACTAAGGCATCCTTAGAGTTACCACGCCATGCTAGTCATCGATGCTGTTTTAAGCATTCATAGCTGGGTAGGTGGCCTCCCTCCTTTGGGAGTTTGCATGGTGCCTTTTGGTGCCATGAAAGCTAGTCCTCGGAGAGAGGACATTCCGGTCAGTTCCAGCTGGGGGGGGGGGGGTGTCTCTGGGCCTGTTTGTGAAGTGCATGCTGTCTTCAGCAACAGGCGCTTACTTTCCACTTCTCCCCCTTCTAGTATTCTAAAGCACATTTAAAGATGGAGCAGAGATTAATATGTTTAAAAGCTGTAAATAATAAGCCTTAGGAATACAAGTTATCAAATTTTATCTTTTCCAAACTTGTTTTTATTTGCCTTTCTTTGGAAAATGTTGTTGACCCAAGATATTAAAAAGTGTGTTTCCTCAGCCCAGTTTTCTTTTTATTGGGTTAAACAATTTCAACAAGAAATTCACAATCAAGAAAACGGCCAACAGCTGTTTTGGCTGAGCTGAGACTGAGGAATGCAAGAGTCAATGGACACCAAGAATGAACTGGAGAGGATCTCCTCCCGAACTGGAGAGGATCTCCTCCCGAACTGGAGAGGATCTCCTCCCGCGCCTTCGCTCCCCTGCAACTTCCTGGCTAGCAGGCTGCCTGGAATGCAGCTTAAGAACAGCCTGAGGACACAGTGAGATGGGAGGTCAGCATCAGAATCTCAGGAACCGTTTGAATCTCACCTTTAGTGACATAAATATCAGGCATAAGTGTTGTGACTCAGTGGTTTGTGTAACAAGCTGGAAACTCAGGACCTGTGGGTTTTATTCATTAGTCTCATGTGTGTTACTTCAAGTGAGCTAATCATGTTCACTCCCTGTGTTCTATTTAGCCTTTCTTCTACTGATGAGGCTAGTGATAACAAATTGATTCCCAAGATTGTTTAAAAAGAAGAAGAAAATAGAACTCACAAACATCCTAAACACTCTAGAAGCAGCAATAGCCGTAGCTGTTAGGAGAAAGAGAGTCACAAGTTAAATCTGCAGGTGAACCGTGAAAGGATAGCATGAGTATGACCAACCTCTTTCAGGTTATTAACTTTTCAAAGCCATCTCTTGCTGAAATCACAAAAGTGCCATCAGTTTTTAAAATGCTGTTTGGCTCCCTTCTAATTTCTCATGTATTTCCCTACATTGTAGGTGGCTAATAAATAGGAAAAGAGTAAAGAAATAAGACAGGAAGGGAGAAATGGAAAACGCAGAAACCACCATGTATAGCTAGTTTTTTATTTCGCATTCTATGTGCAAGTATGATGTATAGCACAGTAATGCTGAGATGCAGTTCAGGACCACCAGGTGGCTTTCCTAGGAGAAGACATACAGAGGTTAGGTGACTGGCCCCACGTCAGTGATAGAGCAATCTCTCTGACTTGAAAGCCTGTTTCCTATAGCATTGCCTATTCTATGTCAAGAAAAGCTGGATTTATTTAAGTATAAAATCAACCAAACCCATCCCTGAAAGTATCAGAAGTCAGGTTGCTTCAAGGATTCTCCCTGGCGACCATGTGGGCTGCAGCCTGACACCTCCACACACTGCAACATGCCTGATTTATGTCTTTACTAATCAGATTCTTCATCATCGTCTTCCTCACCCCCACCTCATGGCTTCTGATTTCCAAAATCTAACCCTACCTCATAGCAGTATACATTCCTGCTCTCATTATTCTAATGACTTCTGTCTTGCTTTCCAAGTTCAGATTTCTATGAGAAGCAACTGGCTCAGCTCATTCTCCCATACCAAGTCACAGGCCATTGGCCAGTTTCTACAGATTGAAACTTGAGTAATAAAATAAGTACCCAAACATTCAGATATAGCTGAGGATGAACAAGACATTAAATTTCCCCTGAAAACTATGATACTTCCCATAGCTTCCCATCTGCCATAAAACAAAAACAAAAGTAAACAAGAACTCACAGCAGAGCATGGGAATGCATGTTGTAACCCCAGCATTTGGGAGGTGGAAGCAGGAGGATCAAGAATTTACAATTGTCTTTGTCTGCATAGTAAGTTTAAGACCTTGTCTAAAAAAAAACCAGTTTCCTCCAAAACAAGCCCTGCTTCCTTTATTCTTTATTTACTTGTTCCATAAAAGATCCTGACATTCTTCCTACCACTTGTAATAACACTTAATTTTGTTGGAAAATCCATATGTTTAAATAGCAAAATATTCAGAATACAAAAGGATATACAGTCTTGGGCATAGTGTTGCACACTTACAATCTCAGTATTTGGGAGGTAGAGGCAGGAGGACTATAATTTGAGGCCATTCTGTCTACATAGCAAATTTGAGGACAGCTTTGGCTTCATGGTGAGACCTTGTCTCAGAAACCAAATACTAAAAGTAAAGGTGCAGGGCTAGAGAGATGACTCATCAGGTAGGAACACCTGTGGCTCTTCCAGGGGACTGAGTTCAACTTTCAGCACCCACAGCAAGCAACTGACAATCACCTGTAACTCCTGCTCCGGGAATCTGACACTTTCTTTTGGCCTCTAAGGGCACCTGTACACATATCATGTACACACACACACACACACACACACACACACACACACACAAATAAAATCCCTTTTAAAAATAAAAAGAAAATAATCTCATATTCTCAAGGCCTTTCTAGAAGCAGCCACTACTTAAAACTTTTTAAAGTATTCTTCAGAAAAAATGATATGGATGAATAAACATTTTACACACATTAAATTTTAAACAAATGCATAAATAGTACATCCAAAATTGGCCTTGCTTTTCTGAAAACCAATAGATATTTGGGACCCTCCCATGTCAAAAGACAAAAATTGTTTTTATTTTTAAAGGTAACTTCGTAGAAATTCACTGTGATTTTGTCTTACTTTCCTGTGTGTCATGCTAAGGTAGAAGCCAGGGTCCACAGACGACTACTCTCACTGTCTGTCCAGGCTTCCTCTCCATGCCTACGCCAGTTCCCCAGTGCCGGTTCTGCAGCCTCTCCTCTCCATCTGTCTTTGTACTTCACCTTCAGTGTCAGCTTCTGGTGCTTCATGGCTGCCTCCTGGTAGCTCTCATTTCATCCCCTCTATTCATTCATAACTTACTTTAAAGTGCCAGGTTAATATTATCATCTATTTCATTTTATTCTAGCATCAGAAACTTTGGTGGCTCCCAGTGTCCACAGTACCAAGTGTGACTCCTTAACTAAGGTTTATCTCTCTCTAGAGACCATCTGCTTTGGAGCTTCGTACCCATACAGAGTCTGATTAAACTCCCACTCCGCTGCTTTCAACCTTCCTTTCCCTGCTTCTCTGGCTTGGGTGCTCTCCTTCCTGTTCAAACTCCCTCGGCCTTCACGGTCTGCTGTGAGACCACTACTCATTCTCTGACGGCTTGCTCTCAATGCTCTTCCCACAACTGTCAATCACCTGTTTTTAACCTCTCCTTTGGCATTTTCTAATTTAATGTTTTTCTGTCTTCTGAAGACATCTTATACATCTTAGGAAAGGGAGCCCTCCTGAAACCTGTTTTCATCACAATACACACACACACACACACACACACACACACACACTCACACACACGGGAGTGGGTGGCGGGGGTAGGGGGAGAGGGAGAGAGAGAGAGAGAGAGAGAGAGAGAGAGAGAGAGAGAGAGAGAGGTTGAAACAGGATCCAAATATATTTAGAAATCTGGAATTTCTATACATTTATTTGTGTGTGGAGGTCGCCTTGAGGAAGCTTCTCTTCTTCCTGGGAACAAACGGGCCATCAGGCTTGCTAGAAAGCATCTTGATACACTGAGCCATTTGATGGTCTCCCAAATACATTTAGAAGAGGGAACCCTGGCAGGAGAAAGGGCACACAGAGAGAGGACAAGCATGAGCAAAGAATACGGCATGCATGTGTGAGGCTATTGTAATGAAACTCATTATTTTGTACAGTTTCTAATCATATGGAAAGTTAAAAAGAAGTAGCCAGATAATCATCAAGGAAAGCTAAGCCTTTCCAAATAGTGGGACCCTTCAGAGACACTTAGATTTTCATCAGCCTGTAGACAATGCCAAAGTAGCTGCTGTGAACTCAAGAAACCCTCAGGCATTGCACGGGCTTTCTCATGGCAAAGAGAAACCCTACTCCAGCCCAAATTAGACTCAGTCTGTTACCCATCAGACTGCCAGCAACTCTTACAAAGTGTGTCCATATAGTGTTCACCGATCACTAACTGGTCTCACGGCCTTGAACACATCACAGGTGTGGGTGGTCACAGTGACCCAAGCTGTCTGTACTCCTAGCACCTGTCATGGGTTCAGTCTGGGTCGCAGGATGAGACCCTGCCTCAGAGAAACCAAAATATAAAAACAAATAAATAAAAGTGAAGGCCCTTTTTGGCCATCTACTTTACCGCCTTCAAGCCTGAATTCTTTTGCTTATATTTAGTGAAATTTAGCTTTTTAGTGGGTTAAATTACACTTTTTTCAAAAGTTTAGTTTAGAAATGAAAATATTCCTTAAAGTGATTGTTTTATGAAACAGGAACTCATCAGGGGACCATGGCTGGCCTCAGACTCAGTATCTTCCCACTTTACCTTCCTGACTGGGGGTATTGCAAGCCTGCCTTACCACACCTGGCTCCTGAAGGTTTAACTATAGAGCAGAACTGTATCTCTTGACAGGCATGTGGCAATTACCTGTAATCCTAGCACTTGAAAGGCTGAGGTAGGAGGCTGGTGAGGGCTAGGCCAGCTTGGGTTACGTACTGAGACTGTTTTAAGTCAAACCAAACTGGTGGTGGTGATGCATGCCTTTAATTCCAGCACTCGGGTAGCAGAGACAGATCTCTGTGAGTTCGAGGCCAGTCTGTTTCAGAGCAGGCTCCAAAGCTACAGAGAAACTTTGTCTCAAATAACCAAACCTATCCATCCATCCATCTATCTATCTATCTATCTATCTATCTATCATCTATGTACAAAATTGTATACTGCTACTCAAATTTGTTGCCTTCAACTTTTTAAAATTAAATTTCATGGTGTAGCCAAACATTAGTTCAGGAAATGTACCCTGCCTTGATATTTCCTATCTTAACCAAATTTCCTGGAACCTGCTCTGTGAAAACATGTTTGTGCGTGTACGTGACCAATCAGTCCATGGATCAAAACCCTCAGTTGGCGACAGCACCACCACAAACTCTTGTCCCTTCGGGAGGCAGTGTTTGTTGCTACAGTCAAAGCAAAGACGCTATACTGGGGGTGGCGGTGGACTTTGGCAAATCACTTCATTTATGAAAAGATAGATTACATCAGCACATTCTCTGGTAAGAGTTAAAGATTCTAGCCTACGAAGGAAGGTCTCCCACTCAATTCTAGACCGTGCGAATTTAAAGGTAGGAAGATATATTGTCTTCCACTTGGCAAACAGCGTCCTTCCCTATGTGCGATGTGAAGGACTCACTCTGAATTCCAAGCTTTCACTCATTGGGGTTAAAATGGATTTGCAAAGAGTAAGCCCTTTCATTCAAGGAAACGACTGGCTTCTCCTAGCCCAAGTGTCAAAGCCGGGGGTGCCCATCACCGCTTAAGGAGAGCACCTACGGGCAGTGAAGGTGGATGTGGCTCTACTACAGTTCCCAGCATCCCTCTGTCCCACCCGGCTCCGGCCTCCCAGCCCGCGGCCGGCGGTGGCGCTGAGGCACTCTGGGAATCCGCTTTTCCTCCCGGCCAGGCGGGGGGGACCGCAAGTCCCGTCTGAAGCGTGCTATCCGACCCACTAGGCTTGGCCCGCTTCCACGCGCGGGCCGGCCACCGACGCCAACCTCGCCGCGCAGAGCGGCGAGCGCCCAGGCAGGGACACGCCCCGGAAGCGGCGTCCAGCCACTCAGAGCGGGCGGGGGCGGGCCCCGGCAGGCGAGCGGGGGCGGCTGGTCCGTCGCTCTCGGGGCGGGGCCGCACGGGCCCGCGCGTCTGGGTGGCGGCGGGGGCGCGCCCGTGGGGAGAGGCGGCTGCGGCTGCTGCTGGGGGGGGGGGGGAGGCAGGACCGGGAAGGGGGCAGGGCGGGCGGAGAGCCGTGTTCCTGAGGCGGCGGCGGCGGCGGCGGCGGCGGCGGCGTCTGGGCCTGGGGAGGGCGGGGAAGGAGGATGGGGCAGGCTGGGGGCTGGGGCCGGCGCTCGTAGTGAGGAGAGCCGCGCCGCTCTTCAAGTTGCGCGGGGAGCCGGCCGGTGCCGCCGCAGCCGCAGCCGCCTCGCGCGGCGGGGACGGAGGGCGGGCCAGAGCGAGCTGGGGAAGACGGAGCGGGCGCTGCGGCGCGCGGGCGGACGGCGGGGGGGGACGCGGGAGGATGGAGCAAGTGGAGATCCTGAGGAGGTTCATCCAGAGGGTACAGGCCATGAAGAGTCCGGACCACAATGGGGAGGACAACTTCGCCCGGGACTTCATGGTGAGTGTCCGCCCTCGCCGTCGCCTCGTGTCGCCCGCCCCGAGCTGCCCTCGCCTCTCCGGGCCGGCCGGGGCTGCCAGCGCTTTGTGTGCGGTGCGAGGACGGGCGCGGGGCGCGCGCCCAGCCGCCAGCGCCGCCGGCGAGCTTGCGGGAGGCGAGGTCGCCCCCGCCCCTCCGCCTCCTTTTCCGCGGGGCTGCGCGGCCCGTGCTGCGCCCGCCGCCCGCCGCCGCCCGCCCGCGAGCCAAGGGAGCGGCCGCGGGGCCCGGCCCGGGGCCTCCGACCCCGCCGCCCGCGACTACCTATTGTCTCCCCGGGCGGGCGGGCGGGCGGGCGGGCGGCGGCGACTGGGGTGCGGGCTCGCCTTCCCACGCCCGCCTTCCCCTCCGGGGAGGCCCGAGGCCAGCTGTCGGGCTGCGGCCGGCAGAGCGGCTTGCGGCTGGCGGAGCGACGGCGGTGTCCGCAGGAACTCGCGGAGCCCCTTCGCTGATGCCGGCGTCGGTCCGGGCGACGGTGGGACTACGCCGTCGCCGAGTTCACGGTTATTATCACCGCTTGCCAAAGGGTTGTCCGTAAGCAATCTTTACCTGATCTCCACTTGTCCCGTCCCGTTTATTTTCTGAGCCCCAGGTTCAAGGTGGTCGTGTGGCCAGTGTGACTTTAGGTGGTGGGGGTCTGCGTGGATGGGGGTTATCCTGGAGGAAGCTCACTCCGGACTCCAGGGGATATTGCCGAGGCCGGAGGGGATGTGACTATCACTTCCTATCCGGGGTGGGGGGGGGGAACTTGGGAACAATGGTCCTGGTGGGGTGGAGGCGACTGTACAGGCTGAAGCCCTGAACTGGGTGATAACCTTCCCGTCCCCCTTTTCCGCCACCTCCCCCCTTTCCGCACTCTGCTTGTGTAGGCAGGCTTGAGTGGAGGTGAGGGTTAAAAAGTAGTAGGTGAAATTGCTCTAGGTACGTAATTGGCGGGGGGTGTCAGTTCCGCCGGCGTGAGACCAGAAGCCGACTGCCTACATTATCCCCTCCCGCTCCCTTTATTTTTCTACTGGACAATGTTCCCTCTAGGGTTGTTTCCCGGCTTAAGAGGCGGTGGTTGCGGCGGCTGCTCCTACGGATGTTGCGCAAGACTGGGGCGTTGGAAACCCTGGAGGTCTGGGGAATGGAAAAGGAAATGGGACTTGGGAAGTCCTTCGCTCATTAGCGGGGGTTGGGAAACGAGCTAGGGAAAATTTTGCTCCTGGACAAGGTGCACTTCTAAGAATAATCAGTTAAATCTGAAACTTGGTTACGAAAGCCATACAGTTGAGGTCTATAAAAATGAGTGGGCACAATTCGTTGGCAAGTTTTTACTTCCAAGTGCAGATGAAGTGACTTTTAGTACAGAAGTAGGTATGAAAGAGATTTCTGTCTAGTAAGACTTTAAAGGTGTTAAAGTTGGCACAGTATTAATAGTATTGGGGAGCTTTGTGATTTCCACCTCTCAGATTTATAACAGTAGAAAGTAGGAGCAAGATTTTGTTTAATATATAGTAAAGACTGAAAAATGTAGATCAAATAATCCAATTATCCTTTATGTTAAACATTTTCTGGTATTTAGGTAGTGTTTTGGAAAGAGGACTTTTGATCTCTGAAGGTTAAAGTGTAATTTCTCCTTCCTACCATCAAGAATTTTGATTGTGTTAGTATCTTTTGAATGATGTCATTTACAGAATTGGATAGTCCTCTTTTTACTACTCTGTAGGAAATGTCGAAGAAAACAGTTTATTTAGGATGTTTAAAACTACTGGCTTTCAGCCTTTCTTGGTTATGGAAGGGGCCATGTGGTCCCTGGCTGTCAGTGGTTTGCATGCTTGTCACCCTGCTGTCTGGGCATATTCTGTCAGGGAGCTTTGTTTGGTAATGCAGGCCGTTGAGACAGGTGCCCAGTCCCTGAACTTTTGGTCGGAATAGAGCCTTGAGTTTCTTGCTTTGGAGATGTGTGGAGGATTCCTATAGGAGATGTCGTTTCACAAGGACCAAATCTGTTTCCATTCTTCTCTCATACCAAAGTATAACTACGTAATTCTACATTAGAAATTTGATGACTAAAGCTATTCTTTTATAGTGCTTGCTTTTTTTTTTTATTTCCTGACTTGATAAGCAACAACTATAAATAAGACTGTTGGCAGTTGACTTTGCCCCCCCCCCCCCTTCATATTTATTTCTAGAAGGCTGGAAAGGAGCTATCCTCTGTCATGGAAAGAGAATTAAAGGTGATCTGATAAATTCTAACTTGTTTTTCTTAAATTCTGATGTGGATTAAAAACTCCAATTTAAAATCTTAACATTATAGAACTGAGTCTTAAAAGGTATTATCACTATTACAACTGTGTCATTATAAAGTAATACAGTTTCAAAATTGGAAATTATAGGTTACTAATTATTAATAGTAGTAACCATTAATGGTAATACTTATATTTGGGAAAGTCATTCATACTTTGGTCCTATTCCAAGCATTGAGTTATTTCCATTATTCTCTCTGTGTTTACGTTTGTAATGGTCTGTGTCACAATAAGTACACATTCCTTTGTAAATGTTGAGGGGTGTTGTTTTCTGAAGGGCAGGCAGCTGAACTCACTCTGTGGTCCAGGCTGTCCTTGAACTGGAGGAAACTCTGCCTCAGCCTCTCCGACACTGAGATAAAGCTGTGAGCCTGCCATGCTTGTGCCATAGTCTTGTCTTTTGGAGTGTTTTAACTTAGATTTTGGTGTCTTTTGTTAATTACAGCTACTTTCTAGGAATGATTTTAAGAGGCTGTGTCACAGTGTGACTTACAGTTTAATCGTTTGCTTATAGTTGAATATTTAGTCTATTGTATTTTTATTAAATACTTTGATGAACACAAATAAAGCCTCTACATTGTTTATTGTTTAATAGCCTCTTTACAGGAAGTACTAGATCAGAGGGTACAATATATATGTTTATACATATGTTTACAACTTTAAAAAGCTACTTCATATAACTGTCAATAATGTAAATCTATTGTAATGATCTTGATTTTATTTAATGGTTTAGAAATTGTATCTTGTTTGGTCTGAAATTTTTAAATTTCTTTTTGTTGTTTTTGAGTCTATATCTCAAATAGCCTAGACTAGCCTTGAATTTGAACATATAAGACTGACCTTGAACTCTGGATTCTCTATCCTCTACTACTCAAGTGCCAGAAGTATTTGCTACCATGTCTGGCATGAATTTCTTGATTACTATTGATAGAAAAATTTCTATCTCAACAGTCAGGAGCTTAGGTAGGGAGGTGGTGAGTTTCAGACACACCTAGTTTGTATGAGAATGAGACCTTGTTAAAGATGGACAGGAGAGAAGGAATAAACTATAGTTTTGTTTTTCTCGGCCTTGGCCTGAGGTACCCATTCTCTCGAAAGGAGAAACAGGCACCAAGATTTTATAACCTATGCCAGGCGCATCATTCCTGATATGCTAATTTTGCTAACAGAATACATAACTAACTTGTGACTGGTCTGGAACTTGATCTTTACTCTTAACTTTTAGACTAAGATGGTGGTACTCATTGGTATTTGACAGGTTTTTAAAATTTTTATTTATTTATGTGTATGGGTATTTTGCCTGTGTGTATATCAGTGTACCATGTGCATACCTGATGCTCAGAAGAGCCCCAAAGAGGATGTCGATCCCCTGGGATTATAGTTACAGACAATTGTGAGTTGTCTTATGGGTGCAGTAGAACAGCCAGTGCCCTTAATGTTGTCTGAGACATCTCTCCAGCCCCTAAAGTTAGGTTTTACTCCATACATATCCCCTGAAGTTGACTGACACAGAGGCATCCTTGAACCATGTATTGAGGACCAGAGAGCCAGTATATAATGCAGACAGACAGAAGGTGACACCTAAGACAGGTAGGGTTTGGACTGTGAGAGGTGTGGTGATTCCTCCTTTTCTTCTGCCACTTAGTGAAGGAATCTTACTATATTTAATATTTATATTTTCCATGGGGTCATAATGGTACCTGTGCACTTGCAGACATGTTCAACCTTTTGATGCAACACTAAGTTGTCATCTACAAATTTACATAGAAAACCATGCAATTGAGTTAACAAAATAAAACATGCTCCAGAAAGATCTTATGTTAAATGAGTTTACAATTTGGTGTTGGCCCACATTCCTCCTTATCCTGGGGTGTATGTGGAAAGCTGCAGGTTGGAAATACCTTTTAGGGTCACAGGGAAAGTGAGATTATTGAGAACAACAAATGTGCTAGCTTAACATTCCTGTGGTCTTCCCTTCCCTTTCCCCACACCCACCTTCCCAGCCTGCTCGATAAGGTTACTGTAAGCCTTATCTTATTCAGATATGTTCTGTTAGGGAAGCTGAAAGTCTCTGGAGGGCCATCGAAGGTTTTAAGAAAGGTAGTTACTTGGCAGAAAGGACTTGATCTGAATTAAGTCAAGGAAAATAGAGCATTTATAACAGATTTGATGAGGATTAACAAGCCTTAAGCCCAGTGTGGTGATTGCACTTGTGGTCTCAGCACTCAGAAGACCGAGGATCCTGAGTTCAAAGCAAGTTTGGGGTTAAACACTAGGCTGAGGGTGGAGGAAGAAGAGAGAGATGTCTCAGTAATTTACTAGGTGTGAACATAGTATTATGTATGACTCAAAGATTTCTAGCTTGGGATACAGTCAAGCTAGGTACAGTGGATAAAGGAATATGAGAAGAAACGAGTAGAGCTGATCAAACAAGATCGCAGGAGAGAGTTTCAGAGAAGAAGATGAGTTTAGTTTGGGACATGTTAAATGCCTGTGAAGTGTCCAGTAATTTAAGGAGGTAGGAGTCATATGAGTTTGAGGTGGTAGTTGAAAGCTTACTGAGTGACTAAGTTGATTCAGACAGTGACAGCTTTAGCTTGAAATAGCATAGGTCTTAAAAAGCAGCTAGAGGGAGATGTTTGTGATTGTTGCTGGGAAGGTGTGGAGGGACAGGAACCAGGATGTCAGAAATGCCTGGGAGGGATTTGAGAAAGGAGTTGTTACTAGAGTCAAATAATAGTGCTAGAAGGACTGGTAGCACCCATTCCATTCGGCAAGTGGGAATTTTGCTCTCTAAGAAAAGCAGTTTATATGAGATTATGAAGAGCCAGATTACAATGGTTTAAAGAGAAAATAGATGAAATATAGGTATGGTTCCCTTCCACTTATTTTAACATTGTGAAACTAGACAGTAGAATCTGCAAAAAGACCCAAGTTTTGAGAGAGAATGTTTTTTCTATTATTTATTATCTATGCATTTATTTTCTTTTAAGTATAATTAAGTAAAACCCTGAAATCTTCAGATTTGGTGCTTGTATTTGAAATGTTAGAAGACAGGGAGGATGAGTAAAGGTCTACAAAGATCTTATGCTTCAGACAGTAGGTAAGTTTGAAATATTTGTTCACTAATATTGTGGCCTGTAGGATTGTTTAAAGATAATAATAGCTTTATAGAGATATAATTGTCTACCATTGAGTTTATTCAAAGTTCACTAGTTTTTAGTACAGCCACAGAGTTGGACAGTCATCACCACAGTCAATTGCAGAACATTTTCATCACCCCATGTTTGTTTGTGATCACTTACTGCAACCATCAGGAATCAATCCCTTTCTGTCTCTTGAGAGTTATTTGCCTGACCTGGACAGTCTATTTAAATGGGATTGGAATATTTGTTTTATGACTGTCTTCCCATAATGTTTTGTTTTGTTCGCTTTGTTTTTGTGTTGTTCCTGGTTTTGTTTATTTGGTTTCTTTGAGTTAGGGTATTGCTGTATCCTTGTTGACCAGGTGCCTGGCTTGCCTCAAGTCTTCGCAGTGCTGGGATTAGAGGCCAGTGCCACCATACCAGGCTGACAAGTTTTCAAGATTCATTCATGTTGGTTGCATTGTGGGCTAAGAATATGGTTTTTTTTTTGTTTTTGTTTTTGTTTTTATTTTTGTTTTTAATGACTGAATTATAATCTACTAGGTGGAGAGCATGTTTTATTTATTCATTAGTCTGTTGACTGGTATTTGAATCGTTTCCCCCTTTTGGCCACTATGGATAATAATGCTGCTGTGAATGTTTGTTTGTAACTTTGTGTGGGTGTATGTTTTCAATTCTCTTAGATACACATCTAAAAATGGAATTAGTGGAATTGTGCAGCTGGTTGAGTTTCTTCTAAAACTGTACATTTAACATCCCACATAATGGAATATATGTGGTTTCCAGTTTTGCTATATCCCCATGTCTATCTATCTGATTATTGCTATCTTTGCGGGTGTGAAATAGTATCTTGGGTTAGCTTTCTATCTTTCAGGATTTCGTATATGTAACTAGTTTTTGAAAGCCAGTGATAGGAAATATTTTAACATCCTTAAAATTGAGTTAATCTTAATGCTTAGTGTCAATAATTTGGTTACTGCTTTCTTGCCCATACTCTGTGTTCAGCAGACGTACTTAAATTTTAAATTTCAAAAGTAACAGCAGACCTTTTAATTTTCCAAACAGATCTTTGAACACTGCACTAAAAATTTACTTAATGTGTTAATTTCCTATTGTGATTTCTGTATTTATTTTTAGAATATTGTTGGGTTTTTTCAATATTTGAGTTTAGTTTAGAAGAGGTTTTGAAAGGATGAAATAGACATTAACATTCAGATAAATTTAATTTTTCATACATTAAACATGTTTATGTTTCTATACCACTCATTTCATTAAACTCATTTACATTTCTGACTAACCTCATCTGGAAATCTTTTAGACTAGAGGCCAGCACTTAATTCTTGAGCTGTCCCTATGCCTAAGTGTAAGCACTGCTGTCCATTGCATGAGTAGAAATTGTACTTAGGTTTACTGCTATTAAGACAAAGTCCATAGTAGTCTTGGACTCCTGTGAGAGCTGTTTTCCCCCCTCTCCTGTGCACTGCTGTGTCACACAAATGTGGTAGTACTTTTAGCAGTCAATGGGAAAGAAAAAGGGTGATAAATGATTAGAATGGTCAGTGAGATGACCCTGTGGGTAAAGGCCCTTTACTGCTAGCCTCAGGGTCTGTGTTCAGTCCCTTGAACCCACATGCGGAAGGAGAGAACTGAGTGCCCAGGTTACCCTCTGATCTCCACTTGAGCACTGTGGCATGCACACACGTGTTTGTGGAGAGGTGGCTCATGCTGCTCTTAAAGATGACCCAAGTTCGGTTCCCAGCACCCACATCTGGTAGCTCACAACTGCCTATGATAACTTCAGTTCCAAAGGGTCCTCTTCTGGACTCCATAGGCACCTAGATTCACATGTGTACACAATAACATATATATACATATATATATATATATATATATATGTATATATATGTATATATATACATATATATATATATACATATAAGTCATTTTTTTCTAGATTAAAAAGAAAGCTAGACTGAAGTAAAACCTTTAAAAGTATGGTTTTGTTATTTGCTGCTGCTTCTGCAAAAGTCTGAAAATACTGTCCTCTGTTTCTGTGAGTGCTGCTTAGTGCGCTTAGATATTCAGGGGTCATCTAAGTGGGGTATAAATCATGCACTTTTAAGGGTATTGTGTTAGAATGTTCGTTTTCTATAAAATACCCCATATTAAACTTATTGTTTTGAATTAATTAATGAAATCTGGATAACCATATCACTGTGATCTTGTGTGAACTGGTAGATGTTTGGGGAGTAATTACAAAGTAGTACTTGCTGTCTCCTTGCCTCCAGTTTCTTGTCTCATTCAGTCCATTCCACGGATCATATTCACTTTCCTAAAATACTTTGAAGTGTTGGTATCTTTAGACTAAAGGGAACCATACTAGTAAAATCAGAAGACACACGTTTAACCTCTTCCTTCTCAGTTGTATAGTTTCTTTTAATCTATAGACGACACACTGGAAGCTTGATTCATTTGTATTTCCTCTCTGCACCCTTAGTTTCTCATGTCCCCCTCCCCGTCTTTCCTCTCCTCCTCCCCTTCCTCTCTTCCTCTTTCTGTCCTCTCTTTGCTTTCCCTTCTCTCCTCTTCCTCTCCAGGGATGGAAGCAAAGGCCTTCAAGGTAAATACTCAACTGTACTATGAGCACTGTCTCCAAAACACGATTTCCTAGTTTAGAGGCCTGTATAAAAAACCTGTGTTGCTTGACCCGACGTTACAGAGCCTTCCTCAGAGTCCCACTACCTTTGCAGTGTAAATGCCTATACTTGGTGGTATGTGTTTTTTCTTCCTTCTGAAATAAGTTATTTCTCAGCTTTGAATGTATTTATCAAATAAATGAAATCTTGCATATATGTGGTGTACTGTTGGACATACTTCTTCTTAGAAATCATAAGTTTGCCTTTTACAGACTCAACTTCGAAGATAAAAAATTAAATTTTTTTTAGGCTGGTGTGGTGTCAGACTCCTTTAATCCCAGCACTTGGGAGGCAGAGTTCCGAGTTCTCTTGAGTTCCATAATAGCCTGATCTACATAGGGAGCTCCAGGACAGCCAGAACTACATAGAGACCTTGTCTCATATAAATAATAAGTAAGTAGATAATTTTTTTTTTTTTGCTTGTAGCCTAAACTGGCCTCAAAACTTGCAGTAGCCCTACCTCACCCTCTTCTATGCTAGAATTAGAAACTTTTACTACCACACCCTATTAAAAATGTAGATTGATTTCACTATTACCTAAAGTTTATAAGCAAACATGTACTTAATTCCCCGCTTTTCCATAATTAACATATCAATAATGTAGTTGATGTGAAAGCACTTGTTTTCCACTGTAAAATTGGATTTCTAATACCATGTAGAAAAAAGCCCTTTCGCCAGGCGGTGGTGGCTCATGCCTTTAATCCCAGCATTTGGGAGGTAGGTGGATCTCTGAGTTTGAGGCCAGCCTGGTCTACAGAGCTAGTTCCAGGACAGCTAGGGCTACAGAAAGAAACCCTGTCTCGAAAAACCAAAAAGAAGAAAGAAAACAGGTTTTGATTAGGTTTGAATTTAAAGGTGCTAAGGATATGAAATTGTTCTGAACCACCACTCTTCCAAAAAGAGGCTGAACTCAGTCGACGTTTTTCCTATTCTTACAGTGGTTACTAAGCTTTGTTTTAGATTCATGTAATTACTGACAGTGGTAGACACAAGATAAGCAGAGTGGCTTTGGAGTGTGAGGTGGGGATCCGGTTAATCTTGGGCGTTGGGACTGTATATTAGTCTACGCTTCCTGTAACAGCTTCTTTTTAGACTTGTTTTAAAATTTTTTGACATGTGAGTAACTAAACTAACTGGGTAGGCACTAAAGATGGTTACAGATTTGTTCTTTTCATCTGTAGTCTCTGTCATACACTAGTTATACAAGAAAAACAGTTATTGACATTTATGAGAGCTCACCATGTTCTAGGTACTGGGTTCGGTCCTCAGCTCCGGGGGGGGGGGGGGGGGGGGGGAAGAAATCTGAGTTTAGATCTCCAAACAACTGTGAAAAATCCAGGCACAGTGGTGTACCCCTGTAATCCCAGAATGCAGAGGTGGAGGCAGGAAGATCCCAGGAGCTCACCACCAGCCATCCTAGCCAAATCAGTGAGCTGTAGATTCTGAAAGAGGCCCCCCTCTCAAAAAATAGGTAGAGGATAACTGAGGAATACACAGAACATTGAACTGGGAAGAAATCACATTTAAAGATGTCTTTAGGTTTTAAGGTTGTATTTGTGCTCTAAACAAAGCAAGACAGGAAAGGAATTATAGATCCTGTGCTACAAATGTAAAGAACTTTTTTTTAATATAAGATCTTTATTGACAGATAATTCACATAGTATACAGTTTTCCTGTTTGCACAATTTGATAGACTTTAGTCCAGCATCCTCATAGGCCCATGTTTTAGAACATTGCTGTCTTCAATTTCTTTCTTTCCTTTTTTTTGGGCGGGGGGAATGCCGAATGCTGTTTATTGAAGGAGGGAGGAGGTCTTAAATATAGGCTTACAGCACAGTGGGAGAACCCTGGAGGGTAGAAGTGTAAAGAACTTTTTTTAGATCTTTTCCCCCCACCTTTGTATAGGATGGTTTTACTTCTGGTGTCATAGACTCTAATGTTAAAAAATACTGAAACTGGAAATTAAGGTTGATGGATCTTGAAAGGCAACAGGCTGAGTTTAACCCAAGACACGGAATGAAAACAGATGCTTTCCTATGACATTGTACTGCATAGGCTAGCATTTGCTTTTATTAGCTATAAAACATTAATAAAGCCTCCCCAAGTAGAACATAAATGTCTAGAAAATTTTCCAAAAACTTTTGTTTGATGTTAATAGCCTACATCCAAACTAGGTTAAGAGTATAAGGGAGAGGGAGAAAAATCTGTTGCCTAGGTGACTGCATGTCAGCCCTTCTGTGATTCTCCCATGTCTATTTGACATATTGGGGCTGTTTTTTTATTTGGCTTTGCTTCTCTGCACTCTTCTGTTTTACCCATTTCTGCCTAATAAAGGCATCCCTTACATCTTACAATAACTAGTCTCTTTTGAGTTTAAGGGAAAAGCTCAGAATGACTAGAATTGTTACAATCTCACTTTCAAGTTACTGAGGCAACTTGCCATTGAGGTGAGTGTTCTGTTGTGTTAAGTGAAGTTGGTCAAGGTGAGGGCTTATTCATATGTGTATGGGAGAAACTTGTGAAGCGAAAGGGAGAAATGTTTTACCAGGGGAGGAAGGCAGCCCAAGAAGTGTATAGTATAAGACAAGATGTTTTTCAAAACCAAACCTGAAGAAACTATTTTAAGGTTCCATCTGTCTTTTAATCACCTTTCTGTTATTGGAACAAATACTTGAGATTGTCACCTCTTAAAAGACATAAATGATACTTTGCACTACTGTTTTTGCAGTATATGTTAAGTCAGTGTTCTGTTCCTGAGCTAGTATCTTCCTAGCCCTTTAAAGCTTCTTATTTTATTATATGAATGTTTGCTTACATTTATGTATGTGCACCATGTTTGTGCCTAGAGAGCCCTTCGAGGCGGGAACTGGAGTTCAGAGGGGTTGACCTGCCCTGTGGGTGCTGGGAAGTGAACCGTGTCCTCTGCAAGAGCAGCAAGTTCTACCTGCAGGGCCATCCTCCTGCACACTTCGCTTTTGATATGGAGTTCTGCTAAATTGTCTGTGCTGCCCTTGAACTTGGGTGTGATTTGGGATTATAAACCTGTGTTATCAGGCTTGGCAAACAGTTGTATTTGCACTATACTTCCAGAGGATCCAGTTCATGATGGTTGGTCACATTGCTTTTTGCGTATATGACAAAGCAGTACATCATGACAGAGTGGCTCAGAATAGACACTGTCTCATAGTCAGGACATGGGAGGAATGGAGTTACCCACAGTCCCATCTGAGGGCATTCCCTCAGAAACTCAATGACTTCCTACTAGTCTTCACCTCTTAAAATCCTTCCCATTTCCCAGGAGTTTAATATAGTGCATAGTATGAAATCTTCCTAGTGTGTTAAAGAGAGGTGGGTATGGTGGTGCATGCCCTTAATCCCAGCACTTGGGAGGCAGAGGCAGGCAGATCTCTGAGTTTGAGGGTAGCCTGGTCTATACAGCAAGTTCCAGGCCAGCCAAAGCTACATGATGGGACCCTGTCTCAAAGGAAAGAAAAAGAAAGCAGATGTTACTTTCTGTTCATTCCAGTGTGTTCATTCCAATATATGACTTTTATCTGCTGCCCACTATAGAGGGCTATCTTGAGGATCACCTTTACTCTGTTTATTTTCTTTCTCTTCAGAATGGATTTGTTTTAATTTGTGCCTAATTTTGACATGTTACACATTTGTTATTGGGAAAATACTGGTTCATTGAATTTACTACCAACTTCTAAGTGTTAATACATTTTATTTATAATATCAAGTAATCATATGTGCTAATATTACCTCCTCACTGGAAAGTATTTAAACAGTGAAAGCTGTTAAGCTTGTGGTGAATTCAGGAGTGTGAGTGTGTACGTTTAACATTTTGAATTATTGCTTGAAGGCTCTATTTATGTCTCTTTTCCTTTGAAGTGATAGGCTTTTAATTGTTCATTTTGAAGGAAATGTCTGGGGTTTAGCTCTTTGTTGGAATGATTGCCTATACATGTGAAGCCCTGGACTTGGTCTCTAGCACTAGAAGGAAAAGGGAAGGAGGTTGTCTAACAGTTAACCAAGCTAGTATACAAATGATGTTCTATGGAAAGGTGGCTAGTTCCCCTTATAACTGAAAACCAGCCTAGGCCTCCTTTGTGCTAGGATTACAGGAATATGCTACCACATCTGGTCAGTTTGAAATAAGTTTCTCTTGAGGTTTCTTTTTTTTTATCCTATCCATTATTTATTTGCTTAGTGTAGTGGCAGTGATTGAATCAAAGACTTTGTGTCTCCTAGGCAAGAACTGGTACTGAATGGTAGCACTGGTCCACATCCCTAGCCCACATGTATTATTTAGAAATGTGTTGTTTAATCTGCAGGTAGTGCTGCTACTGATTTCTAGTTAGATCCCATTTCTCTTTAATAATAAAACACTATATAATTTTTTTTCTAAATTTGTTAAGTTTTATATTATTGTGGCCCATATTTATGCCCCATTACCTGGTCTGTCTTGGTCAGGGTTCCTTTGCACTTGAGGGGAGCATGTATTCTGTAGTTACTCGTGAAATAATTTATAGGTGCCCATTCTGTCTGGTGGATTGATGGTGCTGTTGAGTTCAATTATGTCCTTACTGATTTTCTGCCTCCAGCATCTGCCTGTTGCTGATACATAGGTGAAGGCTCTAGCTAGTAAGTGGACTCCAGTGTTCCTACTTCCATTTCTGTCAGTTCTGCCATGTGCTGTGATGAATTAGTGTTAGATGTGCACATAGACCATTGTGTCTTCTTGGAGAATGGACTCCTTTCTTGTTTTGTGATAACCCCATTAGTCTCCATCATTTAACTTACTGTAAAGTCCACTCTATCCAAAATAAGTATGGCCATTTTCTTGATTCATCTTAGAATGATAGATCTTTTGTATGTTACCCCTTTTTTGATTCAGGTTCTCTCTATAAAGCCCAGACTAGCCTGGAACTCTTTTTTTCCTGCCTGTGTCTTCTGAATGCAGAGATTACACGTATGTGTCACTACAGATGATCTGGTCATCCATTCACTTTTAATCTATATATGCCTTATTAAAATTAATTTCTGTAGTCAATATATAATTGTCTTGATTCTTACCTATTCTCATAATCCGTTGTAATTGATGCACTTATATTTATATATACTGACATTCAAATGGTTAGTAATTTACAGCAATGTCTGCTATATGTGTTACGTTTTATGTTTTCATTGTTCTCTTTTTAATCTTCTACTCTTTCTGCCTTTTTGGCTTTTCACTGAGCACATATTATTTTCTCTTTTCTTTTATTTGTATTCTTTTCACCTTTTAAAGTGATTGACTTATAAGTTATTATGTACATTTTCAGTTAATCTAACTCACTTTTTACATTTTTAAATAAGGTAAGACTTGTATTAGTTTATTTTGGATGTTGTTGTTGTAGTAGTATTGTTTTGCTTTGTGTGTGCTCCACTCCCACTCCATGCCTGTGATAAAATACCATGAATGAGCAGCTGAAGGGAAAACTTACTTTGGATCTAGTTCCAAAATGTTAGATGTCTGTAATGGTGGGAAGGCATGGCAGCAGGATCAGGAAGCTAGAGTTTCCACCCCCTGAATACATGGGAGGCAGAAGGTGAACTCAAAGCCTATCCTCCATGACACACTATCTCCACCAAGGCCCATCACCCTGAAGTCCCATCACCCCCAAACAGCACTACTAACACCATCTGAGACTCAAGCATTAACAGATGAGCCTGGAAAGGGGCACTTTTCATGACTAAGTACTTACTCCTTTCTCTTATTTCTTCTTTACTGCTAATATTATTTCATTTGAACATAATCATACACAATATACACATAGCATGTAATTTTTTGTGCGAACGTGTGAATTTTTTACCTGTTAGATTAAGAATAAGTGAAACAGCAGCTTTAGTCTAGCCTATACTCCTAGGAGACAGGGAGAAGAATACTAAGTTCAAGGCTTATCTGCGCTATGGATATGACTTCAGGACTAACTTTTACAGCTTAGTAAGAAATTACCTTTATTTTTTTTTTTCAAGATTTTATTTTATTCTGGTTTCTGGAATCACAAATAATTCTTATATTTGGCCTTCTTTAGGTAAAGTCACAACATGACTCTTCCACAGGTATCATATCAGATATCTGCACACCAGATATTTACATTATGATTTACTTTATAACATCAAAATTACATTTATGAAGTATCAATGAAATAATTTTGTGGTTGTGGGACACTACAACATGAAGAACTATATTGAAGGGTCACAGCATTAGGAAATTAGAAACATAGGTATATGGCATAATAATTAAGAAAAGAAGGTAAATAATTATTGAACACAGGAGAGCAAACTATCAGCCTTTCCAGTAATCAGAGAAATGTAAATTGGTGATCATTAATTTTCTTTGGAGGGGCTAACTGATTTGGCAAAATCCAAAAATTTATAACTGAAAAAATTAGAAACAATAGCAGTATAGAAAAAGTGGTATTTCTAGGTCTATTCATGGGAAAGTAAAATGGTGATGCCTATTTGGGAGAGCAGTTGGCCACTTGTAATAGAATGCTGTCTAACACACATCAAATTCTTGAGTCTTTCTGTAGTTCATGGATATATATACAAAATGGTATGTCCTAGTAGATCATTTAAATTTTTGTGAAACTTTAAGTATCTTTTAGTAAGATAATTTACCCTGCTGACACATATATAAGATGAGGTGGACTTTCAAGGAGAGAGAGATTTTGCATTTTCCCTTTATACTTGGAGAAAAGAGTTAGTGGGCCTGAAGTTGCTCTTCTTAGGAAGATCTGCTTTGTATAGTAAGCCCTAGCTGATATCTGGGAACTTGGGCTTTTAGAAGGGTTCCCTTGTTAAAAGTGGTTCATTGTGTCTTGATTTTTCAAGCAATGTTGTTTATGTTAAACACCTGCCTTCATGCAGGATTTTAGACGGTTGAGATATGCTGCTCCAAGAGTGCCTTGTGGCTCAGCAGTGAACCCTGGGCACCGCCTCTCTAGTGAGTTTGTCTGGTAAACAACTCTTTACACAGCCTGTCACAACTGATTCAGGAATTCATGGGTCCTTTTGACATCACTGAGAGCGAGCTGTAGGAAACTTGTACTTCCTGGCTTTCTTCTCCTGGGCTTTGTTTCACACACCTTTCTCTCTGCTGCTTTTATTTCGTATCTTCTGGCCATAGCTCTGAGTGTGATTACATTTTGGATCTTCCTGGATTCTTTGGCAAGTTTTTTTTTTTTTTTTTTTTTTAATATGTAAGTACTGTCTGACCTCTTTGTTTGGCACATGACTACAGAGCTACAACCCTGGAAAGAGCAGATTTTGATGGACATCTAGAGTCCTTGCCAAACTGGGGAAGAACATTCTTCAGGAGGGAACAGATGAGCATGTTTGACAAACGGAAGGCTAGTAGGGGCTGGCACGTGAGGTGGTAAGATTAGGAGATGAATCGGAAGTAGGCTGATTAGCAGGCCAGAGGAAACAGGATGAGGTTTCATTAGTACACTGCTGGGAATTGAACCTTGGTCCTCATGCGTGTGTTAGATAAGTGCTCTATCCCTAGCTGGAAAGTATGAGTTTATGCCAGGTATACTGGTATATGTTGTCCCACCCTCACCCTGCTCCCAGGCAAAAATAAGATTTTTTTTTTTAAGAAGCTGAAGTTGAAATAGAAGCTTTGCCTGATGAGATTGAGGGTAATAAGTGAATTAAAAAAAAACTTTGTTCACAGCCCGGCATGGTGGCACACACTTTTAATCCCAGCACTCAGGCAGAGCCAGTTGGATCTTTGTGAGTTTGAGGCCAACCTGGTCTATAGAGCGAGTTCCAGGACAGCCAGGGCTGTTACACAGGAAAACATGGTCTCAAAAACAAAAAAAACCAAACCTTTGTTCAGGTATGTTATTTAAGACAAGATGACTTTGGCCGTAACTCCCTGAGTGTACTTCATTTCCTCAGGTCTCTGATGCTAAGTAGGTTCAGGCCTGGTTAGTACTTGAATGGAAGAACAAGTTAAGGCAAACTACTCCACTTTATTTTTTTTAATCAGTTTCAAATCAATATGATTAAACAACAATTTTAAATTTTACTCTCTCCAGTTGTACAGGCTATATTATGTAGCTCACTTGAGTGTGTTATAGATGTGATTAGAAGGATGTCAGTTCATTAACTGTGGTGTTCTGAATGTAATTATCAATGCCTATTAATGTCTGAAAGATATGCTCTGTTTTACTGAATGTATAGAAGACACCATAGCACTATGGAATAGAAAAGATTACATCTATCAGACAGTGGTTATAGTCATTGTCAGTAGTGATGGGATTGAAAGCCAGGGATGGTAAATAAGAAGCCCTAAACAGGAAAAATGATGTGAAATCAGTCATCATGATGTTGATGATTGCATCTGAATCATTAACTTTTTTTTCTTCAAATTTTTGATGCCTCTTGAGATTACTAACAACCTGCTAAAAGTAATTTCAGTAGAGATATAACAGAAAAAAATTTTTTTCAGAAGGTTAGTAGTTTACCAGGAAATGTTGGGTTTTTTTTCTTTAAAACTTTGACCACAGCTTTGTGGCACTCTAGTCTTGTAATAATAATTATTTTCCATATAGTGGTGAATATATTTGGGCTGTTTAAATTGCAGATGTGATAATTGGCCTGTGCGATGTTTATTTTGGCAGTGATAAATATCCGTGCTGTAAATTTTTTTAGTTGGAGGTAAAGAGAATTGATGCTATTGTCAGTTAATGTATAACAGTGAGTATTTTATTAATGATGGGTTGCTTTAGTCCCCTATGAAAATTGGTGCCTGTTTTCTTGAAGATAAGATACATCATCATTTGAAGTGAGATATTACTAGGAGCCACATTTGTGTGTGTTGTTGGAGACAGGGTCTCAGCCTGGGATGACTTCAGACTCTTAAGTAGCCAAAGCTTGCATTGAATTCTTTATTTCTTTCTTTCTTATTATTATTTTGAGACAGGGTTCCAGCATGTAGTCTTGGCCTTCCTGGAACTCTCGGAGATCTGCCTGTTTCTGTCTCCTCTAAGAGCTGGGATTAAAGACAAGTGCTACAACTTTCAGCATTTCCTTGAATTTTGGATCCTCTGTGCCCCAAACACTGGGATAATTCTAGTTATGCACCACTACACCCAGATTAGGAGCCCCAGTTTTAATGCCTGGAGTTTGGGATTTCTGAGATGTTTACTGTGGGGACAGGGAGAAAAAAAATCTTTGGAGTTGGAATTAACTTAATTAATAGACATTGGCTGCATGAGTTTAATGGGTGGGGAGGCATTAGATAAAGAAAAGGAAGGTGCTGGTAATAGAAATGAGCCTGCCCTGTGAACTGGAGTGCCCCTCCCCACAGACACCCTTGTCCAATTTACTGTGTAAAGTAAAATTTTCTTTTGTAGTTAAATTTGTTCAACAAAACTAATGCATATGGCAGTTTTTTTCCCAAGAGAGTTCTCTATGTAGTCCTGAATGTCCTAGAACTCACTTTGTAGACCAGACTGACCTCAAACTAAAAAAGATCCACTTAACTCTGTCCCCCTATCCCTCCGAGTGCTGAGATTAAAGGCATATGCCACCACACCTGGCAGCATATGGCAAAATTTTATTACATTTGTTTATTATTTGGGGGGTGTATGTGTGTGTGTGTGTGTGTGTGTGTGTGTGTGTGTGTGTGTGTGTGTGTACACCACAGTGTTCATGTGGAGCTCAGTGGACAACTTTCAGGAGTTTAGTTCTTCTGTGTGAGTCCTGGGGTTCAGACTCAGTTCATCAGACTTGGTAGCAAGCGCCTTTATTCTGCTGAGCCATCTCACTGGTCCAGTATGGCATAATTTTATTGGTTTCTGATTTAAATGATGTTCTACTTTTATTTCTATAAAATATCTTCATGGTAAGTAAAGAATAAACTTAGATTAAAAGTTTTTGTCTAGCTAGGAGTGGTATATACCTGAGGTCCCAGCACTTCAGAGGCGAATATCTGTCATGGATTTTAGTGATAGGAGCTGTTGTTAATAAAATGTGAAGCTCTGGCCTATATCTTCAGGGAGTTCTAGTTCTATCAAGGATGATGTGTTTGTATATTGGGATGTGTCATTGACTAGAGGTACATATAAAGAGCTGAGATAAAGATGAGGAAGCAGTTTGGGAGGAAGTAGATGGTGGAGTGTGTTACAGTACTTAGTCTCAGGAAAATGTTTCAAGATGATTTCTATTCTGGTATACTGAGAAGCAAAGACAAATGGAATAAATGAAACAGAAGTCAGCTGGAGTAAAGCACACAATAGATTTTGTTTTTGTTTTGTTTTGTTTTACCTAAGAGACGCTGAAATTCTCATTTATTTACCTCATATATCCTTTGTTAATCAGTCCTGCCTATCAGCTTCAAATGAAAAAATATGGTGTTTTTTGCCAGTTTCACTTGCTGATGTAAAGTTTTGCCATGTTTGTACAGGGTTAAATAAATAAGTCTGGTGTTTTACAACAGAGACTTAAACTTTTTTCATTTGGAACCCATACAATAGATATACTGATCAAACATTACTGATAATAAATCATAATTCTTAAAAACAATTCTTTGGCATGCACATAATTATACTATTTATTTAAGATGAGTAGGGCTAAGGATGTAGTTTAGAGAGGTAGAGTGCCTGGCGTTGAAATCCACACTAATTAAGGGTTTAAGATTAGAGAGATGTGAATGCTAATAAGGTAGATATGCTTTTAAAAAGCTGCTGAGCTCAGCTTTATAACATGGGTTCTGGATGTAACTGAGGTCCCATGCTAATTGCAGCAGTACTTTATCAACTAAATCATACTAGTTTGATTTTATTCAAACATCCTAAGCCAGTACAGTCCAGAGATAGGCTAATTTGATAGTTATATGTTAATTAATAACAATATTTTTAAAAGTCTGTTTTCTGTAATTAAACCATGTTTTTACAGGAGCTGAAAACTGTGTGTGTACAATTTAAAAAAAAAACAGTACTATAGTTGATTTCATATGGTCCTCTCAAATCTGAGTTGAGTTGTTTCAGGCAGTAACTGTTGCATGCACGAGGGCATGCACAGGGGGTGCACATTGCATGTTAAGGAAAAAGACTATAGTCAAGTCAACCAATCCATCGCAGATGAGCATGAACCTCAGGTTTGTGTGCTTGATTTTAGATTAATTCTTGGTTATTTTGCGTTCAGAAACTCTGTACTGTTGCCAGTTTTTCCTCCATCTACCACATTCTGTCAGTTGTAAGAAGTAGTTTTCCTGTGTCATTTTCAGAATATTTTAATCCTGTATTAAATCCTTGTAAGCCCTTTTGTTATAGCCCATGCTTCTTCTTTCATTTGTTACTCAGCTATGGTATTCCTTCTTCTACCCTCCCTAGACTTTTTAACTACATTTTTTCCCTTCCTTACTAATGCCTTCCCTGATTTCCTATGAAAAATCCCTAAGCATCCTTCTTGGAATTATTTGATATTGCAAACCTATATGTAAAATACAAAGGAACCTAATAATTGAAAAACTTCTGTTTTACCAAGCTAATTAGTCAATACTCCTTCAAAGTCTTGGTCAGACATACAGCAGCAGCACCTGCCAACTGACTAAAAATGAAAGTGTTCTAGTTAATTTACTCCAGACCTATTGAACATCTGGGGCCCTTGGCAGTCTGACATTCTAAAATGCTTTACACTGTACAACAGTTCCAAGGAGACAGATTGACCCACAATATATTTCTCTTTGAGACTCTGTCTAGGAAAGGTTTCAAAGAAACAAATCTGAAGTACAAGTAATTTTAAAAGAATTTTTAATTGGCTAATAGTAATTAGTGATTATTGAGCCATTTTATGTGTCAGACTCTTTGCTGAGTCTGGAGGTCTTACCTATTTTATAAAGGTTGTAACTGGATTAAATGTGATTATCCAAAATTATACTAAAATTTTAATTAATGCAGCTAATTGTATAGCTGACTACATTTTTGATAGGAATAAAGTCTCTACATAAATGTCTTTTTAATGCAGCTTGATAGACTTCTGGATGTTGACCTTTTTCAAAGTGAAAAGCAAAGTTTTATTCTGTTTCATGTTGCATATCTCTAAAGTGTGTGATGATTTTTAAGATACTATATTTAATTTTGTATGTGATTTTTAATTTACACATAACTGTAAATATATATCTGATACATTGTGACATTTTAATGCATATGTATATGTATATGTATCTGTGTATGTCCATACACACATATAAAATATGCAATGACCAGATCAGGCTGAATATACCATTTATGTAGACTCTAGGTTGGTTTTTGTCTTATTTTCATAAAACATTCTTCATTTTAAAGTTGACTATATAATTCATTCCATGATATGTCAGGCTTTAAGAACATTGGATAAATAAAAATTCAAACTTAAGTACTTATTTATGACATAAAAACATTCTCTAATAATTACCAACTTTCACATAAAAACTTTGTAAATATATTTTTCAGTAATTTTCCCACAAGGAAAGTGCTTGATGTGAGCAGTAGGTGTTCTAGAAGTATGATAGCATCTTATACTTCAGTTTGGCCCTGTTCCTTTCTTTGTAGTTAACTCTTGTTTCTGTAATAGTGATATAAAGTACATTTCTTTTCTGCCAGTGGTTCTTTGGCTGTTTAAATTGAGATTCTTCAAGTTCGATATGTCACATAATACTTTATTTTAAGGTACTATAAATATCTTAAAATAAATCTTTTCAGATATCTGATCTTTGAGCAGAGAAAATAGATATGCAAGATGTGATTATTAACAGGGACTAATGAAATCTATAAGCAATCTTTCTGCCTTTTCCTTTGCTTTATTTTACATTTAATTTTTGGGGTAGGCAATACATTCATATAACATGAAAGTGTGAAAAGACATAGTACTCTCCTTCCTGTCCATTTCTCAAGAGTTCTCATTTCCCTTCCCACAATTGCAACCTTTGGTACTTGATTTCTTGGAGAGATGTTTTATACATATGTACAAGCAGACATGTTTTAAATTCCTTTAATGTTAATAGTAGAGCACTTTTGTGTTTTCTTTTTACATTAAATGAGAATTTTTGATATGGTGCCATATTACTATATTCAAGACAGAGCTTCCTTCCTTGCCTTTTAGTCATATTTAATTGTATGAAACAAATGTATACAGTTCTACTAAATAGGCTGTTTTTTATTGTTTGTGGACTTCTGCTATTATGAACATACTGCAATAAAGAGCTTTGTGTATACATTAGTTCATATGTGTGCCAGTTTTATCTTGAGGCACATGTGTAGAAATTTAAGATGTGTGGATTTGTAACCGCCAGCTGTTTCCTTGTTTGGTAATGTTCTTTTTGGACCCTGTCATATTGACATCTGGCTCCAATGTAGCCAGGGTCTTGATCCCATGAGTGCTGGGGTTGCAGGCATAAGGAAGCCTGGATGGTTTATACATGTATATGTATATTTTGAGATTTTTATCACTATAGGAAAAGTCACCATAAGCATGTGAAATTTTACTTAGGCAGTGTGCCATTATATGGCGTGATTTTTCTTAAAAGAAAAAAAATGTGTATTCCTGTGTTCTGTCTCTAAAATTTAGTCTTTTTTTTCCTAAGTAAAACAAAAATAACCATTTCCCATGTAAGTGCCTGTGTGTAAAATTATTTAAAGTAATATCATAACAATATGACAAAATTCTTGTGTTAAAATTCTCTGATTTTTTTAAAAAAAATAGTCATGAAAATTATTAATTGCTTGAGTATCAGCATCATGGGCTATAAAAATTAACTGGTCAAAAAAATTAAATTGCTACCAGGTTTTTTTCATTTCATATGTATTTAATAATTTGAGTACTAAAATAAAAGTGCTTTCGATATGTCTTTAATCCATCAAGAAAGTAATCTTTGAAATTAATTTTTAGAAGTGTAATTGAGTAGAATCTAAACAATTCACAATGCCAACTTTCAGTTCTTCTGAAAGCAGGAAGTATATTACTGACAAGCAGAAATATTCCAGCCCAAGGAACATCCCTTACTGCCATATGTGGTAAGAATTTGTCACTAGCCCACAAACCACTTCTGTAATACAGTGAATAAGCAGAACTAGTCTTTGTTGAACATTTCCAATCCAGTATGAAAGAACTTTGTTTAGCAGTGTTTTACAAGTAATTATTAGCGTATGCCTTGGAAAGAGCCTGGCACATCAAGGGTGCTCCAGGGTTATTGAGAGAAGAAGTCTGTACGTAATTCCTTGAGACATAACAACCCGGGTGTGGTGGTGCATGCCTTTAATCCCAGCAGAGGCTGGCAGATCTCTGTGAGTTCAAGGCCAACCTGGTCTACAGAGTAAGTTCCAAAAGCTACACAGAGAAACCCTGTCTCAGAAAACCAGGAAGACAAAAAAAAAAAAAAAAGAAAGAAAGAAAGAAAGAAAGAAAGAAAGAAAGAAAGAAAGAAAAACTTGCATAACAAGACCCTCTATTAAACACAGAATTCTCAGCTTTATTGATATCTTTAAATAAAATTCCTCTAGTTGTTCCCCTTGCTGTTCATTTGAAATAAACATTAATCTTACATTTGCACTTATTCTAAAAAGAAATTATTATTAGGGTTAATTTTTAAGGGATAGGGAAATTAACAGCTTAGAGGACTAGGAGAATTAGTTGTGAGGAATTGGGTCAACAGAATTCATTGAAGAGTTCTTTGTAAATCACTAACATTTTGAAAATATCAATGTTTCTCTAAACTTGAATTTTATTTTTTTGTATTTTAAGCGATTAAGAAGATTGTCTACCAAATATAGAACAGAAAAGATTTACCCCACAGCCACTGGAGAAAAAGAAGAGAATGTTAAAAAGAACAGATATAAGGACATACTGCCATGTAAGTTTGAAATGCCCTTGATAGAATAAAGAGAAATGCTGTGTAGCTTTTGTGACCCCACTAGCTTTGCTCCTGGACTGAATAGCTAAGGAGGTAGTGTCAGTCCTCCCCAGGGCACTACAGAACAATTCCTAACTGCTTCTTAGAAGCCCTTCTGTCTTGTAGCATTTTTTAAAAAAGTAATGTAGACAATTGGGATAGTTTCTTAAATGCTGAAACACTGATTTATCTGTTAGCTAATCACAGATGAACCTTAATTGATTAACTATGGATGAAAAAGTAGGCCATAAGGTGACTCAGAAACCTGTGTCTGCTGTCCTCAGCAGTCTATGTATCTAAGCATGTTTAAAGTTGAAAACATACTTTTATTATAATTATATGCTAAGATAATATTGTTTTCTAGATAAGTTACTTTAAACACATGCTTAACTCAGAGTCCACATTTTATAAAGGAAAATTTTACCTTAGGCCTGCTTTTTCTTAAAGCTGCCATACTGTTTCCCTTCAAGTGTCTTGAACTATCTACATTCCATAGCACCATTTCCTTACGTGTCATTATTAAAACTCTCTGAAATATCCTGATGTTCTCAGTGATCTAGTAAGTAACCTCACTAGATCCGGTGGTCTTTTTTCAGTGTTTTTTCTTTCCTATTAAGTGTTTGTATGCCATTGACATTTTCTGAAATTTTCTTCTTCCGTGATCACCCTCTTTCAGATCATTTCCTCCTCCTCTTGTCTTCCTGTTCCTCACTGATTCCTTGGGTGTATGCGTATCTGTATTCTGTACGGAGGGCTGGCCTGAAGTCAGCCTCCTGTTGAGTGGTTCAGGAGCCACTCTGGTTTTGTTTTCCTTTTTTTGAGATTTTGATCTCACTGTGGCTAGGGCTTTCCAATTAAGCTAGATTACCTGGCCAGCAGGCCTGGGGTATCTGCCTGTGTCCACCTTTTTAGTGCTGGTGTTCCAAGTACCACTCATGCCTGGCTTCTTAGGTCTTCATGGGGGACTGAACTCAGGTCTCACGCTTGCACAGCAAGCGCTTTCTGACTGAGCCGTCTCTCCAGCCCTCCTCATTGGTCTCTTTACCTCAATTCAGTCTTTCTACTTTCTGTTAACTGTTCTGCATTATTCTCAGGTATGGATTGTGTGACTCGACAGTATTAATAAAATTAACAAGGGATAGCACAGAGTAACAGTGATGAGTTAACCACTCTGGAAGTTCAAATCTGGACATCATCAATTTGTAGCTGTAAGACCCAGGATTTATAGTGTTCGCTGTGTCTAGCTTTTCTCATCTGTAAATTGGAGTTATAGTGACAATACTTCTAAGGACTGTTTTGAGTGTTGGATCAGATATCTGCTAATCTAGCACAGTAACCACTCAAGGCTTTTGCTTTAATCTGTTCAGGCTGTCATTTGAAAAATGCCATAAACTTGGCGGCTTATAAACAAAAGTACATTGAGAGAAGTCCAAGATCAGGGCACCAGTAGTGTTGGTATGTGATGAGTGCTCACATTCCCTGGTTCATAGTTGGTACCTTCTCGCTGAGTCCTCATGTAGAACAAGGAGCAAACAAGTTTCCTTGGGCCTCTTTCACAGTGGCAGTCATTGCATTCATCAGAACTTGCTCTTCTCGCTTCCTAAAGGCTCTTCTCGTTGATATCATTGCATTGGGAAATAGGTTTCAGCATTTGAATTTGAGGGGGTACAGTCAGTTAGACCATAGCATTAATCCACCTTGGAATGGGAGTTGACATGGATTTCTGGATACTTTATTAAACATAACATAAAGGTCTTCATGTGACCTTTCAGTACTGTCCACTGATTTCTCTGTAGTCTAGAGAAATAAATATTCACTGGGTCCAGGTTTCTGTTTTCACATTCATTTTACAAAAAGTTGTGAGCATAACCTTTGGGCTGATGATGCAGAAAACAAACAAACATGCAAAAATCCCTCATGTTCTAGCCTAGGTGTTAGTGAATGTAAGTTCACACAAGCTCTATCTTGTGATGATCAGTGCTAATAGGAACCATATATAAAGGGTAAGGGCCATTGAGAAAGCTGGCCTACAGTGGGAGAGATGAAGGTCAGTGACGGTGTGCTAGTAATTGGTTGCTGGTTTCTGTGATAAGTAGGTTTTTTCCCTCATAATCATATTTGCAGATGGAAAAACTGAGTCTGGAGAAGTTAAGTAATTTAACACAGTGCTCACATAATGAAAGATAGTTTGTATCCAAAGCCTTGAAGTGGCACTCAAGGATATTGGGCACAGGTGTTCTGGTGGTTCTGCTGCTCCCTGACTCTAGGGGTACTGCTGCACAGCCGCAGCTCGCCCTGCAGTGGAGACTTGTCTAAGCTGAAGGGGAGAAGCATTGCTTAGAGTGCCAGCTCTCGCCTTCAGTGGTAGAGCCAGGCTGGAGGACCTGTTCTTCCTTAATTATTGAAGGTTTCACAAGAAGAGTTGTAGTCAATTTCTGCCTGTTTAGATTTGGCATGTTATATTAGAAGCAATTGTACTTACATATTTGTTAGAAAATAATTTGTCAATTTCCTTTGAATGTTGAACATGTCCATTGTTCGTAGAAACACAAAGCATATATAATTTTTAAAGTAATTTATGTCATACACTAACCAGCCCAATCCAGTTTTAGGACATTTCATTACTTCCAAAAGTTCTATATTCTTTAGTCCCAGGCAATTGTCAGTATCCTTTCTGATTCTAGATTTGGTTTTTTAGAAATTTGACATAAACATAGTGTAATATGTGATCTGTTGTGCCTGACTTCATTAACTTAGCACATTTTTAGTTATATTTGTGGTGTTATAATATTAGTAGTTAATTTCTTTTCAGTATTGAAGAATATTTAATTCTCTGGCTATATTACATTTTGCTTATCCACTCTGCATTTTATGTATATTGTAAGGAATGCCACTAAAAATATTTCTGAACGATGCTTTTTGTATAAATAGAATTTTATTGTTCTTAGGTGCCTATGTAGGAATATAATTGTAGACCTACAGAAGTTTATATTTAACTTTTTTTGTTTTATGAGGCAGCAAGTTGCTGTATAGCCCGGGCTGGCCTCTACATTCTTCATCCCACTGCCTCAGCCTTGTAATGCTGGTGTTACAGGTGTGTACCACACAGCACCTGGCTTATGTTTACCTTTTTAAGACACTAAGATAAACTATATTCCACAGTCACTATATCCCCAACAGTGGTATATAAGGACCAGTTTCCCACATTCCTACTAACACTTGGATTTTGCTTGAGACTATGTCAGTTTGTTATTAAGCTACTGCCTTCAAGTACTCTTCTGCCTCAGCCTCCTGAGCAGCTAGTTACAGGTGTGAACCATTGCACTTACTTAACAGGTTTCTTCTTTCTTTTCATGTGTTTGGGTCTCTCACATTAGTGGTTGATAGTTCTCTTCAGTTGCTCTATAGGGCAGAGTATGAATCACATCCAGACTAGTCTCCCTCTCTGGATTGTTCAGGAGCCCTGTCTCTGCCTTTCAAGGATGGAATTATAGGTGGGCCATCACACTCAACTGCTCTAACCACTAAGACATTTCTTTGGGCCCAGGCTTTTTTATTATAGTTTTTCTAGTGGTTCTTGATATATTTCTAATTTTTTCTTGATATATTTCTAGCTTTCCATGTGCTGTTAGCCAATTCTTTGTATATCTTCTTTGGGGGTGAAAAGTCTTCAAATTGTTTAAACAAAACTTTATTTTAATCTTACTGTGTTAAAAGAATTCTTTCTGTTGTTGTTGCTTGGTTTTAGGGTAAAGAGCTTATAGTGTGTGGTCCAGGTTGGCCCAAACTTTTGATCCCCTCTGCCTTAGCCTCCCAAGTCCTGGGATTACAGGTGTGGGCCATAGTGTCCAGCAAGTGTTGTGTATATGTCCTGGATACTAGAGACTATTCCTAGAATTGAATTTTTTCTATGTTTAATAGAATAAGAGGTTATTTTCCTGTGTTTTCTGGTTTGTAAGAGCCTTTGGAGTTGGTGAATTGGAGATACTCCACCTATTCTAATATTAAATAGAAAGATTGTGTTATTCCACTTTGTATATACTTAAACTTTTTCATCTTAGAAAATTTTAAGAGTGAGAAAGTGAGCCCCGCCTGCACGTAGACAGCCTACATGACGGCTAATGATTCTGTCATTTTGGAACCAATTGTTGTACTCTGTCTTTGAGGCTCTTTGACTAGAGAGTGGTATTCTATATGGATAACAGTTTTAACTGGGACCCCTTATTACTTGAGAATATTAAGAGGAAGCTTTATATGGTTATTCTAGTCTCATGTATCAAAAGCAACATTTTGGCACATCCATTTTCTTTCTAAAATCACATTAAAAAAGAGGAGGCTGCCAGGCGGTGGTGGCGCACACTTTTATCCCAGCACTCGGGAGGCAGAGGCAGGCGGATCTCTGTGAGTTTGAGGCCAGCCTGGGCTACAGAGTAATTTTTAGGACAGGCACCAAAGCTACACAGAGAAACCCTGTCTTGAAAAAAACCAGAGAGAGAAAGAGGGGGAGGGGAGGGGGGAGAGGGGGGAGAGAGGAGAGGAGAGAGAGGAGAGAGAGAGGAGGCCAAGTAATATGAATGAAATAAAACAGTCCCTGGAAAATGTGTTAGAGATAAATAGTTTTCAGTAACTAGTATATCTTTCTTAGACCTCTAACTACAAATTTCCAAAATAAAGATCCCATCCCAAAAAATGAAATTAAAAGAGCATTAGCACTTTATGTAAAATAGGAACCAATGAAAAATAAGTTATTCGTTGCAGTTGTCCATTGTACTATTTCAATCAGGTTTACTCATAGCTGTTGCCATCTCTAACTTATGTTAATTGGTTTCCATATTTATTGTCTATGGATTAGAAAGCTATAATGTGATAGTCATGTTTGAGTTTATTGTGTTATGATCCTTTCTAATCAAAAGGTACTAAGTATTGGGCAGTTCTAATACCTTATCAATCAGATGACTAAGGTTTTTTTAAATTACAAGTAGTAAGATGAATATACTTCATGAACCATCCTGCCCTCAACCATGATGTTATGCATTAAGAATGAACATAATTCTGTGATTTTTAAAATTTATTTGTGTGAACATGTATACACATTTGTGCCTGTGTGAGTTTACGTGCACCACATGCTTGCAGGTTCCAGAGGAAGGCCAGAGTTCATCAGGTCCCCTGAAGCTGGAGTTAGAGGTGGTTGTAAGCCATCTGATAGGGGCCTTGGGAATCACACTGAGATGTCTAAAGAGCAACTGCTTTTAACTACTGAGCCATCTCTCCAGGCCTCAGTCCTATGGTTTTCTCCAAAATATATAATTCCCTCCCAGTCATAGGTAAAAATCAGAGAAACTTATAATTGGAAGAGACATAGGAAAAAACATAAATCTATATGTAATCTTGAAAAATGAAAAATGGTTGCAAATTGTTATTTAATAGTTTTATAACTGAATTTTCTGGCTTTGATAATTAAGCTGTGGTTATATATCAAACCAGGCATGGGGGCATATTCCTGTAATCGCAGCACTTAGGAGGCTGAGTACAAAGAATCATGAGTTCAAAGCCATTCAAATATTCCCACCCTCCAAAACAGTTGTTATTATTATTAGAGGAAGTTCAGAAGCAAGTAGTTGTAACTCTACACTATTTTTGCAGTCTTTGTTTAAATTTAAAGTCATTTCTAAATGTTTATTGTAATTTTTTGGGTTAATGAGGTTTTGGGGTTTTGATATTTTGAAAGAGAGTCTCTATGTCCTTGGCTGGCCTGGATCTTGTTATGTAGACCAGGCTGACCTCAATCAAACTCACAGAGATTCTCCTGCCTCTGCCTCCCCAAATGATGGCATTAAAGGCATAAGCCATTATGCCCAGTCTTAAATTCTTTTAAGTCAACATAAAGGCTGATAAGATGGCTCTGTGAGTAAGAGTACTTGCTACCAAGTTGATGACCTAAGTTCAATTTCCAGAATCCACATGGTGGAAGGCGAGAACCAACTGCTACAGTTTGTTCTCTGATAAACTCCATGGGACACACATGTCCCTCAGCATCTCCTGTCCCCTCCTATCAAAATAAATAATACTAATAATACTGGCTGGGCGTGGCGACGTACACCTTTAGTTCTGTCAGGGCAGAGGCATGTGGATCTCTGTGAGTTCAAGGCCAGCCTGGTCTACAAAGCAAGTTCCAGGACAGACAGACAAGGCTGTTACACAGAGAAACCCTGTCTGGAAAAACCACACACACTATACATACATACACATACACATATACATATACACACAAATATACATATACACACACACTATATAAATATATATATATATATATACATATACATATACACACACAAATAAGGATTTACATAACTCAATGCAAATGAAAATAAAATGAGTCTTGATATTGTAAGATAAAAGAAAGATTGCATTCTTTACCTTACATCTCTAATTTTTTTTCCAATCCTGTCATAATTTAGTATTTTAATTTGTTAGTCATAGTTACTGATTTTCATAATTTTTTGTGAAATATGAAAAGGTAGATTTCTTAATAAGAACTTTGGGAAAGGAACTCTTGAGTAATAGTAATTAAAAGGTTCTGAGGTTCGATCTGGGAAGATGGCTCAGCAGTTAAAAGCTCTGGTTGTTCTTCCAGGAGACTAGGTCCAGTTCCCCAGCACCCACATGGCAGCTCACACCACAGCCTTCTGTAACTGTAGTTCCTAACTTGTGTGAGCACTACACATGTACACAGACATACATGCAGGCAAAACATCCATACACATAGAGTCTTACTGTGTTTTGTATTATTTTCTTTTAAGACAGAGTTTCTATATAACCCTCTATGTGATGGAACTTGTAGACCAGGTTGCCTGGAACTCAGATATCCACCTGCCTTTATTTGTGAAGTGCTGGGATTAAAGACAAAATTTAAATTAAAAAACAAAAATACTGGGGTTGGGGATTTAACTCAGTGGTAAAGTGCTTGCCTAGCAAGCACAAGGCCCTGGGTTCGATCCTCAGCTCCAAAAAAAACCCAAAAAACAAAAATACTGAGACTTAACCCTAGTTAATTTGGGTCAATGCCTAATGTTTTTTATTTTTAAAGTTCCAGAGATAATTTTTACATTTTGTGTTGCTTTTCTCAAAGGTTTACTTTTTGTTAAATAATGTTAAAAATTACCTTCTTGGCATCTAAACTTCAGTTTCTATTTTTTAAAGTAAATGTGGTGATACATTTGTAATCCCAGCACTTGGTGGCTGAAAGCAGTTCAGTGCCTTTGT